>NC_139705.1:40937007-41344507 GCF_964188405.1 Protomyctophum parallelum
TGTGAGGGTGTGTGTGTGTGTGTGTGTGTGTGTGTGTGTGTGTGTGTGTGTGTGTGTGTGTGTGAGGGTGTGTGTGTGTGTGTGTGTGTGTGTGTGTGTGTGTGTGTGTGTGTGTGTGTGTGTGTGTGTGTGTGTGTGTGTGTGTGTGCGCGCGCGTGTGCGTGTGCGTGCGCGTGCGCGTGCGCGTGCGCGTGCGTGCCAAATAGTACTGTTCTGTTTCGGCTGTTATAGGCAGTTTGTCTGTGTGGAGGAGGAGGTGTCATGTGTATCCTTACGTGAACATGGACTGACCCTGTTATATTTGTTTCCTTGTAAAATTAATTGTAATTTCTGGATTCAAATAAAGAACAAAATGTGTGTGTCAAGTGTGTGTGCGTGCGTGTCACAGTGTGTGTGTGCGTGCTGCTGAGCTGACATCTGCTGGCACTAAATGTCCTGTATTTTTTGTGTTTCAAATGTTTTTTGTTCCTTGGTTTTTCCTTAAATCACTCAGAGGTCAAATCAACCCATTCTTAGTTATTATAAATATATATATATATATGTTTTGCTATATTCTGGTCTGTTGAAGGTTTGTTTTGTCCTAATGAAATTACAATTATTGTCTTACTGTAGTCTATATGAATCCAGACAAATTACTGCGTGATTTGCAGTATTGCATAACATGTTACATTTAAAATAAACTGAACAAAAGTTGATTTGTTTGCAAGTTGTACATTAATTTGATTAAGAGTGATATAGTGGTCATGATTAGAGTAAGTTGGTATATTAAGAAATACATTTATGATATATGAGCGAACGTTTGTGTGCGTGCGTGTGTATACAGTGTATTATGAAATGTATTTCCTCTTTCATATTATCATTTAGAACCCATGATATATTACAACTTACATACTGTACATGTGACTCCATGTTTGACATTTTTGTTTATTTCGTAAATTATTAACCTACATCATACAAGAGCATCTCATTAAAAAAATTATAAGCTTACAACGCAGTACATCTCGACGGGTGAGCTTGTTTTTATTTTTCATAAAAAAGAACGGTTTTGGACATACAAGGTTGCCATTCGACAGCAACGATAAGTCAAACAGTAGTACTCTTTTTTTATTTTTACCAGCATCAGTGTCTCTGAGTCTGACATATGAGCCCCTTTGAGAAGGATCATGAGGTTGTAAATACCTTGACGTCTGCTTGATGCTGTAAATTGTCTGAAAGTCACAAGGTTTGCCACAATGGTTAACTTCATGGTTAACTGAACTCTGTTAGTTAGTGGTGGGGTCAGTGAAGACCAGGGGCCCTGAGTGTCCCGGTTCAAAATGTCTAAACTATAAGTCACCCAACACCAGAATGATGACTTGGACACAATGGACAGCATGAATCTGTGTAACGTACGTGTTAGATGGGGGAAAGAATACCATGTTTGACTTGAGCAAGAAGGGGATTGCATTTTTTCTGATTTTTAAATCACCTTGGGAAAGGAAGGAACAACATTGTATGGAAGTATGCAGTCTCGAGTGTGACTGTTTTAGTCAAACTATCATTCGATGAATTTAGGCAGTTAGTTGCCTTTTCCCCTTTGGCCTCCTATCACAACCATTCCAAATCCAACTTCATTTATGGATCACACTGCCAGGGTTTCCAGCGCTGACAGGGTTATTCCAGGTGAAATTGGCACAAAGTACCAGGTCAATCTATGATGTCAGTACTGTCTGTGACATCAGATATTGTTATTGTGTTGAGGCAGCATAGACTTCTTTTCTGTACTTTTTTATTTGTTCAAGATAAATAAATAAAAGCTCTTTGCCATAAATAGCCAATCTAAAAGCATCCAGAAACGCTAGAATTATTGTGATTAAAGAGAAATCATACAGAAAGTGCAACCACAGAAAAGAGTGATTAAAAAGCAAAGCAAAGGGGAAATGATGTAATTCACAGTTCCCTATTTAACAACCACTAACGTTACCTTCATCAACCAAACTTATGTAAATGTGTCATGCCTGTCCATATGATTGTTTGTGTGTCATGACATGACAATATGAATTTCCACGTGGGAACACAGTGGCCTTCCACAAATATCCATATGACTGTTCAGCTATACTTCCCTTTTAGCCTGAGCGTCCATATTCTAGAGAATCTAGAACATACGTACATGCTCATCTAAACCCTGAAAACAGAATGAATTTCATTAAGTCTCTAAACTCTGTCAACACTCTCAGGTAAGAAATATTAATACAATTTCTTATTTTGAGACTTTGTCTCATGATATCCTGACATCCTGATTCATATTTTTCCGTGTAGGTGTAATACAATTTGTATTATGTTAAAGATAATAATGGAACAATATTGGTTATATAAAAGCTTTCCATTGTTCCATTATTGATGTAAATGGCCTATTCATGTCTCAAAAGTGTGGATGAACATAATGATTCTTTTATTTTCATAATACAAATGAAACATGAATATACAGTAGAATCTTCAGTGTTCATTTATCAATGTATCTATTCTGACATGGCCACTGGCCAGTTACATCAACATTTTACTGTAGTTCTTCATCAAAGCATAAAATCAAATAACACTCTGTAAAGAAAGTAAAAGACGGGCATTTCATGTCAGGCTAGGCCGCTAGGGGATGGCTCCAGGGGATGGCTAGGAAAGGGGGGGATTTAGCTCCCTCTGTTGGAGGCTTTAGCCTCCCCTCCCCACAAACCCAATTGACATGACAAACCCAACTTCTATTGTAAACCATTCATTAGCCCGTTCTAAATGGCCAGTCCCCCCCCCCCTATAGTCACCACAGTAAAAATTATTCTGGAGCCGTTGCTGAATGTGTCTAAATCATTCGGATCAATTACTTATTATCGTGTCTGTACAGTAAATGCAACCAAACAGACATTTACGGGTAAATCTGGTTACATTTATTATCGGAAGGTTCCTATAACGGCAGTGGGTGCAGCCACGCATATTTGCGCTGCGGCTGGCTGCTATTAGCTCTTAAAAGAGCCGTTGTGTTGTATTATTATTTTGCCAGTGGGTTCTTCTGCTCCTGTGCACCCCCAGAGTTGACGCCACTGCGATACACTCTCTAGTTAAATGAATACTCAGGAAGAATTTACAGGGCAGCCTTCTTCCACTTTGTTCCCAGGAAGGGTCCTCCTTGCATCAGAGAGGTCCTACAGTCCACCGTGTTTCACCTCTGGGATGTTTACTCCACTCCCCGGCCAGCAGGGGGCAGACAGGTCCTCACCCTGCTGTCCCTGTGTCTCATGGTCGCCGTGGTGACGGGCGGCCTCCTGTACCACTGGCTGTGGAACACCCTGAGATACGACCACGAGATGTCCGTCAGGACCGCTGGCGTCTACGGCGCGTGCACGTTCCTGTGCACGTTCCTCTGTCACCCGCTGCGCTGCGTCCTCGCCCTGATGCTGCCGACCGTCTGCACCGCGCAGGGACGCAAACTCATCATCTCCGCGGCCGTGATGGTCCTGGTGCTGAACGTCATCCCGAACATCGCGGTGAACGTCGGGGCCGTCGCACACGTTCTGAAGTGCAGCTCGGAGGGGTTTGTGAGGACTCTGTTGAACTCGACCGACCCTCTGGCCAGAGCGAAGAAGGACCTCGTGGACGCGGCCATCAAAGTGAAACAGACACAGGGAGAGTTGAACATCGTCACTAACTTGAAGAAGTTTGATGAGTTCACACATATTGACGTGTCAGAGGTCACAAGGTTGTTTAAGGATATAAGTGGGCAGATAGAGATGAATGTTTCACATGCCAGAAGTTTCTTAAATGATTACAAGTTGCTGTCCAACCGCATCCTAGCAGCCATTTTTGTTTTTCTTCTAATCATCGAGTCAGCGCGCTACTTAAAATCTTATTTGACATCAGTGCGTTTTGATAACGCCAACCTTTCAAAAGATCTATTGCAAAAATGTAGTGATGGTACAACCCAGAAATCAGCCAATAATACTTGTTTGACGAGTTGTAAAATAACAAGTGACGAATGTTCCGTGTGTGTCATTTCACTTGCTGTGGTAACTCTATATTTCCTTGCGATCAGCCTCATAATTGCCTTGGATCATGTTGTGTATTACATCGTTCAGATTAGTGTTTCCTGGCTTTTGGATTTCCCACCGACCTCTGCAGGAATCAGTGTCAACTTTAAGGTGAGACGACAGATTGCATGCTGATGATTCATCCAATTCTCTGTTTCATCTGATTCTCTGACTCTGATTCATCTGATTCTCTGATTCATCTGATTCATCTGATTCATCTGATTCATCTGAATCTCTGATTAATCTGAATCTCTGATTTTCTAATTCTCTGATAAATCATAATCTTTTATACATCTGACTGATCTGATTCATACATGCAGGACATTGAGTTTAGATACATTGACAAAGTACCATTCCAGTGTTCTTCATGTGCCATCATGTCTTTTGTTCTGATAGGCCGAGTGGTTTATGCCAGTGACTTGTATCTTCCATCCCATTGCGCCAGAATGGTGTGGGAAACAGGAGCTGACAAACTTCCACCGGGATTATAAATTGACCTTCAGCCCTGAGCTGTCTCTCTGTGATGTCACGATGTCCAACCCAATGTCACCGCCACACCTGGGTGTGAGACTCCTGCTGGGTTTTCTATGGTTGATGAGCTACTGCTTGGTGTTTCTGGAGGTCTACGCCAGGCGAATACGCACTAAAGTGTCTGGATCCTTCTTCAAACAGCAAGAAAAAAAGAGAGTTGACTTCTTGTTGCAGAAAATGCGAACAAAGCAGAAGTTATTTGTTAACCCAGCCAGTTAAAATGGATGGTATTGGTATTATTTTGATGGTAATTCTACAGTTGAGTTTTAGCCCTCAGTCAACTTTGAATCATGACTTCCAGCACCTGATTTACATGTACTTGTTTAGTTCTGTAGCTCTGTGTTTGTATATTCTGTGTCTAGGTCTGAGTTCTGTTAATTCCCCAGGTGTTTCTTTCTTGTGTATCTTATTTTTTGTTGTGCTTCCTGTTTCCCTATATCTAGTTACCAGTCTGTTTTGTCACCTAATTATTGTTAACCCTAGTTAGCTGTGTCCAGTTTGCCCCAGCCTATGTTGATTGTGGTTTGAGTTCACCTGTGTCTAGTTAGAATTTTGTCTATATATGCCTGCTTGTTTTGAAGATAATTTTTCCGTTTGGCCTTTTTAGTGTCAGTGGCAGTGTAGTGTGAACCAATGTATTACCAGTTGAGTTTGTCAGCCCTGTTGTTTGGGGATACCTTTGTTGGTTATTTAAAATATTGAGTTGAACTTCTCCAGTCTGCTTGTCCTGCATTTTCTACAGTTGTATTTGTAGAAAAGGACCTGTTGCAGATGTGAGTCAGAGTCACAGGACACTCCACTGCCTCTTCACTGCAGTGAGGGACGCTCACAAACATGACAAACAGTTGTGTTTCTGAAACAAGAGTCACACACGTCAGCTGAAACGAGGCTGAAAATAATTAATAATAAAGCACTCAGATTCATCTTGATTGATTGAGCACATGTCTCCAAACAGAAGTCACTTGTGCAAATCACAACACTGAACCAAGTTTGCCAAAATTACACATTTGAATACCCTAGGACAGGACACCAAACCAAAAAAACAGCATAACTTCGTCATCTCACAGAATGCTATTTCTATCAATTATTACTCAATGGTCCAATAAACACTAACGTCATTCCTCTATGGGCCCCTCATATGGCAGCTATAGTGGTTCTCAAACATTTCCATGTCAATGAACCCCAGGTACCCCAAACCCATATGTATTTGGCCAAGAACCTCCAGTTGGAAAAGGTGATGTGACGGGTACATAAAATCTGTCAAGAGTTCTTAAAATATTTCCACATAGCTGATCTACAAGCTCACTGAAGTTAATATATTAAAGATATTGAATCTACCTCTACTCACCTGGTTCTGAATCTAAATAGTAAATACCCTTACCAGTATCCCAATATCTGTATACTTACCAATTATTATAACCAACAACATAGCCAACACAGATATTGGTCAGTTTAATTCAAAGGAAACTAAAATCTATTAGACTTGATGTCTTTACAATATATTTCCACTAGATGGAACCACTGACCTTGGATCCCATCTAGAGAACATGGAGATGCAGTGGAACACTTTTTATAAGCAAGCATGCTTTAGCTTCTATTGAAAACTTTGAATGTCATTAATGACCATTCCACAAACAATCCTCAACAATACAATACAATACCTCAACATCCTAACAATTTACCACAGAATTAAATTATGTATATTTCGTACAGCATTCGGGGGGGGGGGGGGAGTGGCCCAGCTTGGGGGACTCAATGCATTTTGCTTCTATGTGCAGTAGCAACTAGCAAAGAACGCCTTTTTCTTGATTTGTCTTCATTCTAGATCTTTTATCAGACTATAATGTATGGATGGTTAAAGGACCACTACACCCATTTTCAACCTATCTTCATATAATTGGTCCGACTCCTCACTAATGCTCACACGGTACCATTTTCCTCTAGTCCCTCATGTGTCAATCACACAATGTGTTCATGATTTGTGGCATTTTCAACAAAACGGCAACCCGTTTCGTTGAATGGCTGTAAAAAAAAAAGACTGTAAAAAATATGGACAAAGCTTTCTCCGGGTCTGATATGGACGTAAAATGAAGCCTGTCAGTCCTTGAACTGGAAGTCGCCATCTTTGTAGATCCGTTTGGGCCCAGCTGGCCCATTGGCTAGCCCAGACAACGAGGCGGGACTTCCCCCCTTCTTCTTCCTTGGTTTTTATTTTGACTCGAACGGGGGGTGGCTCCCGATCATAGACTGTAACGGTAGCCATCTTTTTATTAAATGGGACTATAATTTTCCAAAAAGAATATCATGACATGAGAAATGAGACTTTAAACTAGTGACTGGAAGCAGAAAGTATTCATGACCATGTTTATTAAGGTAATACAGTCTAGGTGAAGTTGGGCCCAAATACATGGACCTCTATGGAGATATGGGGTTTTTTGGGCCCAATGACAGCGCCACAACAGGCCATTATATGAACTTTCAGGAAGTCCCGATTTCCTTAGTGGCTTCACAAAATATCTGTCTGACTGTCCCCCTGGTTTGGACATTTTTTTTGCAGAAAGCGGCCTCCTGGAGGCGCTATAAGAGCCAATGTGAAAACCTTGGGGCAGAGGATCAGCTGTGGCATTCAGGGAGTGTGTGTGCAGAGTATGGCTGCAATCAAGCCAACGGTGCCAGAGATTAGCTGTCCACAGACGGACACACGGACGGACACACACACGGACGTATGGACGGAGTGCAAAACATACTCTCTCCCCATGCCTTCGACCTGGTGGAGATAATAAAGATCTATCTATCTATCGATTGGGGTAATATGTCCCTGCGACATACTCACTATAGTGTCATGTTCCAGGGGTGTAGGCTACTTGTATTTGCATCATCCCAAAGGGGCAGCTCCTCCTGACCTAACAGCCATATAGGCCTAGGTCACAGGCCATATATGAACCATTTGTTCCCAAGACTGCCTATAGTCTAGTGCCTACATTACTCACTAATGTTGAAGTTATGCTCATTTTTCAATAATGATATTTGTTTAGCACGCAACGCTGTCACGCAACAAACTACAAATCAGACATCAAACTGTTTTGTCACGAATCGTTGGACTGAACCTGAACCTTTAGAAATGCTACTATAATTCATATTCATAGAATATAGAACCCAGCTCTTTATGGTCTATTGTTAATCCAGCCACATCTAACCATTATTATTTCAAAATGTCACAGTCTTTGTGAAGAAGATTCACTTTGCGATTGTGTAGTCTGGATATTGAATTATTCATGCATTTCTGGTAAAAAATAAATCTTCAAGTCAATGTGCTAAATAAAGAGTACTATTTGTGTGACAGCAGCGATTTGGAACCTTTGAACTATGCAATCATCACTCTATCATCACTACCTATCTACTCTATCTTCAACTCCATCACCATTCTTTAAAATATGTATTATCAATCAAATCCAATGTGTTGAAAATGTATAAGCCGTCAGTTCAAAAGAATGATTGACTGTTCAAATAAACCGAAACCTAAAGACGGCTTCTCTTGTCAGTTATGCATAGGATCATTGATTTATTGACCCAGTGCCAGACTCAGAGTTTGTTATAAAATAACAAATGCGACATTGTGTGCCTTTCCCCTGTTGAAGTCTAACAGAATATACATCTAGGTATTGTGCACATATCTCCTGTAAAATAAGCCCTGAAAGGCTGTAATCTGCTATTCTCCTCTGACTTAGCAAGTCATAGAAAACCCGTTTTTCACACTCGTCTGTCTTGCATTAGTATTCATATGTCCTGTGTAGATAAAGGGCTCAAGAGCTCTCTAGGGCCAGAAGGACTTTAAGTGCTTCATTAGAATGTGTTGTCTGATCTACAGATGGTTACGTTGTCTGATTAGTTTGGCCGTAAAGGCTGTAACAACATGGCAACGAGGCTGGCTAGAAGACTTTAAACATATTAAGTAGCCTTGGGAACCAACGCTTCCAAAGGCTACTTAATGTTAAATGTTAATGTCTTAAATGTTCTGATGAATTGAAAATGGTGGACCCTATTGTAAACAAGTGTAATAATTATGCTTTATGGTGTAGTCCACATTTATCAGTTTTTGTATTGAGTTGTGCTTGAAATGTACTGTAATTCTGCAAACTGTTCATAAATACTTCAATCAATCAATCAATTCCTGAGCCATTGGTCCTATAGGTCAGGAGCCTATCTCCTTTTTTGTAGCTGTGAGGCAGCTTGATGTACAAGTACACCCTCTGTACAGTACATGATGCCAGTGGTGGATGAAGTACATATACTTTGGTACTGTACTTGAGTATTTGGATACTTACAATTTTCACCCACTTCCATTACATTTTTTTTAAGGGAAATGGTACATTACTGTATGAATTGACCAGTTAAGCCCTATTTCAAGCTGAGGTCTAGTAGGCCTATGTCGCAGGGACTTACCCCCGATCCAACCCTTGATGCTGAGTGCCAAACAGAGAGGCATTTGGGTACCATTTTTATGCAGCCAGGGATTGAACGTCAAACAAACGGATGGCTGCTTAGAATACGTTGGGCTTCAGCCTGTTCCTTTTTTTGGTCACTGTATGAATTTTATCGTGAGAAGCGGTTGGATATCTAGCCTACATGTGTGATGTTCTCTCACTCTTTATGCACACACATTATGGTTTGTTTATGGTTCATTAATAACGATTTGACAGCTCACAATGTATTGCGCTGTTGTGACACGTTGATCTGCTATGTTTGCTGAGTGTTTGCCTATAGTGACAAGCCCAGAAGAAGGGTGAAAAGTGTCAGTGGTGCTCGCCTGCTTGGTAGTTAATATCTGAAGTAGCTGGTGAGGTGTTGAATTGCTGGCTATCTTCTGTGTTGAACAATAATGACAGGGTCTTTATCATGGGAGCCATGGGAGCAGTGGACACCACGGTTGGCTGGAGGCTGGAGCACCAATTGATTTTGAAGTAGGTGGTTCTATGTGGCAATGCATAGCATTGTGGATATAGTCTGTCAGTGTGTGTGTGTGTGTGTGTGTGTGTGTGTGTGTGTGTGTGTGTGTGTGTGTGTGTGTGTGTGTGTGTGTGCGCACGCACGTGTGTGTGTGTGTGTGTGTGTGTGTGTGTGTGTGTGTGTGTGTGTGTGTGTGTGTGTGTGTGTGTGTGTGTGTGTGTGTGTGTGTGTGTGTGTGTGTGTGTGTGCGCACGTGTGGGTGTGTGAGACAGACAGACAGACAGACAGACAGACAGACAGACAGACAGACAGACAGACTCACAGACAGAGAAAGAGATAGACAGAAAGAAAGCAAGAGTGAGTGAGTGAGTGAGTGAGTGTGTGTGTGTGTGTGTGTGTGTGTGTGTGTGTGTGTGTGTGTGTGTGTGTGTGTGTGTGTGTGTGTGTGTGTGTGTGAGAGAGAGAGAGAGAGAGAGAGAGAGAGAGAGAGAGAGAGGGGGTCTTGGTGGTTAGTGTGATGTTTATAGGAGTGATCATTTCTGTTTCTTAAACCCGGAGGTCTGCAGCTCTTCTTCAAGGAGCTATTTGAGTCCGGCTCTTTGCAGAACATGGATAATATGGTAAGCTCTTAAATTTCATTTTCTTAAGAGAGTTGTCAGACGTTAAATTATGAGTGCCTCAACTCTAATTTCTTCATTAATGAAGAAATGAATCAATGTCTGTGTTGTGTCTTTGTGTGGAAATAAATAAAAATTAAAAAAGAATAATAACCATATGAATCCTAACATCCAAACATTCAGCAGAAATAGGCGATCATTCAACAAACATAATAGCTACCGTATATTGTTGTCCAGCTATTTTTAAGATATTTGGTGTAGAGGGAAAATAGGGAGGGGACCAAGTGGGGACCCCGACCAACAGAGTAGTGTTTAAGTGGTGTTTCATGAGTGTTTGTTCTATCTATGCAGGAATTAACAGAAACATCTAATGCTATGTGTGTCACAATCTGGTGGCGTGGTGAGAACCCAAATGCAGGACAGCGAGGCAAAATAGTGTTCAATTGATTGGGAATTTAATACTAGTGGACAGGTTGAACACAAAACCTTACAAAGAAATGATGCAACACAAACAATGATCCAACAAGAACTGACTGGGGAACAACACTAATATACACATGAGGGTTGATTACACATGGAAAACAGCTGGGAGGACAAGAACATAGAACAACTAGAACTAGAAATAAAACACCTAGAAAGACCAAGTCTGTGACTGTAATAATGTCCTTACATTTCCCTCAGTGAGAAGGATTGTGTTAATATCTGCTTTAAAGATGGGGTGCCATCGTTTTGTACTTTTTCTGTTTTGCATGTGTCTATGGAGTCAACATTACTCTAGCCTCAAAGAGAAAAGAAAAGCCTGGGAGAGACCTCCTGGAAATGGGGTGCGTAGCGTTAGTACGACGTCCCAATATTACATCATAAACCTAACCTAACCCTAACCGCAGGCGGAAGCCTCGGGTGAGTCTTAACCGGCCACATATGTCGGGGTGCTGTTAGGACATTGGACCAAATGCACCCTAGGTGCAATAGAACACAGTTTGTCAGGAAGTAACAGTGTGAACACAGTATATTTTGTCTAATTCTTTTATAGGCTTTTTGCTTCATGGCCCTGATGATTAACTGAAGTTGATGGACACCATGGACACAAACACCACTATCGCTCACAACATAAACTCCAGTCACGTCCTGAACTTGACTGAAATGCCGCTGAACCCAGTGGAAGAGCAGGTGATAACGATCGTTTTGACGATGCTCATCTGCGGGGTGGGAATAGCCGGAAACGTCATGGTGGTCTTAGTCGTGCTGCGTACCAAGCACATGGTGACCCCAACAAACTGCTATCTGGTGAGCCTGGCCATTGCCGACCTCATTGTGCTTCTCGTCGCCGGTTTACCCAACATCTCTAACGTGTTGGCCTTCTGGGTGTACGGTTACACCGGCTGTGTTTGCATCACCTACCTGCAGTACCTGGGCATCAACGTGTCGTCCTGTTCCATCACGGCCTTCACCGTTGAGCGCTACATCGCTATTTGCCACTCCATAAAGGCTCAGTTCATATGCACAGTCTCCCGGGCCAAGAGGATCATCGCTGGCGTGTGGGTCTTCACGTCGCTCTACTGCATCATGTGGTTCTTCTTGGTGGACACGGAGGAGAGGGTCTACACCAACGGCGTGGTGGTCACCTGCGGCTACCGGGTCTCACGGAACCTCTACATGCCCATCTATTTCCTGGACTTCACCCTGTTCTACGTGGTTCCTCTCGCCGTGGCCGTCGTGCTGTACGGATTCATCGCCAGGATTCTGTTCGTGAGCCCGCTGGGTTCGCATCTCAGCGAGAGAGGCTCCGTGCACCAGGGGCCCGGGGCCAACAGAGGAGAGAGAGGCTCCGTGCACCAGGGGCCCGGGGCCAACAGAGGAGAGAGAGGCTCCGTGCACCAGGGGCCCGGGGCCAACAGAGGAGAGAGAGGCTCCGTGCACCAGGGGCCCGGGGCCAACAGAGAGAGAGGCTCCGTGCACCAGGGGCCCGGGGCCAACAGAGAGAGAGGCTCCGTGCACCAGGGGCCCGGGGCCAACAGAGGGGCACTCTCGTCAAGGAAACAGGTACCCACCAGAGAGACAAACCCACGTCACAGCCCAAAAGGAATAGAAAATAAAGTGACTTCTGAGAAAGTTGGTCATAAAATAAGTTCAGGACGTTTTCTGGCCTTTATATAAATAGTCAGTGTAGGAGTCGGGGTGTGACATGTCACTCCCAGACTCTGTCTCTCTATATGACTATAAATAAATGCCAGAGAACAAGGGTCCACCCAGGGACCCACAGGAATCCAACCGGTGTCGCAGAGCCTACCGTATGGTACAGTACAGGCCTTAACCACAGCTATCGGTGCCCTATGTTAAAATATTAATGATTGTCATTAAGTGGCCTATTTCTGGTAACTGGAAAATTTTAACATTTGTTATAGTATCAAGATTTCTCCTAATAGATTTCCCACCTTTTCTGCGTATCATCTGTATGCTATTTTTGTTCAACTCGTTTTAACATATCATGTTTCAATGACTCTGCCCAAAGGGCTTGCATACTTCTTATCCATCAGGATAATTATTTTATCACTCCTAATTGTCATCAGACGCTATTTCTCTGTATCTCCTTAATTAAAACCTCCAGGTGACAAAGATGTTGGCCGTGGTGGTGGTTCTGTTCGCCCTGCTGTGGCTGCCGTATCGGACGCTGGTGGTGGTCAACTCCCTGATGGACCCGCCTTATCACAACACCTGGCTGGTGCTCTTCTGCCGGATGTGCATCTACATGAACAGCGCTGTCAACCCGATCATCTACAACCTCATGTCTCAGAAGTTCCGCACCGCCTTTCAAAATCTCTGCAGGTGCAAAGGCCAGGGCGAGAGTGTGAGCAAGTACAACTTACCCATGTATTACAGTGTTATCAAGGACTCGTCACACAAGAGCACTGAGCCGGTCCGGAGGCAGGAGAGCAAGAGATTCAACCTCACGGATGATAACACAGGCATGGCATTCAGTATCACCTGAATACGTCCCGGCTGCCGGCTGGTCCTTTGTTTGAGGTACTGTATAGGACAGTGGTTCTCAAAGTGGGGCCCAGGGAACCCCAGTGGTACTTGAGGGGTCCCCAGCAAAATGAGGAATGGTTTATCCACCCTATACCTATACCCTATTTTATACTTTAGCTATTAGTTATTTGAACCGATCTGTATGATAGACTAAGTTAATACAATGTACTGTAAATAGTACATCTGCAGTGGATGGAGCATATATATACAATAATACCCTGTGTCGGGTAGGACACCAATTGATTGACAATGTCAATTAATGATCTCCTCTGCATCATCAGTTTGTTCCCATAGCCTAGGTGGGATTGGCAAAAGGGCCTTTCTGTGTGGAGTTAATTGCATGTTCTCCCCGTGTCGCCTAGGGTTAAGGGTAGGTATACCCTCCAAAAGATATGCAGTAATCCTGTTCTCTATACTGGCCAGCCGGGGTGCATGATGAGAGGAAAGGAACTGGTTGGAATAACGTCCAACGGAGGAAACTCCCCCCTGTCAGTTGAATAGAAGTGGCTTGGACTATTCATGCGTTGATGGAAGCATGAGGTCAGTCTGTTGCTGCCCCCAGCGTGGCAGAGGGAGTGTAGGATTACTAGAGTCAAGAGTATTATTAGAGTTAATTGTCTAATTTAGACAATTGACAGTGGGTGAAAAAATGGGTTACAAAACTTGTGGGATAAAAATGTAATTAAAAAAAGACAATGTCAATCAAGTTATTTGAAGGTGACGGGTTGGACACTAGATGTACCACTAACCATCTTTGTTGCAGTTTCAACATCATTGCAATGACCTCTCGCCATCGGGAGAGTGAGGCAATGGACATTAATCATTGGTATTGTAAAGTTAGATTTAAGTGCAATGAATGGAACTGAAGCCACTTTTGTCCATAACTTATACCCAATCAAATATATATATATTTTATTGTAACTCTTATGTGATACCATGTCATAAAAATAATACTATTTCTGGGAAAGTATGACAGATTAGTTGTAATGACTTGTCATTGTATAGTGTTGTCATTTTCCCACATGAACTCTAGCGTCCCTATTCTGGAGCAAACATTTGGAGAAAATCATTGTGGAAAAAGTACTCAAGTTTTTTACTTTTATGTGTTTTTAGTACCAATACTGCAATATAGAAATACTCTGTTACAAGTAAAAGTCCGGAATTCAAAAAGTACTTGAGTAAAAGTACAAAAGTATTGCCATCAAAATGCACTTAAAGTACTAAAATTAAAAGTACTCATTATGCAGAATGTGCCATTTCAAGTTTGTATATAAACACCAGATCTGCAAGCTCATGCACATGGTGTGGTATAGTATAGTATAGTGGTTTTCAAGTTTTCAACCCATGGTCCCGGGGACCACCAGTGGGCCTTGGGGGGGTTCTACTTGGTCTCCACCTAAATGATGGAGAAGTTGGTAACCAAATGGACCCTTATGGATCTTTAACTCTTGAGAGCGTAAAATGAAAATGGACCTCCCCGGGTCCATTTGGTTTCATTTTACGCTCTCAAGAGTTTAATTCATGTTAAACATCTATTACTTAAGAAGTCTCCACAATAAATTAAAGAATGTAGAAGAATTGTTATTTTGATCAACATTTGCCTGTTTTCTCTCCCAATCAACATCAATACAGCATGGAATTGTGGACAAACGTCTTGTCCAACGACAACAACATATTCTACGTTTTTGGTCTGAGAGGCTAAATGTCAACAAATGGTGGTCCGTGGCTAAATACCCAATACATAACTGGGCCTTGGTATGAAAAGTTGAAAACCCTGAAGTATAGGGTTTAAGTACGAAATGAAAGCCTGGGTATCGAGGCTAAGCTTTTCATGTACAATCCATGAAACACTAAGATCATGATAATGTGTCCATAGTTAAAATAAAAAATAAAAAATAAAAATAATTACAAAAGATAATCTGATATGAGATGTTATGTGTAATATATTTGTACATGTTATACATAACTATAACTATATATGTTTCAGCATGTAGCATCTATTGTAAAATGTTACTTTGTTGCCGGTCACATATTTGGTAAGAGGGGTTTTAGATATTGGTGAACTGTTTTATTGCAATATTTGTAATTCCTTGAAAATGTTTGTAGTCTGATGCTTGTCATTTGGAATATTTATGAGTGTGAAATTAAATGCAACTTGACAGACTTATGTTTCCAGTATTTTTCTTAGATAACAAGTGTGGAACTAGATAAGTTATTTTTTATTTTTATTTTTTTGCTTTTTCAAATGGACCGAAATAAATATTTACTACTACTACTAGATACACTATTTCAACTGCTTTTGAACTGACAGATATGTCACTTTAAATAACCACATGAACCCTAAGTGACCCTATTCAGTCGTGTGAACATTATGGGTGCGTTCAGAAATGCGCACCGGGAATGTGGTCAGTTACTGTACATGTCCTGCACCACTCTAACATACTTCTCTGTCACTCCAGACTTCCTCATACAATACCACAGTCACACACAATATCACTAAGTGACCATTACATACATTGCCGTATTAGAGGGACACATTTGCAATGTGAATGTCCTTTAGTTGAAGAGTGTTTTTGTGTGTTTTAAGGCATTACAAAAGAAGTGAAAAGCACCAGAATTAGTTTTTCTTTTCTTCGACCTGTTCTTCTTATTTTTTATTTTGTTTCTAGCTTTGCTTGTTATTCTCTGTAGTCCAGTGGTTCTCGACCTTTTCTGGATAAGGGCCCACTTGAAAATCTCTAAAGCGTCCATGGCCCAGCCATCAGACCACTCGTATCGGTAACAGGAATGATCGCTTTAAAACACGATCACCATATTTTTTTTCCTCCGACCAGCCGACCTCACACCAAGAGGCTCAGTGGGGAGGTTCTTGTATTCTTGTATTTGTAGAATAAGGTTGAGAATCACTGCTGTAGAGTAGACTTTTGATTTGATTTGATTTGATTTATTTAGAAAAGCAATCATACAGTAATACAACATTATAATCAGCGATTCAAGGATTACACAGAAAAGTCCAAAGACTTCTTTCCACTGAGGTCCTCTCACACTGAACGGAACAATACTTTTATAGTCAACTAGTCAGCAACTAGTCAGCAACCCTCCCCCTTTTCTCATGGATGGGATACACCCCCCTCACCTGCTCTACTCATTGCCAATCACTGCTGTCCTCACTCAACTCATTGGTGGCCGCTGGTATATAATGCTGACTGTTCCCTCAGTCCCTGTTTGGCAGCAGCAGCAGCAGCAGCAGCAACCAGCTGAGAGCCTCTGCTCTGGAGTCTCAGCAGGCCATGGTTATGTGTCACTGAACTCTGAAGTGAGTTCAGTTAAATTCATGAATGCATATGTTGTACTTTATTGTCTCCACCAGGCTGAAGGCATGGGGGGAGAGTATGTTTTGCACTCCGTCCGTCCGTCCGTGTGTCCGTCTGTCCGTCCGTGTGTCCGTCCGTGTGTGTGTCCGTGAGCAGCTAATCTCGGCCACCGTTAACCCGGTCGATGCCAAATTTTGCACACACACTCCCTGGATGCCAACGATGAACCTCTGCCCCAAACTTTCCAGAACGGCCTGTTATAGCGCCACCAGGAGGCCAATTTGTGCAAAACAAGTTTTTGCACAGTACACCTACAGATTTTGTCCAAACATTGCGCAAATTGGTACACAGTCTCTCTAGAGCCATTCAACGAAACCGGTCTTTCAGATTTCTCAGACTCCATCCTGATTGGTTAAGATTGGCTTCCAAAGTTCACAGGAGTGCTCAGTTTCAAACAAAATGCTGCAAATCATGAACACATCGCGTGATTTCCATGAAATTGTGCACGCACATTCCCACTAGGCAGAGGAAGAAATGCCACATGAACAATTTCAACTCAGCCTCAAGGTGGCGCTATAACTGGCCGAAAAGTGTTTTTACCTCTAACTGCACGGATCTGTGGATAACTTTGTATGCCAACTCCCTAGTTTACTTTTGTTGCCCTTTCATCCAACCACCAGATGAAGGCAAGCTGCAATGTCCTACATTCCTATCCTGGTGGAGACCTGTGCCCAGAAGGGCACTTTTTCTAGTTGGGTTTGTGATGGAGAATGACTATTATAGGTACTTGCTTGCCTTGAAGCTTATAGTATAGATATGTTTGTAGCTACTTGCTTGCCTTGAAGCTTATAGTATTATGTTTGTGTAATGCAAATGCACATGTGCTTGGCCTATTGTGAACTTTGGGAAATGCAATGATCACAAACCTTAGAGAATATTCACTTGGTGTATTGTTTAAATGTTGTTGGATTGCATAATAATTATGTGTTTCTATCTTTCATAGTAAAAACCATAACCGTGATGCCTCACCACCTCCTTGCTCAAATCTAAATGCGTGTCTGTGCAACGGAAATAAAGGTTTAAACGGAAATCTCCTTGTCTACACATTCTTGCCGATGCACCATGGTGATGTGAATAGTCCATGAGCCAGGCTCGACCTATCCCTACCTAACAAGTACATATTACATACACAATACAACAGGTACGTCCCTATCCATCCCTCTAAGATGACCCTTTATAGGGGAACCTTTTCCAGTAGCCATTTTTTAGTCTTCTGTTAATAATGTCCTCAAATTGGAGGTCAGTTTAACACTGGATTCCAGGCTATTCCACTGTGTGGCTCCTATATAAATGAATGAGCCTTTGCCCACTTTACTTTTAAAAGCAGGGAGCACCACATCTGCAATACTGGCTCTGGTGAAATGGTTGTGTACCTCGTTTACCTGCCTGAAACGTTCCCAAAACTGCTGGGACCTCTCTGTATTTAATTTTATGGACCATATTTAGTCTAGCCATTGTAACTTTTGATTCTACTGGGAGCCATGCAGTTCAGCTCTCTGAACTGGTTCCTTCCTATAGGGTTCTGGGTTCCATCCCTAGTATAACGTCCCTGATCAGTCTATTTTGAGCTTTGTTAGCTTTGTTTTAAAAGATTTGTAATCAAGCCCTCGAACCACGATGTACACGCAAAATCAGTGGCACTACAGGATAAGGGAGTTGGCCACCACTATCCATGTATCTTGCTGTTCGAGCTAGAAACGTAGTCAGTCCGGAGACCTTGTTTAGCACCTTGCTGGCCATACTTCGGACGTCTAAGTTACCCTCTAAAATACAACCCACTGATCCCATTCACTGATGATTTTGCTGCTATGTATTCAGAATTTATTTTGATCTTGAAGTTTGTGCTTCTTCCTAATTTGATTTTCGAGCCAAACGGAATTGATTCTGTCTTCCCTGAGTGTAAAGATAACTTATTATCTATAAGCCAGGAACTAACATTGGCTACTTCCTCACTCAGGGAGCTTTCTAATGTGGTTTGATCCTTGTGGGACATTAGCAGTGCAGAATCATCAGCGTACAGGAACAAATCACAGTTACAAGCATCTGTCATATCATTCACGTACACTGAAAATAGGGCTGGACCTAGACCACCACACTTCTTGTCCTGTTTAATTTTGTTTGACAGTAAACTTAAGTGTTTGTTCTAAACTAGTGAGCCTATTGGCAGCCGGCAGGTCACCGTTTAATTCTCCACACTGCACCCAGACATAGGAGGCCTTAAGTATGTTTCAACAGTTTCAATTGAAACGGGCCTCCACCCTCAGGGGGGTCTCCACCCTCAGGGGGGCCTCAACAAAATAATGATGTCATAGGTATATGGGGCCTCATATTTGGTCTTGAAACGGGCCTCCAAATTCCTAAGGCCGCCCCTGAGAACACACAAACACACAAAGCTGGCCATAAGGGGGCGCTAGCTCCCCTCAAAGAGCCATAATGCAAAATGCTTGTCATTCAGCCTCACTTTGAGTTGCTCAGTGGACTGTCTCTCACACAGTGATATGGAGAAAAATATCATACCCGCGTGACGTGAGCGGCACTGTTATCACCATACATCACATTCCGTGCTCAGCCAGTCAGCTTGAGCACATTCCGCGCACGTGCGCGCACACACACACACACACACACACACACACACAGCCTCAAAATACAACACAGCTCAGTGGTAGGGAACGCTGTAGCAATTTATAATTTAGGCATTTAGCAGACGCTCTTAATCCAGAGTGACTTACATTAAGCAAGAACAAAAAAGCATGGGAATGCATCACATAAAAAGCATTTATCATGAAACATGCGTAAGCTAAGAACGTAATAGTGGAATATCTATAAAATGAAACTATATTATAAACTATACGTATACTATACTATGCTATACGTGTGGAAGACCCATAGATCCATAGATCCATAGACCCCAAGGTAGCCGCAATGAAGTAATAAATATAGCAATAGAGTTCAAAGGGTGCAGATGAAGAACAGCTGCACTAATTGGTGTCGTTAAGGCGTGCATGGCAACAGTTTGTGTCTCGTGTGATGTCACAACAGAAGATATATAAGATGATGCACCGTGTTGAAAATGACCGTAGATGTCGAGAGAGAGAAGAGACAGACAGACAGACAGACAGACAGTCAGACAGACAGACAGACAGACCGACAGACAGACAGACAGACAGACAGACAGACAGACAGACAGACAGGGTGATGTTGTCTTGGACCGTTTCCAAAGCAGGAGGACCAAAGCAAGCCTATCATGCTGCTGCAGCAGTGAGGAACAAACTGTATTCCTTTGGAGGCTACTGTGATGGATGGACCATCAACAACATGGAACAGATGGATGTCCATGTCTTCTACACAGTGTCTTTATGCTGGAAGAAGTTACCTCCAGTGGAACCAGGAAGAGGAGACGGTCACCTTGAGGTTCCATCCAAGCGCTGGGGCCACAAAGCTGTGTTGGTTGAAGATACAGCTTACATCTGGGGAGGGTCTTGGGCAGAGCAGTATTACAATGTGCTTTATGCATTTGATGTTGACTCCCACAGATGGTTCCAACCCAGGGTTTATGGGACTGTTCCAGAGGAGAGGGGCGAACACTCAGCCTGTGTGTTGGAGAAGGTCATTTTTATCCATGGAGGACACACCAAGATGACTGGATACACTAATGACATGTACAAGTTGGACACCAGCACAATGGTCTGGACTTTAATTAACACCAGAGGAACTCCACCTCCTGATTCACACTTTCACTCTGCCACCATCGTTGGGACAAAGATGTTTGTATTTGGGGGCTGGAGCGGGTACAGGGGGGTCTCCAACACTATCAGAGTGTTTGACACAGAGACCAACTTCTGGCTGAACACACCTTCTGCACTACCAGAAACATGCCGGTATCATTCAGCATTTACCTACAATGGAGAGCTGTACATATTTGGTGGCTGGAGCGAAGATCACAATAACGTCA
The DNA here is from genome assembly GCF_964188405.1 of Protomyctophum parallelum. NCBI lineage: Eukaryota > Metazoa > Chordata > Actinopteri > Myctophiformes > Myctophidae > Protomyctophum > Protomyctophum parallelum. Next base: position 40,957,511 of record NC_139705.1, read on the forward strand.
ATGATGTGTGGAAATTAAGTCCAGAGACCTTCTCCTGGAAGAAGGTTGAGCCCAAGGGGAAAGGACCAACTTGGTATACAACGCATGGTATGTGCTGTTGCATTGTGGGAGATCATATCATCCTCTTTGGAGGAGACAACGGAATTAGAAATGACAATATCTCTGATGAGCTGTTCATCTTAGACTTGAGTCCTTGTCTTAAGACGTTATGTAAGCTAGAAGTTATTCAGTACGCTCTGGACCAATCAGAACTCCCACACGACATCAGGTGGGAACTGGCAGCCATGGCAACCAAAGACAACAGACGACAACAACAATAACAACTAAGACCACATTCCAGACGAAGGAACAGCAGAAAGATCAAGAAATGATGGATCAACATCTCATCCCACCTGATGGTGAGCCACCTCTCAGCATCACTTACTGAGATTCAAACCTCAGGAGACTCCTCTACAGACAAGCTCTCCAACCATTCAGCTAGGCATCAAACAATGACAATTGTTCCGTCCAACACAATGCGGTGGAAACACAAACCTGTGTCTGTATGTTCCAAACTGAACACGGTGGAACTCTCTTTATTGTATATTTATTTCTATTATCTTTTTTTATTTAAAGGAGTCCTGAAAGGACTTGGTCCTTTATTGTTATTGTTAGTTTTTTTTCCCCTTCTCCTTCTGCCAAAAAAATAATAATCGCGAAACTCAGCCTACAGAAAAAACAAAACTCTTAAGGGCGACTGTGGCTCAAGAGGTAGAGCAGGTCGTCCATTAATCCATGGGTCGGCGGTTCGAATCCCGGCTCCTCCTGTCTACATGTCGAAGTGTCCTTGGGCAAGACACTGAACCCCAAATTGCTCCCGATGTGCTGGTTGGTGCCTTGCATGGCTTCCACCGCAATCGGTGTATGAATGTGTGTGTGAATGGGTGAATGTAATGCACAATCTACGTAAAGCGCTTTGGATAAAGGCGCTATATAAATGCACCATTTACCATTTTATCTGGTACACAGCAAACTAAAAAAGGAATCAACACACCAGCACGCCAGAGACCAGAATACTTCAAACTCAAAACAAATAGTTAAAAATAGAACTACAAATGCACGTTGGAGATTAAACAACAGATAACAGCCAGCACCAGCAACTGTGTTTATTTAAAAATGTGGCTTACAATATGTCGGAGAAACGAGTAAAACAATAGCTGCAAGGCTGAGACAACACAGATACAATATTAACAATGCAATAAAGGCAACTACAAGGATTGTTCAAAATTACATGGCACATGGCATTGAAGCTCTTAAAGTATCTGGACTTCAACACAATCCCAACTGGACAGTAGGACAAAAAAAAATGAAAAACAATGGATCAATAACCTCAACACGGATTTTCCTGGAGGTTTTAACATGCCAAAATATTAGACAAGTTGTTTTGATTTTGTACCAAAACTCCACAGCCATATACATGCTAAACACAGCCAACAATCAATGGAAATCAGACTTTGAATATAGGGGACAAATTAGCACATTCCACACCAAGCCAACCTGGGACACGAAGCAAGAGTGTACAGTGCACTGAAGTCCCCTCAGTCAACCCCCGCCACTCTTGGCCCTCTCTCTCTCTCAGTCTCACTCACTGCCTTGCTCTCTCCCACAAATGTTAAGTTAGTACAGTTACCTATTTTATGTAAATAACATGGTAAAATGTGCAGCATTGGGAGGTAAAGGGGAGACACTTTCATTGTGAAGGGACGACAGGATGAGGAAAGGTGTTGTTGCTAATTGTCAAGAGTAATGGCTGCGTGTGATATTGAACAGTCAAACTATTCGTATCAATATATGGCTGTATCAACAAAATAATTATGTCATAGGTATATGGGGGCCTCATATTTGGTCTTGAAACAGGCCTCCAGATTCCTAAGGCCGCCCCTGCACCCAGAGCATCACTGAGTATAGCAATTTGTCAACCTGTTTAAACAAAGCTTGATGTATAGCCTATAACTCTAACGTATTCAAATTCAATTGAGCACAGCTGCTGGATATTATTAGTCACAGACAGACATTCACACAGACAGTCTCATGAGCCTCTGATTGTTTTCTCCCAGTTTCTGGTCTCAGCCTGAAGATATTTTTCAGTATCAACAGCAGAAGTCAAGGTTCATTTCTCATTAAATGGTAAATGGTTCAATGACAATGAGTGCCTTTATCCAAAGCGCTTTACAACGTGCAGTAACCAGGTAGACCTGTTACTGTGGCAGTATCAGCCATGTGCAGATGTGCTCCTTATTTGCAGACAGGGTTTAAAAGGGCAGCCATTCATTCAGGGTTATAGCTTGCTGTAAGGTTGGCTATCTGAGGAGGATAAGAGTTTGAAGGCATGGCTTTCCTAAATGTATCAGAGCATACTAGTTGATGAGCTTAGGGATAATTTTGTGCTAATCCGTCTAAAAGCACCACATTTTGCACAGATGCTCTAATGATTTAGCTAGGGTGCCCGAGCCGGCGACCTTTGGGGTCGCCACAGCGTCCAAATCCATATGGTCACCATTAACAACCTATGTAACATTCTAAATTTCATTATGCTTTAAGTAGCATGTGACTTTCTGTTTCTGTTGTCATGTTTTTTTAGTTCTTCTCCATCAGCTTTTATCATCTTTGACAACTTCGATTATGACATTATCATATAATAATATTAAAATTAGGCTACATATTACTGATGTCGGGCAGAAACCATGTTTCACATTTTTATGTTTTTTTTGCCCTACTTAAATAATAATAAAAAAGGAATGTTTCGGACTAGGTTAACACCCGACATTAATGATATACTATGATAGTGAATCACAGCATTATATAATAGAATATTACATAAAATAATTGAGCGTATTACACTTCTTGAAGCAGAAAATAATTCAAATTCCAAAATACATCAACAGTTTGTTTTTGTTATTGGAGTTTATTAACATCATAATGCGGGAATAGGCCACTGGTTGCTACGAGACAGACACTGACCGGTTCATCTCTTACTGTGTGTGTGTGTGTGTGTGTGTGTGTGTGTGTGTGTGTGTGTGTGTGTGTGTGTGTGTGTGTGTGTGTGTGTGTGTGTGCGCGCGCGCGCAGCATTTGTCTCAAAGGTTCTTTCTCAAACCACTTGTGGTTCCATGAATATTTCATCTCGTGCTGGTTGTCAGCGACCCCTAAGCTTCATTTGTATTCCTTAGTACACTACTGAAATGCTATAGACTATACTGTTTCTTGTTGCTGAGAACCGATGTGCTTTGCTGGCTTGAAAATCAATTCTTGTCTGCATTAGTAATTTCTGAGTAGCCTACCTTATTGTGCTGAATATAATACTACATTATTTTCCAATTATACCTGTAATCAGGGACTAGACTATGTGACATTCAATGTTCTTTTTCCACAAATGAGTCTTGAAAAACGGGGGTCGTCTTATAATCAGAGTCATCTTATATTCGGCACGATATAGTTTTCTAAATTAAAGATATGGTATACCTGGGATTCAGTTATTGCTCTTGGGAGCTTCAGGCAACTACACTACTAACCAGCAGGTATCCTACCTGATACCAGGGTCACACATTAGATGGACACGTCACAAGATCAGTCACCATGCAGGGATGTGTGTTCAATGAGTCTTACATGGTTGGAATGGAGTTTGAAGTTAAAATGTGTTTATTTAGGAAGGGACTCAACTTGACAGTGTCAGAATAATGAATTGGAGTCTTGTAATAGAGACATGGAAATATGTGAGTACGATGGGGAAAGCTTTCAGCTTTACAATGTAAACATTTGAGATCGATCAGTGGGCATTATCACACTGTACTTTGTACTTTGTGAGCTTGTTTCGTTTTAGTCAATAGCATATCATTACTGTAGCTACGATTAAATGGTCCTAATAATAATGGGGCGCATGAATACAATATTATTTGAAGCATTAATGAACCTGTAAATGAATATATGGACACCTTTTTTGAAGGAAGTTATTCAACAGTTTTCTACGCACCATTCTGATTCTGCATGTAAGTATAGGCCTATTATGCAATATGTCACTTTTTCATAAGACCTTTGCGGCATATGCGTCAGAAGTTATGGCATGCCTCTTGATGATACAGTATGGCTTGTTAATTTTCTAGCTGATTAATCATGCATACCTCCTGTCCTCTTAATTAATGTGAAACCATCCATAGCCCTGTATCAATAACACTAATCCTGCCGTGTGTGTGTGTGTGTGTGTGTGTGTGCGCGTCAGTGATAAATGAAATCAATAAAGTGCCTGACCCACACACTGCCCGACTTGCACAGCAAGAGCAAAACTCTATTAGATGAACCTCGGTCACCAAGACCTTCTTCAAGCCTCTTGGCTTGTTTCTCTAGTAACAATAATATAAATAAATAATCTGACGTTATTTTGACACAGGTCCACAAGTCCACAGAATCTATAGGCTACTGACACGTCTAATGACAAATGCATAAATTAAGTTTAGGGCAGCTTTATTATGTCTGTCATGTCAACATCGCTGCAGTCCTGTCATGTGAAAAGAAGCAGCTTGGACTCATCATGCATTGAAGGAAGCATGAGGTCAGTCCTTTGCTGTCCCCGGGTTGGCAGAGGGAGTGTATAGCGCCCAGGATTACATTAGAATGAATAAATGTTAACCTTTGTCTTAGATTAACTATGCAGTATTCAAATAAAACATTTATTTTGAAATTGAATCCTTTTTCAATTTAATCAAATTGTGAAAAACAAAGATTCACAACCCAAGTTACCTAGCTATCTCTCATATTCTCATGTCAAGACAATGCCATTTATTTTCTGTTTTTCACTGTAGCTTTGTGTTTTTCAATTGGTGCATTACATGGGGTTGACTGTTGACATGTTAGCCTGTGATCGTTACACTTTTTTTTGTGAAGATATATTTTTTGTGCCTTTTCTGCCTTTATTGATAGTTTGAAAGTAGACTGACAGGAGATGGGGGGGAAGACATGCGGCAAAGGCCGTCGGGATCGGGAGTCGAATCCACGGCTCAGCAGCCTAGGTGCCCGTACGGTTGAACTAACCGTCTGTGCCGTTTCACTTTCTGACCTGTTGATTCAAACTGCCAGAGAGTCAGACCTCCCATATAAGGCACCTTGAAGGCAACAGCTTGGGCTATTGTTTAGACACTGTACTGTAAACCGTTACTGAGTCATAGATCTGATCCTTGAAACAGACTGGCTGGTCCATGATGACCAACCATATGTGACCTGCTAACATATCCTGGCTCAATTAAGTCACTCTGGAGAAGAGATCAGCTAAGTGTCTGACTGTAAATGTCATAGAGCTGGGACCAGAGCCTCGTATTGATGATATGCACACAGCTGCCATCTTGCCAGCAAGGTGCTACCTAGGTGCAACTTCCCATAGCCCATTCATCCAAACAGAAAATACCTATTTTATTGTATTAATTAAAGTCAAATGCACCAACATTGCATCTACGAAAAGCTTGAATTATCGTCTTACTATCTGCAAAGTGTTTGTTTCATAAAAATCCACCGTAAACATGTTATAATCTACTTCCTGTCAAGAAATTCCTTGCAGATGATTATCTTTCCAAGTGTCAGAGTTTGGAAGCACTCGTTATCAGTAAAGCAACCTCCTGCTGCCTCCTGCATTATGTGCCAATTCTAAACGGGTGGTTCACATGGGCTGTTGAGTGATAGTCAACGAGCACTTCCAAACTCCAGCACATGACCATAAGCATATACAGGGAAAGCTGTAGTTGAATACTCCACTACAGCTATAGTGAGGGCTCTCTATATAGAGTTGATATATTTAATAAGCTCTCTATAGAGTTAGAATACAGACTAAAGCATTAAAGGAGTTACAGGGGGTCCACAGCGAAATTACTTAGATGGCATGAAAACCAGTTAAACCATTTTAACCATTTGGCGTCTGGCATTTTGTTTTAAAATATAAAATGTTTGTCCTTTTTCAGCACCAGTGCCATATGAGACTCTGTACTGTAGGCCTACATCAGCTTCTGAAAATAGCTGATAACTTGTAGACCTTAAATTACAAATATTGTGTGGCGGCCCCTGGCCACACAATATTGTGTGGGTCCGTGGTCAAATACATTACATTAATTAATTTGGGGGTTCTGGACATGAAAAACATTTGAGAACCACTGGACTAAGCCAATGACAGTGAGAGCACTTTTGAGATCTGAGAGATTTGACTTGGCCTTGGCACTGGCAGCACCCTGGTGCCGTCACTGTCCAGCACGCTGGGGACAGATGGTCCCTCTCTCACAAAGTGGAACACTGTCAGCTGCTCACAGAATCACAGATGAGGGAGTTACTGCCCCGGGCAGCTCACACGGAGGGAAATGCACAACCCATGAACTTTTTTAGTACCTGACAAATTGGCAAATGTAGAGGACTTTCCTTTCTCTCATCGCGTTTGATTCTTGAAGATAATGCTTCATCACAGCAGGTAGGACACTTATAAACAATTTCTACAGAGAAGTGATGTTTTCATTTGTCTGCGATCATCTGTTATTGAGCACTTCTAGTTGTCTGTCAGACAAGTCATTGATTCTTTTCTATTTCTTCATTCAGTATAGCAGCACAAAACAATGCTCAATTTAAAGTCAATTTTGCTGGGTCCCACTATCAAACAGCACAAATAAATAAATAAATATTCATATATCGGCATATTCTTTTGAAATAAATATTGATTATATACCCAACAAAGATCCTTTAGAAAGAGACAGTGTGTCCTTTTTTGAGCACTCACAAACATGGAGCGAGACACTGCAGGGCTGCTAAAGCTCTTGTAATTCCATTTGCTGAGCCGAGCCTGAGGCTCAGCCTGAAGAGCTTAGGGTCTGGGAGACAGAGACACTACAATATCCTACACACAACTCAGCAGCGAGCGAGGGTAATGCAGAACCTTCCAAATTAAACTTTACAGAACCTCTGAAGTTCTGTGATATTCTGTGATTATTGTCGGAACATTTTTAAAGTAGGCCTACAGTACATGTTCTGAGTTCTGGGTCCCCAGACATCCTGAGCAGGGCCCAGATTCTGAGAACCGTATCTGAAACTATAGCGTATATGGAAACAAATCGTTGCTCTCGGACAGAAACCTCAGATCTCCATATTCTAACCTTTTGTTTTTGTTGTAAATGAATGCCCTACTTCATCAGCGTCACACACGAGTATCAAAAGTATCAGATCCGCGAGCTGGAAACGTGGCTCAAAGTGACACATTTTGAGCCTGTAGATCTGATACTTTTGCTATTTTTTTATTTGAATCGTGAAAAGTGACAATTTTGGACACATGAGGTTTCCATCTGACTGGACTAAATCCAGATCCTGTGAAATGGGCTGCACGGCAGTGACGACACGGTGCACTAAGTTCCAATATTCTTGAATGAATGTTTGATTTGGAATTGTTATTAACTCTCTTAGCCCTGAGGCAACCACATGAACCCATTGTCCATATTCTGGGGTTAATATTCGGCTAAATTAGAAGATCTACAAACAAGCTTGAAGGGATTCATTATTATTATTAAAATACATATTTACAACAATATCACACACACACACACACACACACACACACACACACACACACACACACACACACACACACACACACACACACACAGACTCACATTACTCAGTAATACACAGTAATGCGAGTCATTTTGATGGCATTTGTTATTGGCAACGATCCTTTACTTGAATCAGTTTGTTAAGCCACAATTAGCCCATTGTATGCAATGCAAAAGTGGTATTTCCTATTTGACATTGTGGAACAGTGTGAGCTATTGTCGGGGTGTTTGTTTAACATTGTTTGGGTAGATGGAGCACTTAACCACATGTTCAAAACAATACGAATCCCTGAAGGTGACAGCGGGTCATTTCCTCTTGTGTGTCCTGACTCATAGGCCTATGGTTTAGGAAATAGAGACATTAGCATTGGTTTCCTACTCTGCGTCCTGTATGTGAGGAAAAGGAAAGAAATGAACTCTCTCATGTGAACTTAAATAACACCCCAGGTGTGTGTGTGTGTGTGTGTGTGTGTGTGTGTGTGTGTGTGTGTGTGTGTGTGTGTGTCTCTGAGTGTCAATTTAACTTTGAGCGTGTCAGTGACAGTGTACACACGGACCCTATAGCTCCATGTGTAACTCTCAGAGTTACAAATGTAAATTAACAGCGGCAGTGGCTCAGGAGTAGAGTGACCACTTGGGAACCAGAAGGTTCCCAGTTCAATCCTGGGCTCCCCTGCTCCAGAGTTAGTGTTGACGTGTCCTTGAGCAAGATGCTGAACCCCTAATTGCTCCCAATAAGCAGTTTGGTGCATTGCATGGTTTCCTCTGCCATGTGAATGTGTATCACACAATATATAAAGTGCCTTGGATAAAGACTGCAAAGGCACTATATAAATGCATCATTTTGCCATTTTCATTTTACTGTGTACTGTGTACTGAAGTTGTTGCAGAGCTGAATTTCCCTCTTCTCTTTGCAGGTGCAAGACAGGATATGGTTTACAATGTTAATCATGGTGTTTCCTCTTACCCTGGACGGTAGCGGCATTCCAACGTCCACTCTTCAAAGTGGCGTCCTGTAAGGCCCAGCATAATAACACAATAACTGGAAAAATAATATTAATAATCTGCCAGTATGTCCAACACATCGCTGAATATCACTGAGGAGCCGGGAATAGGCTCTTATGACGTGGACCTGTGTTTGCTGGACATTAATGGCCGGTTTGACGTCATCCCCTGCATTCTCTCCTCCATATGCATCGTATTCGGACTCATCTACTGCTTTTTAGGTAAAGAAACACAACATACCTAGACACTAGACACACATAATTATACAACTCTGTTTATACCAGTGTAATTAACAATGGTTAATTGTTAATGTGGGCTAAAATACCACTAAAAGTGGCTCTGAATTATTTGTCAAATAGTGCTTAGTAGAACCATTAGAGGTGCCAAAAAACGAATAAGCTGAGGAACTATGAGAACATCTAAAGCAGGGTTCTCAACCTTCTGTAACTCATGCCCACCTATATGTGTCAAGATGGTCTGCAAGGCCCAGTCCAAGAAATCAAGGTAATACTTGTAGCCTATATGAAATAAATAAAGGTAATTTTTTTGGCTTAAAGGACTACTGTAAAATGAAGGAAACACACAGTAGACAGACGACACTGAGGACATTTCTGTGTATATGGCCAAATCCAATCACAAAAACGATTGAGAGTATACTGTACTGTATACAATTGAAATGCTTATTATAAAGTTTGCACTTATTTTAGATGTGTTATATAGGCTCTCAATCTTTTTTATGGTGAGCTTTGTCCATATTTAAATGTAATTGTGGCTATTTTCCTACACTGAGAAGCGGGCCCACAGTCTGCTGAACAGCACTGCACAAAATCGGTGCGGCAGGTCTGCAAATTGATATTGCAAATATGTTAATAATACTTACAAAATACAATTTGTGATTGCTAAAAGCAACATTTTAATGGGAGTAATTTGTCAGCTAAATTGCAAAACACACTTGAACCACTGAAGAACTAAACAGTTTGTGTAATGAGCTGCCAGGGCGGATAGCTCGCATATGGTAGAGGAGACAGATGAGATGGGGGGTGTATAGCGGAAGATGGGCCACCTGTGGGCATCTGATTGGAAAAGTTGATTCTACGTTTATTCTACTTTCTGTACCGTACATCAGTTAAACATTTGAGGGCAACCATGTGAAATCAATTAACTTTAGAAACGCCACAGAAAGTTAAATCAATGCAAGATGAACGAGCTCAGTGGCCTTGTGGTTAGTGTCTGCCCTGAGACTGGGAGGTCAGGGTTTGATCCCTGGTCGTGTCACTACAGACTCTAAAAATGGTACTGCTTGGCACTCCCTGTGACATACTAGCATCATGTCCAGGGGTGTACTTGTACAGTACATCAAGCCAACAGAGTTTAGATGCAGATTGCAGACCCTTCTCCATCAAGCTGCCTCACGCTACAGAAACAGGAGACAGGCTTCTGCCCTAGGTGGGCCATATTATGGCTTGACAAGGCTCGAACGAATAAACGATATGGGGACACGTCTTCTGTTTCCAGGATACCGGTGTTTTAAGATGGTGATGTTCTTCTCGGGGTTCAAGCTGGGGTCATCTGCCGTGTTCCTGCTGTACCAACAGGAGCCAGAGTTCAACGCTCAGCTGGCGATGGAGACCAAGGCGGGGATCGGTCTGGGAGTGGGCGTGCTGTGTGGTCTGGTCACCATGCTGGTCTCCACCATGGGACTGTTCCTCACGGGCCTCCAGCTGGGCGGTCTGCTCACCGTCGCCGTGCTGGCGCTGATCGGACAGTTCCACAGCCTGACACCGACGTGGCTCCCCGTCGGGGCTCTGCTGACCGCCTCCATCGTCACGGCCATCTTCACCTTGCAGTGGCAGAAGCCATTCACTGTGGTCGCCACGGCCGTGTTCGGGGCGACCACGGTCATGGTGTGTGTGGACTACCTGGCGGAGAACTTTAAGTTGACTGTTCACGTGTACGACGTCCTTTGTCAAGTTGGCCCTGCACGGCCGCTATGCTGGTTCAGCTGGGCCATCACCGGGATCTGCCCTGTGTTGAGTCTGATGGGTGTACTGGTGCAGTGGAAGGTCACTGCCCACGGTGTGGTCCACAGAGAAGGTGAGGGAAACAGTGCCTGTAAAATAAAGAAAAGAAAAAAAACACAAGCTGTACTGTAAAAGAAAGAAAAGATCCAAGGCACTCTTCAGAGAAAATATTTAATCCTACATGAATTATTCCTGCAAAATGTCTTACATTTTTAAACATAACTCTATATGTAATACATGTTTTATGTATTACATTAGGCCTACACATTTATTTATTTCATATTATATTGTTAAAACAGAACTGGCTTACAGCCCACATGTAATGGCACAGCTTTCTCTTAGTTAGGCTATAGGCCTTATCCATCAATTGAAAACACCAATTTACAAGCACTCCAGACTTTTTCCTGACTTTCTGAGTGCTACAATACATATGTTTTATGCATCCTACAATGTCTCCCTGGTCCCAGAGACCACCTCCAACCACTGCAGTGCAGATGTATTCCTACTATAGTAATAGCATACTATAGTACTATACAGAATGATAGTTCAAATATCATTTTATTGGACATGATTAAGTCCCGTCATGCTTCAAATTAAAGGTATTCCATGAGGTTACATCATGTACATGTTTGTTAATTGCATCTCTCTCTCCTCAGGTTCTCACAAGAAACAGGAGCAGAAAGATGAGAAAGATGAGTACAGGTACGCCCCCTCCAGAAGGAGACGAGGTGAAACACAGCGCCGTCGAAGACCACCACTCCTCAAACGCTACGCTGGTGACGTCCTTGCTCCGGTCAGTAGCTTATATTAAATTGTAAAATATATACGTTACATGTCAGCAGATGACTGATTATTACGCCTATTCACGCACACAACTCTTTCTTTAGTTTAGTCTATGTAATTTTACACGTTGTGTTGCTTGTGAATGTGTGGTGTCGATATTTCCCCATTTCAGAATTAATATAGGTCTACTATTATTACGACTACTACGTACATTTTAAAACCTTGCCAAATGTGTCTTTCCTTTGACATGCATGGGGAATATTGGAGTAGGCCTATATGAATTTTTGGCCACGTGAAATGAGAAGTTGAGAGTAGCAATTTTTCTCTCTCTCCCATTTGACTTTCAGAGTTATCTGCAGAGCCTTCAAGAGCGCCAGACGGGAACAGGGTCGTCAAGCAGCAGCCTGAGCACTATCACACACACTGTGATTGACTATGACTTTGACACACGATCCACAGTGCCACTAACTGCCTCTTCACCTGTGTGGACGGTCTAAAGACTGAACAAATCTGCAATATAAAAGGACCAGATCTCTACAGTAGGCCATATACACTAAAACACATCTCTACAGTACAGTATTATGCTAAAAGACACAAAACATGCCTACAGTATAAGACTCACAACGCATCTCTATAGCATACATTGAAGAAGACACTGCAGTAATACACTAAAGCCAAAACATATACAGTGTCAAATCATGGAGGGATCCAACTTCCTATAGGAGCAAATTCATCACCCAAAACCCCATGAACGATGAGACAAAGTGATAGGAGTGTACAGTTTCATTATTATTACCAGGTTTATAATCTTCTACAGCTCTGCTATAGTGTTAGACAGTTTTAATGCCCTTTAAAAGTTTGCTAATATTAACCTTTACGTGCTCCACCATTCATTCATGTACAGTATAGCTGGTGACTACATTATTCCTAAACAATGTGTCTGGAATAGCTGAAGGGATTACAGTTTTACTGTACAAATATGAACAAAATGACAACGATAATTGGTGTATTAATATCATCATATGCATCAATATGTTCTACTGAACTTATGGGAGAGATGACATACAATATTACACAGTGAAATCCTGCCTTAATTTTAATCTGAGAATACACATGGAATTGAATGGACATGAGCATATAAAGGTATTGTTATATAGCTCTTTATTCCCACAGCAATCACTGCTATAGAGTGTATAGTAAACAGAAAACGCATTTTTAGGTTTGGATAAACAAAAAGAGCATTGGTTCTCCCTCCAGATGAAATTGGTGTTCCACCTGAAAATGTAGTTTCTGTTTACTAAAGAAAGAGCTGGGGGCACTGTGTGAGACCCATCTTACAGAACAAACGACAATAAAGCTACTATAGAAACTGTATACTGTATACTTTGACCAGAGGGTTTTACTGTGTGGCCTGCTGAATGCTATTAGTGAACTGACCCCTAGTTTGACAGAACACCTGGCAGTTTGGTGTTATAAACAAAACATAACATCAATTAAAGGTAGGCCTACCAACCATTTATGTTAAGATGTTTAGCAGTCGTCACAATTGGCAGTTTGTGTACAATATGGTTGAGAATGTAACATACATGCCTTATGTGTGCACTAGAACAATCTCCAATCATTAAACAAATGTAAATAAAAATAAATCAGTAAAAAATGTGTTATTCTTTAATGTGTCCTTTTTATAACTGCAATGTCCAATACCATCCACATGACCATGCAAAATCAAAATAATATTTTTTACAAAAAGCATTGAAACCCTGTTGATAATATGATGATAATTTAACTCACTATTTTACTTTTGTAACTGTATGATATTAAAATAAAGTTTGATTGATTGATTGATTGACTGACTGACTGACTGACTGACTGACTGACTGACTGACTGGTTGGTTGGTACTTGGTTGGTTGGTTAGTTGACATGACATACACCCAAACGTAATGACGGTGGGATTTTCACCTTTTCAAAACAATATAAGTTATAACATATGTACCAGATTTATTTTGACTATAATTCTTCCTCAGTTATTAATCTAATCCTTGTATGGGATCATCTATCATTTGCCTATCATTCTCTCCATAAGTCAATAAGATAGACCTCCCAGTTCGATGTACCTTTTGCCAGGCAGAACAATATGCCATGATGTTCCGTTTACCTCTTGATCTAATGATTACCACCAAATAAGTCCTTTGTAGGATTTTCTTTTGTATCATTTCCAATTTTCTGTGCCGAGGCTGAACCCAGCGGAAATTAGTGGAGGTGTTTCAATAACAGGACACGACGACCACCTCATCTGGCAACATTTGAGTTTGTTATTTATGCCCTTCTGATTGCAAGCTTAATTAGCCCCTTTTGGTGCCAACAATTCAGCATTCATTTGATGATACAACAAAAAGGAGGAGTCTGAAATTTCTTTATTAGGAACAATCCCTTGAGAAGTACAACCTTTATTCAAATAGTTTCATTTGTATTGGAGTGTGAAGCTTGAGGTAGGTCATAATCGCTTCAACGTGATGCTTGGGTGAGATGAATCGTGCCAGTCAGCAAGGCCCACCGTTTAATGCTGTGGCCAAAATAATTATACACATTTTCTATGTTATCATAAAACTGCTTGAGCTCTGTGTTACGGTCCTATGTGGCCCTAGTGGTGTTTTGGTCTGTGTATAATCCACTGTTAGTGTTTTCCAGTGCTGATGATGGATGGATGGTGGGAGTGGCAGTAGAGATTGGAGGCGTGTCGTGGAGATTGTGACACACCTGGGCCAGTATAAAATCACCAACCAGTATAAAAGGAGAGAGAGAACAGCCTACAAGCTCTTTCGCCATTGTAACAAACACCACATGCTGCTGAAACCCTGTTTTCTGTTTTCCCAGTGAAACAATACTAGACAGACAAAGTCACTAGTCAGATAAAGTTGATAGTCAAAAGTTACTTTAAGCAACTCAACTCATGCAAACCACTGTCCAGTATACCAAACCATTTGCCTGAATACTGTTTATATATATGCCTGCTGCCTCTTAAGGTTACATTATATCCTTATACTACAAACTTATACATCTTTGGGGTATTCCTGAATCTTATGTCATATTATGGTACATAATTATGCAATTCTTAACCCATAAGACACATATGCCTGACATATTACATTCAATCATTCCTGATTTTTATATAGAAGTGTATAATTGTAAGTCTCTAAATGTTCTGATGAATTGAAAATGGTGGGCCTTATTGTAAACAAGTGTAATGCTTCATCATAGTGTCCACAGTTTTTGTATTGAGTTGTACTTTTGTTTGAATTAAATGTACTCATTCTGCATACTGTTTATAAATCAATACACTGAAACTGGGACTCAACTGATGCAAATTACAGCAATGTTGTTATTCAATTGAGCCATTTAGCCTACATGTATTGCATTTCTGTTAAATATGCTAAAGTGGCTTACATTTATTTAAATTGCCATGTTTTTTTTTTTTAATAAACAAAACACATTCACATTCACATTGTTCACATTGGTGCTGCATTATTTCATAGGCCAGTGGTCTACTTCAACAGGAGAACAGGAGCGCCACCGCCAGGTGGATTTTTGAAAATGTCTCAAATCATGAAGGCAGTGTGCAATTTACGTGGAATCTTTCACAGACTTTCATAGGCTACTAGGCTGAGGAATATATCCCACCCTTTTCACATTGGCCAGTTACAGCGCCACCAACAGATGGATCTGTTGTTGTAGTAACGACCCAGCCATAGACTAAAATAACCCAGCACACTCAAACAAAAGAGGCTGATGAGTGATGACCCCATCAACTCTCACTATTATCACACTTTACGCCTGAGAGAGAGAGAGAGAGAGAGAGAGAGAGAGAGAGAGAGAGAGAGAGAGAGAGAGAGAGAGAGACGGCTCGCCCCACGGCGATGGAATATCCGTGGACATACACGGCTACAAGGGGGTCCGACCTTATACTCTAACTCACTCACACATTACATTTTTAGCTGATTAAATGTTGTGTATATGGAAGATGATCCAGTGGAGTTATCTAGAAAACTAGAAAACTGTGTTGCCATGTTTGTGACCTTAAATCCATCCATCATTTACACCTGGTTGTGAAATTGGGAAGCACATGGGGAAAGTAGAAAACATTATTTTACACACAAAATAAATAAAATATTTTTTTTTACACACAATAATCTAATACAAAGTTTTATTTGCAGGTCAAAGTAATTTATATCAAAGCATATTTACACAGGACTAAATGTATATCATGAATGTATATCATTAAATTGTCTGAAGTATGATTAGTTGTCTGAAGTCTATTAGTTTTGTCTAAAATTGTGGATGTGGGGTAAAATGTACCAAATTTGTAAATTGAGCCAATTATCCTAGTAGGCTACCAGTAGGCAGTAGCCCATTAAACACTATTCAGTATTCATATTGTTTTCATTATGTCTTTGCTTTGCTACTATTTTTATGGCTCTTTGTCATATAGGCTATGCTTACTCAGTAAATTTCAATTGCTAGAAGACATACTGAAATAAGGGTAGATCTTTAGATTTTACTGCTAACTAATTTTGCCTTGCTTCCAGAACAACTTAAGTGAACAGTACAGTGGCTCCCTGTCCTCCTGTGTGACATAAATGGTTTAGGTTTTGACGTTAGAATCATGGGCCTGAAGCGGCCTCTAGTGGCCTAGTTATTACATTGCATCCAGTGTGTGAGAGGGGAGGCTTTCTCCACAGTTTGATGGTTTTTGTTTACGCGCCAGTACTGGCTACCTTTGAACATGTATATATGGCCATTTGTCCACGTGACCGCAGCATCTGGACTGCTGGGTATGCTACGGAATAGCTGCCCAGTGGGTTTCGGGTAGATGCTGAAGTCTGTTGGTCCAAGTTCATCCCACTGCCAGTACCCACTGCCCTGAAATAGGCACAGATGAAGTGAGTAAACGTCCCATTGCAAAAACAACAAATAGCACATAGGGTACGTTGAAAACAACTGCTATTTTCATGACATACTTTGATAAAGATCAAATTTTTGTTCTTGCTGGAGTATAGGGCTGCATCGACATTAGCAGGAATACTGGTCAGGAGTTTGGGGAAGCTGTAGTCTAGTTTGAAGTCTGTGTATCTCCACACCTTGTCTCCTGTCAAAGACACACACATGTCCTCTGTTCAACACACAGTTACAGTATGTGTTTAACTTTAACAGGGGACAATGCAATGCAGTAAACAATTATGTTTACTGCACTACATTGCAATCTTTATTGCAAAACCAGTCAAAGTATATTTTAATGTTAAAGAGTAATTGGTCACATGGCTATCAACTCATCTCAACTTTAGTTTATTGTCACATTGCATTGGGTGAATTGTTTTGTGCAATATTCCCCAAAAAGTGGCTTCCACTTAGAGTATTAAAGTAACAGTACTATCACAAAATAAAGTCTGTGGCAAGTCTGTGACATACAATAGCAGCAGATCAGAGTCAGAGTATATCAACGTACCTTTCAGGAAGTAGGATTTGCCTGTTCTCTGGGAATGAACGGCTGCATTGATGTTTCCAGGAAGATGTTTCCACAGAGCATTGATGGGAACAGGGCTGGTGGTGCCTCTGTCAGTCACTGTCCACACATGCTGACCACTGAAGACGTATGTCTTATGATGTGGACCTGTAGGGCAAAGAAATACCTCTTCAGACTCCACCTTAACCCCTAGAACTCACCCCCCTAGCATTCCTCATTCCCTTACCCCCTAGAACTCACCCCCCTAGCATTCCTCATTCCTTGTGTCACTGCTTGTTGTCCATATTTTGATAGATGCTAGATGTACTATGCATAATGCAGATGTATGTTGGATAGCTACTGAGACATAACCGTATAGACATGTTTGCCCACACTGTGCCACACATGTTAACCCATTTTGAGCGGGAACCCCTTTTGGTGGTTACATACATTATGTTATAATTTAGCTATTAAAAAATAGAAGATCTACAAGTTCATAGCGCGACACCGAGTGGCGCGCTATGAACTTGTAGGTCTGCTATTTCTTTTTATCGTTCAAATGTACCTCAAATCTTTGGTACAGAGTTTTTGGACAGATGATAGGTTTGATGCTCATTTGTACACATTATGAGGATTTCACTGCATAATAATGTCAGCAGTTGTCCAACGTTTGAGGACATTAAAATGGATGATTAATGCACGTCATTTTATTTGTGAGTTCAGGCTGACTGTACCAAGCATAATTGCATCCATAGTAGCCTTGCAGGGTACTGGGGGTCTGACAGCCACCGGTCGGCTTAGATTCCTGGATGGGGGAGTTTTTGCTGACTTTCCTAAAAGAGAGCAGACATAGAAAGGAGGGGAACGTTTCATGCAGATTAGCCTACATAGGCAGAGTATTACTTGAAACAGAAGAACTGTAGCCTTTATTACCATATTGTGATGTTTACCATATAAAGCCTGGATGCCTCGTATGTCATCTGGATGGAGCCTGAGGTTGGAACGGTATCCCATGTAAACGGGCGCCATCAGGGCGCCGTAGTACTGTGAGTGGCCCAGACCCAAAGCGTGGCCAATCTCATGGGCGGCTACGATTCTCAGGTTGGAGCCAAAGTCCCTCCCTTCTGTCCACAGTTCATCTTCATCAAAATGTACGATGCCGGACTGAGGGGACTCAGCGTGGGCCAGGACACGTCCTATAAGACAACACACCTCCTTTAAGACAACTATTATCACACAATCTATAAACTTTTTTTAAATCATCATCACATGTCCTAATCATAAAACAACTATCATCTCCCATCACAACACAGAAGCATTGAGATATTCTGTAGCGGTAGAATGCGTAATACTTACTTACAGTACTTTTACTAAAGTGCTGTAGTCAGTACAATGTAATATTTTTACTATTTATTTGAGAGTAATAGTTGCTATAGTGACAGATTTTGATGAATACAAATTACAAATCAACTACCGTAATAAATTATGATAGATGTTTGATCCCCACCGTATAGTAAATGTCATTAAAATGATTTCTATCTTTAACCAGCTGCAACATTGATGATCAACAACAACAAAGCTCCTACCTTGCCCATCAAAAGGCACAGGACATGTTTTATCTTTTCTGTGAAAGGAGATTTTGATGTCTGCCATTCCCCGATGCACCTCCTGGAACCTGAGTGGCGACACGTCACTCCAGTACCTAAAAGCAGTTAGGATGGCCAGGCGGGTCTTTGCCTGTCCCAAATCAGGTGTGTAATTGTAGATGCGGAAGGTCAGCATCTTCTTACGCCAGTGGCCTGTTAAATCGTGTCACATAAAATCTCAATATGGTGCGTGCAACGTTTGTACCTACGGTGAAGAGCTCTGTATCCATGTATCACAAACCAATAGTTATAGAAACGTATTTTAAGCCATATTTTTGAAAATAGACGATCTACAAGCTCACAATGAGTCAGATTGATAATAACAAACCTTGAAACTCTTATATATATATATATATATATATATATATATATATATATATAATATAATATAATATATATATTTCTATCTTTAACCAGCTGCGCCGCAAAATACACGTGCACGTGCCTCGTTCACACGCATTTTTGCGCATTTTTGCGCAGAAAAGTGTCTTACTTTCCCTCTCCACACGCATGAACAAACTGACACAGGTAATTTACCAGGATAAGGCGCCGATACTGTTATACAGCATATTTATTAGGCCTAGTAATTTGATTAAAATTCATCTTTATTTCCCCCCTCCTGTCTGAGGTGGGGCTGTGCCTGGGGGGAAGGGGTGCTCCAGCACCGCTCAGCTATGTACCGAATATTCGGCCACAGAAATCTTTCGGCAGAAAATGTCTAAAAATGCATTTTCAGCCTATTCGGTTTCGGCCCCAATAGGCCGAAAAAATATCACAGAATAGTGTATGCAATTAATGCATTAAAAAAAGTGCTGAATAAATGTATTATGGACGCATAATAGTGATTATTATTTAAGTTAAGTTTTGCCATAATTATGTATTTTGCCATAATCAGGTAGCTTTAAGGTACGGCCATGACACCAATGGTAGGAAAAATATATATTCGGATATTCGGTGTTCGGTTTCCTATATTCGGTATTCGTTTCAGCCAGGAATTTCCCTTTCGGTGCATCCCTAATATATATATAAAGGGTTTAAGTGATTCATTAAAAACACAATGTGCTTTGTGTAAATACCCACCCATCATACTATATCTGAGGGATTTGTTGTTGAAAGAGTCCTCAATACCACAGCGAGGCTTTCTCATCACTGTCAGAGTGGCTTCATTCAGCGTTCCTGATATGGGAAGGTCATTGACTTTCTGAAGGATTCTGAGAGATTTAGAAGAAGGATGTTTAGATATAGTGTTGATCAAATCAAATATGACAATTAATTCTGGCATCATGATGTGCCAAAACATAATAAACCTTGTATGTCCAAAACTATTACTTCAGGGGATGGAAGTGGAATGAATGATTTCAGAAATGGTGAAAATATCTGATCTATAAGCTCACAAGCTTGTGTAGATCATCTACACTCTTGTATGACAAAGTATGACAAAGTAGGCCATTAATGACAAAAAAAAAGAAGAAAAAAAAAGGTTTCTGCCTGACATACATTGTACTATGACAAATAGGCCTATGAAAATAGCGAATTTACAAGCTAGAAGCACATTGTGTCATTTTTTCGGAACATTTTGGCCTACAATGACATGCCCAAAATCATCAGCTTGTCAGATTGTTAGAACATAACATAAGCTAGATAAAGGATGAACATCATAATAACAAGACAGTCTTATACCAGTAACAGTGAATAATAGAAAGGTAGTAAAATATAGTAGATAGTTATAATACCTCAGGGCTGCTTCTATGTCCTCACGGGGAACCTTTTGGTTTTTAGAGTCCAGTGGAATATGTAGGTAGCCATAACTTCTCAAATAGACCTACGGGGAATATTTAAAAGTCATGATGTTTGTAAATGTATAAAGCTATTTTACTGATCACTAATTAATGACAGCTTCCTGTTAAACAATTTTGCTAGCCAATCTATAGAAACCAATGCTTTTAAATTTTCCCTTTTTTTCTCCAAAGAATACCCAATTTAAGAAACATCTTGCTTCCAAAAACAATGTGACTCAATTGACTCGCAATATCATTGTTAACCAATGCAATGATAAGCCATTTTTCAAAGGTCTTCATAAATCCCCTCCACTCACTGTATAGTAGATGGAATTTATGGAACTCTCTAGGTGCTGAACTAAATGATCCATAATATCTTTATTTGACCATGGTTTTTGTGGTAATTATTACACCACTGCAGGTCAGTCCAGTGAATTAAGCAAACCAGATTTCAGTATCATAATATTTTTTTGTTCAGTTGTTGTGAGGAAAAGCGTTTTCTTACCAAAGCTTCTGTGATTTCTTCTCTGCTCAAGGCAGCAGATGGTGCTGTTGTCGCCAATACAAGAAGCATCACATATTTAATTTTATATTCCATTCGGGGATGCTGATATCTTTCCATTATTGATAAGATAAGTATTTGTCTCAGTTAAACACACACTGAGAGGTCTGTCTAATCGTGGGTCATCCAACCAGGTCCATGTTCTCCACATTAGTTCCTACAGTACATGTCCTCATCCAGTTCTTATACCATCAGCTATAGCACAGTCGTAAACCACACAATAGAACCAGAAGGAATGCATTGTACTCTACAGTTGCATGAGACCAGAACATAATTTAGACTGTCGGGAGAGGAACGCCTTCTGTGCACTGACTAACATTCAGAATTATACCTCTTGGGGATAACCAATTTTAAGAAGTGTTGCTGTTTAGTTCTTTTCATCAAAGACTTCAAAGTTCAAATACATGGTCTCCTCCACATTTCATGTAATAGTGAACTACTTAGAATAAATATAACCACTTGAACCCAAAAATGTCTGGGTTTCCGAGGCTATATTTGAACCCTAGCATACCTATACTCTTGGGTGAACATTTGGCTAAATTAGAAAATAGCTAATCGGCTATTTTCTGCGAATACGTTTGGTGTAGCAGAGGGTTGTCACAGAGCAGCCTCTTAAGACACATTTCCCCATATCCTTAAGTTGATCAGTACATATTGAAATGTATGTTATGTAATGTTTGTACAGGATTGCTGTTATGGGGGGAGTGCCATGGCCTGTTGAAGCCTATGTAGTTGGGGGACTCCCTCTTTCATTGGTATGCTTAAACTTGAACCTATAGCCTCAGAATAGACTATGCCTAACCCTAACCTAAACTAAGCATAGTGTTGTCTGCCATGCGGAGAGGTTGACAGTTGACAATTTACCTCCCATTCATTTAAATTGTTTGTTTTTTTGCGTTTTCTCCACTTTTTGTTGACACATTTTCCTCCTAGCTTGCCTCAATTTCTTTGTTTTTATACTTACACCTATCTACACTCCTATCCACCACTAACACTTTGCGACAAGGGCAAAAAGACTGGGACCCCTGTCAACAAAGTGGTTCATTGTATAGGTTTTGTATTTATTGTTTCTCAATAGTTGTCTGTTAACACAGTGAGGACTCTTGTTTGTCAAATATCCCCAAAACATATTTCTCAATGAAAATATTTATAACCTTGAGTATGAATTTATGGTTATTGCAAGTATTCCTTGAGAAAAACAACTTGCCACACTTCCTCTAAGACTAGAGTAAATTACAGTGTGTATGGACTATGATCTTGTTCATGAAAAACAATGTAACCATTGCTACAAATTGTTTGTCTCCTGCATGTGGGCAGAAAGGCCCCTCCTATGTTCTGTCAGTCATGCAGATGTTGTGTATCTAACCGCATCTAAAACAAACCTGAATACTCTTAATACTGTATATAACAAACTGTGCAGATTCATCTTAGGTTGCCCTTTTACAACTCACCATTGTATCATGTATGAAAATCTTCAGTTGCCCTCTCTTACTGTAAGAAGACAGTGTCACTGGATTCAGTTTATTTTTAAATGTATACACCTCAATTATCCTCAATATCTCAAACAGTTTCTAGGACCACCCACCACCAATTACCAACTGAGGCATTCCATTCAACCTTATTTTTCTGTTCCCATAGTCTCCAATACATTAGGTAAAAATGCATTTATGTTTAAAGCTCCCTCTGACTGGAGCAACTTACCAACCAATATTCGATCCATTTCATCTTTCAATATATTCAAAAGTGCGCTGTCTTCTTACCTTACGATCTCCTGCACATGCCCATGATGCCATGATGACTATTGCTCTTCAACTTATTTATTCAATTTATTTATACACTATATACTTCACTTAGCGTATTTATAGTTACTCGCAATGAATATATAAACAGTGTATATGTGTTTCACGTGGATATGTATGCTCTGGATATGTACATATGTGTTTAATCAACTGTACTCTAATGCTGACCAACGGAAGTGACAGTTATATGACAGAACAAATGATCCATCTCTTTGCTATTATGCTTGCTTATTGTAATACCCTGTTTTTTGTATTTGTTTGTTTTGTTTTGTGTTTTAGTTTTTTTTTCCTCCTTTTTGTGTATTGTATTGTATTGATTGTAGTTAGGACCCTCTCGAAAACGAGATACTGTATCTCAATGGGGTATTCCTAAATAAAGAAATTTCAAACAAACAGTCAGTGTATTGCGTGTAAACCTGCCTATGTAATGTCAGTTTATATTGCGTGTAAAATTGAGACGACAGACAGGAAGGAAGAGACTCTTCCATTTGTGTGAACTCAAAATGTTTATACAATACAGATTATATGACCCATAATTGTACTTCATTGACGAGTCAGCTATAGGTTATAGGGGTCTACTACTAGGGAACTATTTTCCCCCTCTACACAAAATTACTTCACCGAAAGTAGCTGACTTACAACTTCACAATGCGTAGCATTGTGAGCTTGTCAATCTATTTTCACTGAATGTTTGCTCTAGTATAGGACTTGTGGTTAAGCCTGATGTATACAATGTGCTGTGCAGTGGTGCCTTGAGATAGTATAGCAGATACTGTATACTAGCTCAAGCTTGTAGATCAGGTATTTTTGTGAGAAACTAAGTATATGAGGCATTTGTGTTGGAACAATTAATGCTACAGATATGGCATTCTAGACATTCTTGTGTGGCAAGTCTGGCAACAGTTTACAATCCCCACCCAACCATCACAGAGAAATAATTTAGTTTGTTGATCAGTAAGGCAGAACTTGACTGTCCTGCAGAGCCGACTTTAAACCCTGTCAAAACAGATGTTCTGCCCTGACCTCCAGTATATACAGTATACAGGGAGTATACTGTATAATGCAGTTTCACACTGATCGTTTCACCACAAGCACTATTTCAATAGCAAATGAATTGAGCCAGTTGGGGAGAAAGTGCTGGAAAAGAAAAAAGTTTAATTACAATTACAGTGACCTCAACCTGAGTATGCCAATATTTTATGGTAAGTGCCATAATTCTGGTAAATTATAATTAATTTCTGGTACATTCTTCAGCTTAGGACCACGCAGGGAAGGGATAATGGTCTATTCATTCTGTTAATCATTCAAAGGGTTTGAAGGTGAAGAGATGTTTTAGTATGTATGCATGCAAGCATATGCACCTTTCATTTATGGCTGCAACTAACAAATATTTTCAAGATAATTTAATAATTTACATATTTATTTTCTCCAATTAATGTAATTGATTACTTTAGACCATAAACTGACATTGAAGGTAATAAAGTACAAAAGTATGGTATGTTACATCACAAGTCTTCAAATCCCAAAAAGAAAAATGAAATTGCTTAATACTGTTTACCCAGAAGTAAAAAAGACAAACCCTAACATTTCATGTCCTAATGTGGAAGGAACATATTCAGTTATAAATAGCACATATTGAAATTGTTTACATGACACAACGAAACCCATCATTTAATGACTAGAATTGTGTTTTATTAATTTCGTGTCCTTCGAGTAACCAATTCGTCATTTTACCCCTACTTGACCATCCATGAAAAAGTCTTTCATTTTTATTATGCCACAGCCACTAGAATTTACCTCAGTTTGAATTTATCCATTTGTATCCCATTTGTGACCGATAAATAAAATGATCACCAGCCACATTGGCCAGCTGCCATGCTCGACAATATTATAATTATTAATAGCTACAATTAATTATTAGGCTATATTTGGATGGAGGTCACTCACATAAACAAACAAACATCACGTTTGTTTGTCTGTCTGTCTGAGTTAAATTATAAATATTAATAAAATGTCGGTCATGTTGGCCGGCTAGCTGAAACCCTGGTATAAATGTAACCAAATGGACATTCAATTTGGTTACATTTGAAGAGTTAAATGAGGAGTTTACTGTGTTGATCATTGTAAAAAGCATGTAGGTCAACTACATTTGTGAGAAATCCTGTTTTGTCAGTTACAGTACATCAGAAATGAACAGGCGACGTTGTGGAACAGTGTCATCAGTAACAGCGGGTATTTGTCACAACAAAAGTTCACTCTAGGTGCAATTCAAATAATCTTTCCAATAGGTGGACATTAGGGCTGGGCAGCTAATACTATAAAACAGGACAATGTGATTAAAACCAGGGCAGGGAATATCTAGTCTAATATCATCGATGATATCGATAAAAGATAATATCAATATATTGTCCAGCCAAATGAGAATGACTGACAGATCCTCTTTCAACCAACAAATTCAAAACAGCCGCATTGATACAATATTATCAGTTTGTCGGGTGGAATTAATATTCCTTTCTTTTCGTTTTTTTAAAGGTTCAAATAAGCAATACAATAAGAAGTGGATTTAAAATAAACCGTAACTATGGATGAATAACAAGGAGTTTGTGGCCAATCCAAACAAATGAGCAGGACTCCTAAAGCTCTCACCTGCCTGGAGGATCATGCCAACGGGTTGCCAGGTCTTTGTCAACCACTGCTGGAGAAAACAGCAGTTCATTATAACGCTTTAAGTGCACTCTCAAGAGTTACAAATGGATACATTAGCACAGAGGATTTTACTGTGTAGTAGTGTGTTCAGGGTTCATGTTGAGTAGCGGGGACAAGATACAGACACCACATGTTCCAAAAGACGGCAAGATCTCAAAGTCTGTTTTTATTCTGTGTTTTTTAGTTAATGTTTTCAACCGTTTGTCCATTTCAAGATTCCGCCTCCAGCTCCCTCAGTTCCTCCAGTAAGTCGTCGGCACGCCCCAACTTTTCCAACTGATCCTTGGTCGGCTGCTTGATTTCCCCAGAGTCCATTTTCTGCTGTAGCTCCTCCACTTGTCGCACCTTCTTTTTGAGGTTTTTTATCTTCTTGGCCTTTTCAGTGGCATCGGGCGGCGTGGGATCGGTGCGGGCGGGTGTCCTGGCGACGACAGGCTGCGCTGCTGTGGTCTGCGAAGAATCGTCACCCTCTGAAATCGATGCATTCTCGACTGCATCTCTCAGCGACTCCACAGCGTCGGCGTCGCTCCCCTCCTGACCACCGCTGCTGCTGCCCTGCTGCTTTCGTTTCTCCTTGCGTTTCATGTTGCGTTTGGCCGTCTTGGACAGTCCTGCCGTATCGCCACCATCGCCGCAGCCAGGGATCTTCTTGGACTGCTCGGCGTCGTCTGGGCTCATGCCCGGCGGGAGGTCTGGCTTGCTCTTGAAAAACTTCACAAACTTGTTCTCGTATCTAAAAAAGGAGACGCACAGAGGAAGCTGGGTTAGCTAGTTAGTGCTGACTGCGCGGATTCTGGAGAACCACTCGAATCCAATCGATATCTCACTCGACACTGCACTTCAGTGGCTCATCCTCTACATTAATGAGGTTTTTTTTTTTGGTAAAAAAAAGTGACATTGATGATTCTATGAACTATATTCTAGTTCATTTCAGTTAATTTTGGTTCTGGCAGCCAAATTCTCTGTGTAGTCAGCCCCGTACAGTACGTACATGAAAAATGTAATAATTGAACTTACACAGGGACCTCTTCCTGAGGGGTGTAACCGTCCTTCACCTTCCGCGGTTTCCTCCAGGTTCCATCCGGACGCTGCGTGGCAGCTATGTATTTTCCTGCAAAGAAAGATATGACAAATATTTACCTGGACACACGTGTTCAACAGAACAATATTGTTGTACTGTAGGAGTCTATTCAGTGTTCATATGCAGTGCATGAAATAAACCTTTTCATCATTCGTGTAGTGAAAGACTACAGATTAGGATACAGTAGCAATAATATAGATAGAATGTACACAGACTACAGGCCTTCAGACAGAGAGAGAGGGGGGGGGGATGTATGTATAAATTAGCAATAGAGGGTACAGTTAAGGGTTGCGCACCTCCCATGGGTTATGGCGTGCAGCAAAACAATGAAAATATACATACATATAAATGGGAAATGGACGAATTCAATAGAATTGTAATAATGACATATGCTATCTCTTTCAGCGGTCAGGTCAGGTATGCTTGTATAACTAGTATAGTAATTTAATATGCAGAGAAATAAAGTATGATTATAGAGGACTTTTAAAGTTTAAGCCACTGTCTCACTAAAGATGATGCTAACATTAGCTAACGTTTAGCAGCGTAGCATGTCATTCCACACTGCACACTGTACTGTCTGTTATTAACGTTGTAGTCACATATTGCACAATAATCCAAAATGTGGCTGCAAACTAATAGTTAAATGTGACGTTTCCGAAACAGAACCTTTGATCATCAACAACAACATTCAATATAAACAAAGCGGCGGCAGAATTCTTACCCTCACCAGATTCATCTTGAACATAGGGAGTCGCCATTTTGGTTGAACGTGCTGCTACTGCAGCTGCTCCTCCACACAGTCAGGACCACTGGGTTTGGAATATGAAGATGCCAAGGATGCGACAGTGATGTCCCATAGAGTTGCACAATTTTTTCAGCTCGAGAAATATTTTGGATTATGAATTAATTATCTAAAGCCCTATTGAAAATTCCATCATGCTTTAAGTAGCATGTGACGTGTTAGCTCTGGCCCATAGCCAATGCTTCTATATGATTCTGCTCAGAATCATAGAAGCATTATTTTGATTGATTGATTGAAATATTTATTAACAGTTTGCAGAATTTACAGTACATTTCAAGCACAAACTCAATACAAAGACTGTTAACTGTGAGTGGACGACCCAATTAAGCATTACACTTGTTTACAACAGGGTCCACATTGTTCAATTCATCAAAACATTTAGAGACATACAAATAGACATTTCTATGTAGCTAAAGAACAGAACAGGAATTCATCATATAGGAAGCAAAAAGGGAAAAGATACATATACAGTGAGGGGAAAGGGGGGGGGGGGCGGGGTGGGGGGGGATTCAGATCTTACAGAGGCCAGTTTCGAATTGCAGCCATCCGTAGGTGCCCTTTGAGAGCGGTTTTGAAGGAGTCAAGGGATTCACATGTCTTAATGACTGTTGGTAGGGCGTTCCACATTTTGGTGGCATAGGAGCGAAAAGAATTTAGTCCCTTGTTTGTGCCGAATCTGGGTTGTACATGGTTTGTTGCACTCCCTCTGGTGTTGTGGGTGTGGACTTCGTTTACATTAAGGAAGTATTTAGACAGGTACATGGGTATCTTGGTGGTGTAACGAATCTTGTGGACCAGACCCATTGCAAGATGCTGTACTCTGTCGTTGACCCTAAGCCATCCCAGCCTGTCAAAGTGGGCAGGGGTGAGGTGGGTTCGGGGGGTGAGGCCAAGTATAGGAGCCTGACCAGTTTGTTTTGGGAGGTCTGGAGCCTTGTTTTAAGGGCCTTTGAGGTGCTGTGGTACCAAGAGGTGGATGCATAGTCAAAGAAACCTTGTACGAGGGCTCCTGTTAAGGTCTTCAAGGTGTTTTTGCTGACCAGTGAGGAGATCCTGTAAAGGAATCTTGTTCTTTGATTGACTTTTTTGATTACGTTGGTGGCCATTTTATCACCGGAAAGATTGGCCTCCAGGATGGAACCTAGGTAGGTAATTTGATCTTTTCGTGTGATAACATTGTCACCCACTCTAACCAAAAAGCCATCTGCCTTGCTGAGATTACTATTTGATCCGAAGAGAATGGATTCAGTTTTTCCCAGGTGTAAGGATAGTTTGTTATTAGCTATGGACCAGAGCTAGTGACGTGTCAAACTAGGTTTCCATGATGCTGAATCCCTTCCAGGCATTAGTTTTGCACAAAAACACTCCTTTCTTTATCCATTCATTGCAGTTGAGACGAATAACAGTCTTAAATCCACACTGATTATCCATCCATCCATCCATCCATCCATAATGTATAAATTATAGATAAGGGTTCAGGACAGATAGGCCTTTTCGGGAGGGGTCAGAAGAAAATTATGGACTTAGACTGTTATTCGTCTCTTGCTTCTACGAAGCGCAGGCCAAAGCAAGAGACAGGATTCAGTAGCAGTGTATGATTGCGGCCTTATGCCCCAACCGGGACGAAGAGGATACAGTAAGTAAGTAACTATACTACTACTACTAATAATAATAATAATTATTATTATTATATTAATTATTATTATTATTATTATTATTATTAATAATAATAATAATAATAATAATAATAATAATAATAATAATAATTGTTGTTATTATTATTATTATTATAACCCACTTCTGGGGTATTTGTTTGTCACAGTACATTTGCACATCCTTCCTTATATTAAAATTGCCTAATGGGTGGTGCAGTCGATGGGTCACCCGACAGTCAAATGCACATTGGCCCCTCCGTCAGCAGACTCAGCACTGATATCAGACACAACAGATCTGTCACAGCGGCCCTTGGGGGCCCCCACGTCAAATGCATACATTGCATGGATGCACCTGGGACGTATCCTCAGTGATGTATCCTGAGGTCAACAGGGTTTCGGGTCTACCAACATCATACCCCCTCACTCAGGTGACCCAGCCGGGGTTGATCAAATCCCGACTTACGTCCCAGTAGCTACCCTCGATCAGTCCATCAGGGAATGAGCAAGGCCACACAATCTGTTGCTCCGGAACTACTCTGCCGGGACTGGGAGAACCAAATTCTGGCGCGTGGAAGGACTAGATTCTCTGGGTTACCTGTCCGGGCCCCTCCTACGTCTCACCAGGTCCACTCCTGCTCTCACCAGGCCCAGGACCTGTGTGTTGCACCAGACTCCAAGCACCAGGCACTTCATTCAGGAGTGGTGGATTATAATGGCCCTCATAAAGGCCTCACCGAGGTTTGTTGGGCTTCCTCCTCACGGAGGACACAGGCTGGGGGGCTAACCCATACTGCTCACCCGGGTGCCGTCTACATTCCGGCTGTCACCCGTCTCTCCGGTGGTCACCAGACTATACCTGGTTGTCACATAGTCTATTCCCATGAGTCACTATAAATAGAATAACTATAACTAAAAAATACATCACATGGATGCACCTGGGAAGTATCCTCAGTGATGTATCCGTCAACGGGGTTTCGGGTCTACCAACATCATACCCCTCACTCAGGCGACCCAGCCGGGGTTGATCAAATCCTGACTTACTGAGTGAGCAAGGCCACACAATCTGTTGCTCCGGAACTACTCTGCCGGGACTGGGAGTGCCGGGACCGGGACTAGGGCTAGGCTCTCTGGGTTGACTCCTGTCCCGGCCCCTCCTACCAGGACCCAGGTATAGGCTATGCCAAAATTGTCCTCTGCATTGAACCCATACTAACTATATGAGCCCTTATCCGTCTTGCTCAGTACATGGGACGGGGGTGAACCAAACTGGGGACAATCTGTTTCCTTTTCCCAGGTGTCATCGCTCTCTGTTCATTTTGCTATGGCCAGATTGACCACTGCATTTTTCAAAACTTTCAAAAAAATAAGATATATTTTTTGGAGATGAAATTTCTGAAATGTATCAGGTGGTAGTTTCCAGAGTTATAGGCCTAAGGTAGTTTCAACCAGGCAAGAGGCAAACTAAAGCCTGGCTGAAACTACAAGAGGCTACTGACACTTCCTGGTTAATTGTGACGTCATTGACTTAACCTTGGTATGTATATTGTAGCCAGTTGGTGACGTCGTTCTTCAGCCCTAAATTGATTTTCCACCCTCCATCATGTACAGTAGATTCGGGGCACACAGTTCAGTGTTTATTGAAAAGCTTCGTTTATCTTCACGCAAACATTGTGTCAACTGTCATGGCAACATGATGACGAATATGCAGAATAATCATGCGAGTTTAGAAACGTTACATTCATAAAGTCGATGACAAATGATGAGCAGTTGTGTGTAGTGTACCATCATGTACCATAGTAGTGTGTACATCGCCGCCGGGCTGCCGCGGGCAGCAAAACATGCGCACCTACATTGATTCCTTGAGTTGGACCTCGGAAATGACGACGTGGATTTGGGTTGCCAGGTTCACATTTCTCACCGGTGTTTTGATTTCCTTTTTTTGTGTGCAAACAATTTTAAAATCTTCTCCATACAACTTACTTAAGTTGCCATCAATGATTGCCATGTATGTGTATAAAATATAATAATTACATAATATTGCTAGCCTACACTACATTGAAATTATATCAACCAATTCTACACAAGTTGATCGGGTTAATCAACCAAAACGACTTTATTTCTTCAATGACATACGGTAAACTGTCATTGTCGCCATACATAAAGAAAATAATCTGATTCTCCATCGAAAAGGTCAGTTTTTCACACACACACACACACACACACACACACACACACACACACACACACACACACACACACACACACACACACACACACACACACACACACACACACACACACACACACACACACACACACACACACACACTCACTCACTCACTCACTCACTCACTCACTCACTCACTTTCTCTCTGATCTCTCTTTCTCTGATTAAATTAAATTTCAATTCAAAGGAGCTTCATTGGCATGAGACAACATATGTTTACATTGCCAAAGCAAACGTGGAACAAAACAATCAAGATGCAACAATGTATGTACAAATAAATATTGAATATAAATAGGAATACAATAAAGGTGTAAACAGAGCTATAAAAAGCATTGTGCATTTTCTGCCGGCCCGGGTACAGGGTAGTGGGTACACACATGGATTCAGGTGGCATTCCATTTGATCTCTCTCCTTCATTTCACCTTCATAACTGTCAAAACACCCCCAAAATACGAGTGAGAAACGAGGTGATAGCAATAAATCACAAAAAGGCGTATTCAAAACAAAATTATAATTTATAATCATGAAAAACAATTAATACAACTCCTGCCTGCAGCAGAGAAGTATTCTAGAACCATTAAAAAGCGGGGGTTTTGCTGTCAGACCTGGCAACCCGTGATGTGTCTGCTGAGGAAAATATTGCAGAGACGTTTTAACGTCAGAACATCACAGCCTGAGAGAGAAGACGCTGCTGCAGCTCTGGCTCACAGGTAAAACACTGCTTTGCTTTAGCACGGAGCATCAGAAATATCCAAGGCAAACGCATTTTATTGCTTGGTAGCTCACAAAGCCAAAGTTAGCTCGTAACGTTAGTTAGCCGCGTTGCTAGCGTTACATTGAATAATAAGAAGCGTTTAGCCAGTTTGCTGCTATGCTAGTAGCTGATGCTGCGCAGAGTAGATTTTCGGAAAAATGTCTTGTGCGTGGTGAAATAACATAGTTGCTGCCGTGGTTGTTGTTTTGAAAATCATGTGTACAAGTCTAAATCCTACAAAATGGTGGTCATTGTCAGTCATTTTAGTGAGAAAACGTTTAGCAAGCAGCAAAACCCCCAGCCTCAAGAGCTGCAGCCAAAATTATGCGAATGGGCTGCCTATGGGAATGAAAGACGAAGCCCTTGGTTCCCTTTTACCAGGGTGTCTTGCAGGTCCTGGAACAGTCTCAAAACTGTATGGAGGCCATCACATCTCTTTAATGCATTTAATTGCATTCACATTTAAATGTTTAGAATAGATCTGAAGTTATGCGACAGAGATCTTAAAATCTGTTGATGGACTGTATCCCAAGTTCGACCCACCAGGGCACACTTAACTTGTATTCTCCCTAATTTTCCATTCATGTTTATTTCACTGGTGAAATTGGTCTTATACTAATTAATATCATCAATCCCTATCAGAATCGATCGTAATGCATCTTAACTTTAAGTTGTGGCGTTAGGTGGCAACTGGTTTTGTATCTTATGTACTATGTAGTACATCGTACATGATCATCTTACTTGGGCTTTGCCTTAGTTTAATGAAACACAACATTGGACCTAGTTCCCCGTAAAATACTGTAATACAATACATTACATTAGCTAAGCCTGGTGGCGTGAAGGATCCAGCAACATCATTACTTTGGTTTGATTTTAGATTTTTTTTTGTGTCATGGAAAATGGAGAGCAAAATGTGAAATGCATAGCAGGATGCTGCAACTCGGTCAGACTCTAATAGGATGACAATAATGATAACATCAACAACAATCATGATGATAATATTAAACATTAACACAACACATTCTCAATTCATTGAATGCACAGGATCACAATGAAAAAGAAGCCCATTGTATAATCGTACCACTGTAGGCTACTATTAGCAAACTGTTAAAGTATTAAAGCAATCAATCTTCTAGAAAGAAATGTGAATTTCCTGAATGTTGGTGAATAAATTATCTGCATTCCTTGTATCTGCATTTAGAATTATTGTAAATAGTCTAGTATTAATAACCACTTGAACCTATACGTCATAACGATAGACATCTATTCTAAAGTAATGATAAGCCTTCAAAGAAGTATGTGTATGCTATATTTAGTCAAGTGACGTACCATAGGTTTTCAGACTAGTTATGTCATTCAGGACAGTGGAACTCCTCTCCCATTTCTGTCAACTAGACATTTTACATCTGTTTAATTTGCTGTCTTCAAATGTCCTTGTATGGTAGCAGTTTGTGTTATCAAGTCAACATCAAGTGCACTAAGTGTTCTTGAAGATTTGAGCACCATCCCTCTTGATAAACATAATAATGTGTCCGAGTCATTGCATGATTACCCCGTCCAGTGTCACTTGTTGACTGTGCTTTATGTGCGCTTGACGTCTACAAAGGTGTGGTGTGGTTGGTGGCACGTAATACAGGACTGTGGCATGTGAACACATAATGACGGGGGTGTGGATTTACAAAGTTTACGTTTCCTTTTCCCAAGCTCCTGGTTTAGAAAGAGAAACCTGGTTTGCTTAACAGTAGCCTTGAAGGCAAGCGCTGAGGGGACGAGAAGGGCCGTAATTAAATCTGATTTGGACAAAGCAGCTGTTGGCAGTAAAAGCTGAGCACACAAACAGAATTTGTAGGGTGGATTCGGTGGAAGATTGTCGTGTTGTATCATGTGAATTTGTGCTGCTATTATGATCAAAGAAGGCAGCCCTTTCCTTCATATTGGTATGACAACAGCAAGGTTGTTCTGTCGATCTCCAAATCGCTCAAATTCATATATGTAGGCTAAATTGGGACAATGGGATGTAACTTACAGGTTACAGCCTGTTGTAACTAACTAGTGTAACAAATGATTAGATTGCAACCGTTCAAATTCTCTCAGTCTTCACCACTCCACTGCCCCCTTTCCTAGATATCGTTTTGCAGGTTTGATGGCATAGAAATATGTAAGATGTAATCTTATAGATGCAGTGTCATGGTTCTGGCACTTTCTGTTTTGCATTAATCTTAAAACTTCTAGACCAGACCAGACCACCCAATGTGGTAAAAAGTGTGAGGATCTCTACCTGTGTGGGCGCATCAGTGTCTCAGGGGTAGAGTGGCCGGTAGAGCCACCAGTTTGATCCCGGGTAGGTGTCCTTGAACAAGACGCTGAACCCCTAATTGCTCCCGATGTGCAGGTTGGTGCCTTGCATGGCTTCCTCCGCCATCTGTGTAGGAAATGGGTGAATGTAATGCACTATGTATGTAAAGCACCTTGGATAAAGGCGCTATATAAATATATAGGGCTATAACCCTAACCGAGTGACTTGATCATATTTAGTAGGGAATTGGCCTATATAGCACTCCAACTATAAGCTTAATTCATACTTTCTAACTGTAAATTATTTCAAATTCTTTATTATGAATGTCAAATGTGGTGAAGTAGTACTAAATTAATCAATTTAGTACTCAAGAACTTACTAATGGCATTTTAAAGTGTTTCTAGGATGTCAAATCCTGTTGAGCCCAGTGAGGAATTTCCCAGTCATAAAATGTCCTGGTTGATTCACCATGTGAGCTCAGTGGAACTTCAGTGCCTACCAATTAGACCCTGTCATAAATGCCCATTACACCGTTAGACCACATCATCAATGCCCACAACCATATCAGACCCGGCCATCAATCAAAGATGTTACAATGTACTAATGGAGGCCAACTTACTTTGAAATGTGTTGTGTGATAAAAGGCAATATTGAGTGCAGACTTTCCACAATGGTGCGCCAGGAAGACTTAATTTATTGAAGTATGTTTTTCATTCTGTTTTATGCCAAAGAAAATGGATGTTTGTGGATGTGCATCTTTATCATTTTAACGTTTTGAAATAAAAATGGAAAAAGAACCACCGCTCATCCGCTGAAAAAACTTAAGAGGTGCTGGAGCCACAAAGGGAACATGAGAAAAAATAAAGGGAAGCTCCGCACACTCAGATCTGCGCACAATCAATGTATTCATTGCTAAATATATACATTGTGCGCAGATCTGAGTGTGCGGAGCTTCCCTTAAAAAATAAAAAATGACTACTGTAAAATACTTGCTTAAATTGCTTATGCTTATTATAGATTAGAACCGTTATACCTACATTAATATAAAACCTAAGACCCTTGTATAATCTCTCATTTTATTTGCTATTTTCTTTTATTAATTATCAATATAGTAAAAATTTAAACTTTGGTATAACATTTATCCAGAGGTGAAATATTGTGATCGCTACTTCATAGGCTACATTTGTGTCTGCTCTTGCACTCTTCCCCCAGAATTGGATCAACTTTGTGTAGAACTGAGAAGAGAAGTTGAATCGTAGCCTGGAGAGGAGACCTGATCTCCCAACCTTCTCTTGCCAGCTGTCGGCCACGCTTGGCCTCCAGTCGAAGAGAAGACGACCAACTCCAACCATCCTGCCTCTTTATCTGAGTAAACAGAATACCTGAAGGGCTATTTATCATTCTTGACTTGAGAATCTATACAACAAACCATTTATTGGTTAACGTAGTGTGGAGTAAGAGTTTTCCCAACATGGCCAAGAAAAACAGCCACAATGGTATGTATTTTCTGCATCAGGATTATTAAAATGTACTATGTTTGATTTTTGTACAGTCACGACTCACTAGTACTACAGTGTAT
Source organism: Protomyctophum parallelum (assembly GCF_964188405.1). Lineage (NCBI taxonomy): Eukaryota > Metazoa > Chordata > Actinopteri > Myctophiformes > Myctophidae > Protomyctophum > Protomyctophum parallelum. The sequence goes on from NC_139705.1 coordinate 40,993,307, forward strand.
TTTTAGCCACTAAGTATCAAATATTTGCTGACAGGCCAGCAGGCAAGAAGAGACCTAATTCCCAAGTAGTTCATATCCTTAAGTCATTTCACATGCGTACGTGTGTGTAAACGTGGCTTCGCAGGCGGATGAGCTAATGTCCTGGCCCAAAAGATTGTGGAGTAATGTGTAATCGTAATACATTCATGCATCATTCTAGATGAACCACATTTACAATAACTCCATGTTTACTATTAGTTAACCTCTTCTCTACTCTTTAATTTCAGTTACAGTAGGTTTTCCTTTTTCTTCATTATTGATTGTCCTGCAATGATCTGTTTTGGTCATGCATGCCACTTGTTCTATTGTGGCTGTAACTCGGCGGCTTCTAATCTCATTGACACGAGTTTGAATGTACTTATAATTTCATTTTTCTGATGCATAAAGCCTATAATGGCAGAGTTGTTATATATTATTAACGTTACACTATTGGTCATTATTACCCATTCAAATGTGATAGAGATGAGGCCTATGATAAAGGCGTTTTTATTAGCCACTTAAGCCCTACACTTCGAAAAAATGTTGTGAGCTTGTAGTTGTAGATCAGCTATACATTTTAATATCGAATCGCAATATAATAAAAAATTGCAATATAAATGGAATCGGCACCCTAGATATCGTTTCGAATCGGGACGTAAGTGGGTCATCCCAGCCCTACCACCCAGAGGCCACCTGTAAACAAATTACTTATTTCCATGTTTCTTAATCTCAGCCCATACTCTGCCCCAATCTCAGCCCCCCACTTACACTGCATCATTACCGGGTACTCTCTTTCCTGAACTCAACATAATGTTTTAGCAAATATTGCAAGGGGCTGTGGCTGTGCAAAGGCCACTTTTAGGTTAATTGCGTCTTGGTCTTGACTAATAAAGTTTGGTTGGAACTGGAAGTGATATCATACTAAACAATTCATATGCATGTTCTGCTTTTTTAGTGTATGGGGTCACCTTATGTAAAACATTTGTGATAGCAGGTTTAGCCATTAGAAATCGATTCTATCCAGGAACCCGCCAGCCCAGAACATATCTTGGAATAATGGCTGACACAGCTCTTTTGTTTAGCAAATGGCACCACAGTGGTTTGCAAATCCAACAGAAGCCAAACAGAAAATAAAGCATGGCTTTCTGTCCCTTTTCCCTAGACACTGCTGGGGTGGTGTTCGACACTCACTCAAAAATGGTCATGTCCCAGGGGGGGACGTTTGAAAGAATGAAGGAGAAGGTAAGAATTTATTGTATTTCTAAACATTGACATACACAGTAAATAGTCTTAATTTAGAGTAGAGCCTATTTGTCTACATGACTACAGTATTTGTTCACAAAAGGTTTGAGGTCGGGGCGGAGGACATTTGATCAGAGCTTTTCATCAACTTCAGCTGAACAGCAAAACAACATGGAAACATGGAAACACAAGGAGCACATTTGAAGCACATTCCTAGGTGGTTTGAAATTAAATAGAAAAGTAACCCTTCTACAAGCTGTGTTTGTAGATCGGCTATTTTCGGTGTGCCAAGCTGTCATACAACAGTGTAAATTGAGCATTACATGTCTTTACGTTAACACAACATCTAGCGCACATAATTTAACAATGTCTGAATACACAAATCCGATCTGATCCCTTGCAAATAACAGTGTGGACGGTCGGTTCCTAAAATCAGATTTGAGAAACAAAAAGCCTAAGAATCTCTAACATTTTGAGCACATCAGAACATCTGCAGCTCCAATGGTTTAGATTAAGATAGAGCCATGTTTAAATTACCTGTAATTTAAATAAGGGCGTTGGCGTGGTCATTTTCAGGTATTTCTCACACTCATATTGGCCAAGAACAGTTGAGATATTCTCTGCTAAATGAAGTGCATGCATGTTTTAGCCAGGTCCTATACTATCTCTGGAGTTAAATGAATGCTGAGGATTTTACAGTGCAGTACGGTGGTGTCGCTTGCCAAAAAGGACAGATGTGTTCATGTTGGCGAGCGGCACCTTCAGAGTATAAATTAAACGTAACGTTGGCTAATTCCAGTTTGTCATAAATCTACCTCTGGGATCTCGGTAGCGCTCATAAATTGTCCCACATGTCAGATATGGTATCATGTTCAATACTCATTTAGTACTCAATACTCATTGAGTACTCGATACTCATCGAGTGTAATTTGAGATAATTCTGTAGCAGTGATATTGATGCTGAACCTGTTCCTCTTACTTTTGATTTGTTTATTTGTTTGTTACAGATCAGCGCTGTCAGGGCCGTCGTTCCCAACAAAAGCAACAATGAGATCGTCCTGGTGTTGCAGCATTTTGAGAACAGCGTTGACAAAGCTGTCCAAGCTTTCTTAGAAGGTATGGATGACACAACCTGACCTGAAGGTTTGACTGCTTGGCCTACACAGAACAAACCAAAGATTGTCGTGCTAGCTGTGGAAGCAGTATCTCATGTTTTAACTGTATATCGTTGCTGTATGGCAGAAACCTTGCATCTCCATATTTCTTACAACTTTTAATGTTTTCTTTTTGTAAATTAATGACCCACGACATCATACACAAGTGAAGTAGTGAAAATAGCAGATCTACAAGCTCACAACACGTCTCAATGCTATTGTCACTAGTACCTTTTCATATATATATTTTAAAATCATAATAAAAACGCAGCAAAGATATGTAGGTAAATCACCTCGCATCCTCTTATGTTGCGGCTCCGTGAGATGTATCTCTGTCTATCAGTCGCTAATCTCGCAAACCGCTAAACCAATCAGTGCCTACAATGGAAGTCAATGGGGTTATCAGGCTGAATCCTTGCCCAAATGTTGCATACAACAGTGGTTCTCAACCTTTTCAGGCCATGACCCCCCCCCCCCCCCCCCCCCCCCCCTTCCCCCCCAAATAATCATTTGATCTGGGGACCCGCAAAATAATATTTTAACTGCCTTTTGAAATATTAAATATATAATGGTGTTACTTAAAAGTGTTACATAATAGAATTAGCAAGGTAACTACCCTAAGGTAACAACTGCTAGGTAACTACACAGGGGTAACAACGGTTGGGTCATAACCCCAATGGAACAACGTTTAACCACTTCAACGTTGGCGTCCTTATTCTAGGCCTTTCATAATAGGTGAGTAGGGGGGGTCAACGAAGCATAGGTTTTGAGTTGAGTGGTTCATTGTGGTTTACTTTAAACACGATTTGACATTCTCTTGCATTGGTGCGATCTACCTCATTGGACTTCTTCCAGAAACACATTTAGCAGTATTCTCTTAAGGAGCAGCAGTGCAATCAGACCTGCGTTGTCACCATGCAGTCTGTTATTACTGCAGCTCTCCGAGACGCATGCCTTCGTTCATAGTTGCTGTGGCTTGCGTCACTGGTCGGATACAATACAATGAAGTGTTGGTTCAGTGCCGGTGGGTTAATTTTAGAACAAGAATGATGCCTGCCTCCGTCACAACTATGTTTGTCCCTTTATTTACATAGTTACAGTAAACTACACCTCATGGCTAATTGGATAGTGAGAGAGGGCTTCCAAAGCGTTTATGTCATGTGCAATAAAAGTACAAGAACCTGGATACACACTACAAATATGTAATCTGTCTTTGAGTGAGTTCGTCTTTGTTTTCCTTTCTTCTCCAGGCAGTGCAGTTGAGATCCTGAAGGAATGGAATGTTACCGGTAAAAAGAAGGTAATGCAACGTCCAACTACTTCTTTATTTATGATCTGTGGTTGAATCTCACCCACATTGTTCTACTGTTTGACATTCTTTTCATGTTTAAAGTCACCTGTGCTCCGTGCTGTCTTCATTGGATGGCTGAACCTATGTTTTGGCAACACTGTTGAACCAACAGTTGGTATAGATCAGTGATTCTCAACCTTTTTAATTTCAAGGACCCCCATTTTGATGTAGTGTACATTAGCCCACAGACCCCCATTTGATAACCTTTTGTTGTAAATCTCTGTGGTCCCAATATACACTGTAATAGAGCCTGTCTGCAAATTAGACTGAGGAGAAATTGAATCGTGTCAAACCAGAAACGGGATAGTTAAAGTTCATATCCAAGCTAAGACACAGGATCTGAATGTCTCAATAGGGGAGCAGCGAAACCAAATACAGCCACCCTATTGTATAAGTTATATTTTATTAACATACTTTAACGTACAAAAAAGAAAAAAATCATACACAAATGGAACAACCAAATGGATGCTTATGGGTGCAATTGGTTCCAATTGTACACTCTTAGTTATATCCCCATAAGGTCCCATCATCGTATTCGTCTTGAGTATATTCCTCTGAAGTGCCATGTCTGATGACAACAACACAGGTCATGTGCCCCCTCCCTTGTAGTGGGCCGGGTCATCATCACGCATGCTGTACAGCTTGTAAAGACTTCCTGGTAGCAAGCAAGGACTGACTAAAGAGGACGGGACGCGAAGACCGTAAGGGCGCCGCCATGTTGCTCACATGGTGCTCCATGGAAGGAAAGAAACATGCGCAATGGGCTATATGCAGCCAACACTTCCTCGTTCAGCTTCCTTGGTCTCAACTGCGTTTCTTTCCTTCCATGGAGCACCATGTGAGCAACATGGCGGCGCCCTTACGGTCTTTGCGTCCCGTCCTCTTTAGACAGTCCTTGGTAGCAAGCTCTTGGGTTTCCTGCATCCTACGTCCTCGGTGATGCTTCCTACAGTGCAGTATGTCCTTCGAGCAAGCATAAGATTTTTGACACGCGTAGCAAAAAATGGGCGATCAACTTCCTGTAGGAGTTAGGATGTAGGAGATGGACAGACAGATCAGAATAGAGAACCAGTGGTATAGATGCCAATCCCCGCCCCCCCAAAAAAACCAAAGTGTTTAATCAAAGATGTTTGAGTTTATTTGTTGACCATTTCAGCCTAAGAAGAAGAAGAAGCCCAAGCTCCAGGCGGACCCCACCCCCACCCCCCCGCCAGAGGAGGCCCAGCCCGAAGAGGAGAAGGAGGAGGAGGAGGTGAACGGTTTCCACGCAAACGGAGAGTCGGTGTTGGACGGAGAGTCACTGGACTCTCTGAGCGAACAGTTGGACTCTGTCTCTCTGGATGCGGCCGAGCTGGACTTTGAACCCGCCACTTCCGAAACTACAGGTGATGATACCTCCCCGCTGGGGATCTGAGCGTCTTTCTGCTTGAGCATGACATTTTGTCTTTGTTCAATATTAATATCCCAATTATTTTGGATAATTATATTAATATCCCAATTATTTTGGATAATTAGTGTAACGGCAACTAAATTCAATATCCCATCCCTTTCCCTTGCTTGCCACCGTAAAGTGAGTGATCCTACACAGATGCAAACAACGATGTCCAATCGATATTCCCGCTGTTGTTAATTTATTAAAGCACTGTGCTTTTATCCTATACAGCAAAACGTCTGTCGGGGAGAAACCTCATATGTTAAACTGTTCAGGATTCAAATAAAAAAATAGTATAAGTAGCAGATTGACGGCCTGGGCCATGGCTCAATGGTCCAGGCACCTTGGCTGGTAATCCAGTCTGGCAGTGTGCCGCGGGTTCAACTCACGATCCCGACGGCCTTTACTGCATGTCTCTCCCCCCCCCCCCCCCATCTCTCTCCCCATTTCCTGTCAGCCTACTGTCTGTCCCTCCATAATTGTTTTTTAAATAAAGGCGAAAGCCACAAAAACTAAAAAAAGTAGCATATTGACAAGCTCAAAAGAAGCTTGTGGATCTGCTGCTTTTGATGCTTTTGTGTGACATTGTAGTTAGTAGGATCAAGTAGGGCGTTAAATTACAACAAAACAACACAAAGTTAGAATATAGAGATAAGAGGTTACAAAAAGTAACGTACTGTTCCAGAAAACCTTTGTTGTTTTTCTCTCTTTGGTTTCTTCTTGATTCTCAGTTTCTGTCCATCTTTGTTTGGCATCTGGTAAGAACAGTGTGTGCTCCCCTCTGCCTGTGCCCAGCCCCACACTAATTGGTGCACCTGTGCTCCCTGTGTAGACAACCTATGCTGTGTGTATGTAATGCCCGCCAGCAAGTGTCTATAGTATAATAACATGCCAACAACAAAACATACATTAATAGCTCCTACAATTAGGTTATGTCACTGAAGCGTACTATATATGAATTGAATTGCAAAAAAATGCAATTCATCATATATGAGATTCTCTTGAAACATGCCTGTATTCGTATAAATCCAAAAATTGGGCAAACAAAACGTCTCTTAATCTGATTTAGCTTCCTCTGATTTTGACCTTTCTCTGTGCAAAGGCTTTTTTTTTCTTAAAGAATAATGCCTTTAATGGGGGTGAAGCTTAATTCAATGTTCACACAATGGTGTCGCAAACGGTCATATTAATGGCTTAATTTATACTCGTACAACAGCTGATCCTGATACCTTAGATGAACGCACAGTTTGCATGCTAAATGTTCTATTGTCGTGGGTCTTCCTTGCAGCTGCAGAGGCAGAAAGTCCCAGCAGCAGCATCGCCCCCCGACCTCCACCACTCCCCAAGGAGGGAGAAATCACCAGGGTTCCAGAGGAGGTGGCAAGAACAGACACAGAGCAGGCTCCAACTCCTCCTCCTCCTCTTTGCTCACTACTGACAGCAGCCAACACACAACATCTGGAAATAAGAAGATGGGTGAGATGCCTGTCCTCCTCTAGTCCATAGCGTTGGAGAGCTCTCTCTAAGACCTGTTTTATTTGCTATAAAATATATCTCTGGGCTCTGTACTACTATATTATGTCCGCTCCTTTTTTCACTCTACAACACACTGCAAGCCACATCTTCATCGAAATATTCACTTAATATGACATGCCCAGAATTGGGGAGATGTGCAGTATTTTGTGTGGTTAACTCGGAACTGTCAGTGTTTAGTCATGAAGTTTGTGGGTTCTTTGCCTCCTCAGCGTCCAACATCGACCGCTCTGTGAAGGACCTGCAGAGATGTGCCGTCTCATTAACTCGCTACAGGATAGTGGTTAAAGATGAGATGGACACCTCCATCAAGAGGATGAAGCAGACGTTTGCGGAACTGCAGAACTGGTACATTGTTCCTTTTCCAAACGCTCAGTGTGTCATTAATTACCTCGTCGTGTGTCAAATTCAGTTAATCGCATAATTGTCTATTGTCATATTTGTCAATCATCTGTTAGTCAATCAATCTCTTCATAATCTGACAATCCCCTAATTGTCTGTCTATCACCTTATAGTGTGTCAAGAACCCGTAGTCTGTCAATCACCTACAAGTCCGGCAATCCCCCGACAATCTGTCGATCACCCCATAATCTGTCGATCACCTAACAGCCAGGTTCGGTTCTATAGCACACTTGGAGTTACAGACCCATAAGGGTCCATTTGGACCACTGGTGGTCCCCGGACCCCATGAGTGGAAACGGTGGCCTGCACCCTCCCACATGACCAATTGTATGGGTCAGCAGGGACTCAGACTAATCTGTTGCTGGTGATTGACAGGCTATCAGACTCTGGGGCTGACATGACCTGGGTTGTTCCTCTCATATTATCTCCTCCGTGTTCCATAGTGTTTGTACTGTAGTGTTTTTAGTTTACCTAAGCAGTCTCGGAAAAGTGGTTTTAAAGGTTCCAATGTCCATCAGTGAATCAAAGTGCATTTTGCTTACCTTTGCTCAACATGACAACATTATGCTAGAGTGTTGCACGTCTTATGAAACAGTAGAACCCGCCCTATGGTTAGAGTTTTACTGCGTGGAATGAAAGTGTATCACGTATAACCTGCTCATTAAGTGAAACCACTTTTACAAATTCACTTATACCATGAATTTGACCAGTATCCCCCAGGGCTCTGCTCCTTTTCCCCCTCTACACAAAGTCTCTTTGAACAAAAATAGCTGTTCTACAAGCTTGTAGATCTGCTAATTTTGACAATGTTTGCCGCAGAACAGTGAAGCCAGGGTTTAAATGGTTAATATCTGGGATCCAGTCTGACTGCAAGTGCAAAAAATTTCTTATCCTTGGAAAGTAAAAAGTATTTTTTTTCTCTCTCTCCCCAGTTTAATGGACAGAGAAGTAAACCTGATGGGAGAAATGGACAAAGTCAAAGCGGACGCCAGTGAGTACATCGCTCTTTGTATTTGCTCTCAACTCAAATGCTGTGTGACTGACGTATATTATATACATGCACGTACACGCCACACCATGCCTGTGGGCCCCAACACCCGACACGTTGAGGAAATGTTAGAAACTATTACAATCAGAGTTGCTGTTTGCTGAATCTGAGCACAGTTACTGTAAGAGGTTGTCAAACAGCTAAAACAAGCCATCTGCAAATATGTAAGCGGTGCCCCTCAGGGCCTTTCTATACCTAGAGAGAGAGAGAGAGAGTGTGTGTGTGTGTGTATTGAAAAATAGACAAGGACCAGACAATTTTCCTGGTCCTTATAAACTCTTTAATAGTTAAAAAATATTACATTAGGGTTGATGTTTTGCCAATTCATGCCGACAATAGCTGATCTACAAACTCACAACTTGTGATGAGCTTGTAGAGCGACAATTTTCAGCGTGTGACAACGACAAAAAAGGTAAACATGGCATTCCTAAAATTGCTGTCCTAAAATGTTGATGTCCACATGAGTATAGCTGTGTGTGTGTGTGTGTGTGTGTGTGTGTGTGTAACATGACAGAGCAAGAGTGCATATTTCCAGAAGTAGGCCATTGTGGGTTCTTGTGTCCTCTGCAGTGTAGGGTTGTTGTGCGTTCTGGGTGAATAGTGTCAGGTGTCGGGGGAACCTCAATGCTGCCTTTGTGTCAGGTGTGTTCAGGGACTGGTGGTTGGGGGGGGGGGTGGGGGTGCTCCACTACTTGCTTTGACATTACAAAACCCGACATTCCTCCAAATTTACCTAGCTGCTTCTTCCCACTAATCTCTTCCTCTGTTGTAGATCTGTGTCAGTGTGGCTGTTTCCCTGCTTGGTGTTGTCGTTGTAGATCTGTGTCAGAGTGGCTGTTTCCCACACAATCAGAAAAGCCGACGTGTGTTTTATCCGTTTGTCCTCCTGTGGTCAAATAATGTTCAGAATTAATAGATAGCCAAATGTTTGGGTCCAATGCCGATCCTGAATTTGGAGAGTCATGGACCTAGATTTCAGAGAGGATTTGATTGATATTTTGTACAAAATCTTACTACATTTTGATTTAAACACTTAAGCTCCTATTTAAAAAAATATATATCTAAAATTGCCAAACTCAATGCAGTCTGTTGCGAGATTTCAAAAATGTTTGTCAATGTCCAGTTGGCTGCATAACTGCCAATACCAAGTAATGGCTCAGGCTGATATATTTCTGTCAGACCGATTATCCTACAACGTACAGTCCTCAGTTAATTTAAAACCATACTGTGTAACTTTTTATACCAGTTTCTGCCCCTAGACTCCTAGACTTCATGGGATGTGCAGAAAACACAAGCTGTGAACAGATGCTATAATGACCATGTCGTAGCTAGCAGGTGTTGCCAAAAATCACTTCAAAAGCACACAGTGCAAAGAACACAGTATGACTTTAACTCTGAAGAATGCACAAATCTCATGGACCAATACTTTTACTGTGTAATAATCTAGAGGTCATAAAATCCTGACATCACAGTACCGATGAAGGCCATGCTGTTATTAGATCGCTTTTTTAAGCTTTCTATTCAAGTTTTTTTTTTTTAAACTAAACTTTCAATCTATGTTGTCATATTTTATGACGTTATCATAAACCACTTGTGCAAAGGTGGGAAGGCAGTGGCTCAGGAGGTAGACGGGCCGTCTTGGAATCCAAAGGTTCCAAGTTCGATCCTCGACTCCTCCTGGCTGTGTCAAAGTGTCCTTCAGCAAGAACCCCCAATTGCTTCCGATGAGCAGGTTGGTGCCCTGCTTCCTCTACTGTCAATATGTGAATGTGTGTATAAATAGGTGAATGTGAAGTACGTTGTAAAGGGATAATGAAGGGTCGGCAAGATTAGAAAGATGCAGTCCATTGACTCCATTCACTGAATAGCATAAACTAGCATTGCACATTTAAACCACATGCCGATTAGCCCTATGCCTTCATGTTGATGGGTAAATGCTAATATTTTTGTTTCAGAGTTGAGATATAGGGCGCGTTCGGAAATGCGCCCTGAACGCACTGGTGTGCTCTCTTATCGTTCGTTTATTCAGTGCACTCAGTGCGTTGTCGTTCGAAAATCCAGTGCGCTGCGCACCGGGTGTGCCGAGTGCACGCACTGAGCAACCCTACCCTCAGGGTAGGGTTGCTCAGTGTGAATGGTGTGTTGTAACTGGTCGTTCGTAAATAAGGCACACTGAACGCACTCTGTGACGTCACCGCCCACCACACTCAACAAACTGACCACATTCCCGGTGCGCATAGCCGAATGCGCCCATAGTATGTGTAATTGCTGCAGTGGAACTTTGTGTTTAGGCTAATTATTTCGGATAGTTTATTACTAGACATAATTTGATGGTTTGCTAGATAATCCATTAGGAATTCCACCCGGTGAAATATGGAACATTAAAGAAGCTGAGTTTCAACAAGCTGTAGAATTCTGAATTCCTAATAGTCTATACACTACAGTAGTGTGTGTGTGTGTGTGCCTGCGTATGTGCGTGTGGCTAAATAACCAGAATTTAAGTGATTTTGAAAAGATAGCCTGCATTCCTGATCACTGTTGTGTCACACCCAAAGACTACTTTACGGTGCCAAGATACCAAAACTCTGTAGCCTTCTGCAGGGTTCTGGAGATCTGAACCACATACTCTCACAGTCTGAGTCTGTAAAAGGTCACATTTCGCGATTGCATTTCAGTAGTTCACGGGTAAACAACACGCATGCATCAATTACCTGGAGTCCAAAGCCAGCATCGACTGTAACATAACAAAAATATAGTGACTCCCGCACTATTGTTCCCAGTAAATTATTGATTGACCGCATTGTGTGAGTCACTATCTTTTTCAACTTTATTTCAGTGGCCATTTTGGATGGTCGTCATAAGAAGGCAGAGGAACTGCGCCGATTGACGGACCAGTCGGCCTCCATGTCAGAGGACCAGTTGAGTGAACTGCGCGCTGACATCAAGGTAAATGCATACGCAGATCAGTGGGGCGCCCCAGTTGCTCACTCGGTTGCAGGAATGTGATATATGGACAATCTATTAAAATTGACACTATAATTTTGTCATCGATTAGAAATAACACATTTTGAGCTTTTAGACAATTTGTCTAAAACAAGACTTAAGTGATGACAACACTTACGCCATATCCCAGACGATATCTAGTTTCATATCGCAATACTGATATAATTCATCAATATATTGCCCTACCTGGTAGGGCACAGCCGGCCCAGGTTCCGGGGACAGATCTTATTATAATCTAGTTCTCAAAGTTGGGTCCTTGAGGGGGTTCCCAGCATAATGAATGACAGACAGTAGGAACCAAGTGGACCCGGATTAATTTGTACATAAAAGTAAAATGAGATTGTTACCAATTAAGTCACATAGCAGTCTGTTTAGGCCAGAGGATCAGTGTAGTTGGCTAAGGTCCTCCATGCTGCTTTTTATTATAAGGTAACATCCGGCCACTGGTGTACTGTAAATGTTATTGTAGTACTTTGTACTGTACGTGTGTACACAGTGAAATGTTTACCTACAGTATGTATTTGGATGTATACCAGATCTATACTAGATCCGCTTGTATTTACCATTTCCCTTAACACCAAATATCTTGGCTGAGCGTTTAGCATAGTTTAGAACACAGAATGTTCACCCCAGAATAGGGACACTAGGGTTATTGGATGTAATATGTCATATCATGTTAAAGTATTCAAACAAATATATGGTTACACTTGTACACAAAAACATACATGATGAAACTCGATAAGATCAATTATTCTGTTCATGATATTTAAAGATTACAAACTAAGTTCAGATGCTCCCTGATCGGCCTGTTCCCTTTGCTATAAACAATATCTAATGTCTTCTCATTCCTTAATTTCTGTCTTTCGCTGTGTCACTGAAAGGGGGAAATTAGCTTTGTTTTTGATAAACACAATGTATGTGCTATGTAAAATGCACACATCTGAAGTGGAAATTGGCTCCCTCTGCTGATGACTGTTGGTACTGCAATGCTATAGTGCTATTTAAATCAGGTGTGAGCAACCTGTTCACAAGATCAGTTTTTGCGAGACTGGCGAGATCAAAGTTCCAGACAGTGAAAACCACCTAAATTGAATAATACAAGCATAGAATAAGTCAATGTAGTAATAACAATCATCCAAATATGAATAATAAACGTTAAATTTTGACTATCGGAGGAGAAAAGTGTTATGCCCATAATGGGGAATAAACTCCCCCCTTGCGGTAAGGACTCTCTCCCCATTTTCCCCCACAGTCTGAAAGCGCCTCACCCCATACTGGGCTACTCTCTCCTTGTATCACCTCTGAATGTAATGCACAATCTGTATTGCACAGCGTTTCACCCAACTTGTCACTGATCATGTCTTTATTTTTCAGCACTTTGTGAGTGAACGTAAATATGACGAGGACCTTGGGAAAGCCCTGAGATTCACGTTTGAGATTGAACCGCTGAAGTCCAACATTATAGGGTTTGGATCAGGTACAGTAGCTCCGTCTCCTTGATTAAATATGAATTGATCATAATTTGTAGGAAGAAGCTGTGTATGTTTTCTGGATTGTCTGGCCTGAGAGTTAATAGTATATCATTGCTGTTGAGTGGAAACCTTGTATGTCCAAAACAAGAGAGGAGAAAAAACACACAAAAAATAACCTGTGTTGGTGTGTTCCAATGGATCCGACACATTATTCAGTCACAAGCTCTTCTTTAATACTTTATATTGGGTTCAATATTTAGAAAACCTGCAGACAGACTTAAATTGGTTTAAATATTTGCCTATTTTGGGCATGTTTATATAATGTAGGTGACCAGTCTGAACACTTTTTCAAAAGTTTTCAAATCAATTGTGGATGTCATGTCATACAGTGTATGAATTGTGGATCTCATATCATACAGTGCATGGGTTTTCAACAGGTGGTCTGTGAAGGTGTTGCATGTGGTCCCTGACCATGCATTTAGTAATGTAGGAAAGTGAAGATTCGTATTTGAATTTATTGTATTGACCACAAGTTGAGAAACAATGCAGTAAATGCGGTGTCAAATTATGTCGATGTCGTCAGTTACTGGGAAGTCTGATGTCAAGAACTTCCACAGAACAGTGAGTTAGAATCACAAGGGAAACCATACCGGATTGCCTGGTTGAGTCACCAATATAAAGAAATGTGCCCATAATCAACCGCAAGTGTCTGCTTACTCATAGAGTAAGTTACAATGAACAGCAACATGAGTTTAATATGGAAGGTTCATTTCTTTCCCCAACACCACGACGGTATCACCCCTCCCAACACAACAATGGTCCCTAGGTTAATTCTCAATCAGGGTGGTGGTCCCCAGGTTAATTCTCAGTCAGGGTAGTGGTCCCTGGTTCATTCTCAGTCAGGGTGGTGTTCCCAAGGTTCATTCTCAGTCAGGGTGGTGGTCCCTGGTTCATAATCAATTGTGGATGTCATGGCATACAGTGTATGAATTGTGGTTGTCATGTCATACAGTGTACCACCCACGGACGGGCTACTCCACCCGCTCTCGCTGCAGCTCCACTTCCTCGTCCGTCACCAGTCCACCGTTGGTGGAAGCACCTGCACCTCCATCCCAGCCTCAACCCTCCAGCGAGCACCGCCCTCCACCCGCCAAACAGGTTATTGTTTTCATCATCTATTACAGTGAAAGTCCAGGAGCACAGCCCCGACTAGTAAGCTGTCATCCATAGATTTTAACCATTAGTCATGTGCACTAATGCAGTGCTAGTAGAGTGGCCTGGTCTATACGCATGCTGTGCATTTGTAAGTAATCCCCTCATTTTGTAAACTGTGTAGAAGGCACATATGTTTTTATTTCTACAATTGAATTCTGTTCATTTTCTGTTTTAACGCCTCATTAAGTTATTAATAATTATTATTATTATTAAACCTTTATTATTAAACTTATCAAAAGCTGGCATCCCTATTCTGGGCATAACATAGGCTGAAAAGTACCACAAAATGTAAATGTTTTTTGTAAGAATCACACTTGTGTGAAGTGAGGGCGCTTTTATTGTCATGACATAGATTGTCATAATTTAGAAATAGAGGAATGGAAGCGCTGCAGGGATCTGTTAGTGGCTCTTAGATGGGTGCTCTTTGGTGATACAGGTAAAACCATATAGACAAAAGGTATCCTTCCTCCAAGTAGTACTGCTTGTCAAAATGTGAATTGCAGACTTAAATAGTTTATTTGATGATGAGCAAGGCAAATAAATAACAGGACCGTACGCGTTTCGACCAAAAGGTCTTCGTCAGGGTCTATCTGCCAGCTTGGCTGATTAGTCACCCTTAAATACAACCAGGTGGTGGGTGTGATCCAATCATATCATTACATCGTTATTATTTCATTGTCATATAAATTATTTCATTTTAGTTACATTATTGTGTTGTATATATATATCATGTTGATTACATCAAAAGATGTTCAATAAATCAAAAAATAACACCCAAAGTGACCAGCACCAAGTGAAAAGAAAAAGACAATTAATGGGAAAAACAAAGGGAAAAATATAAAGTAAATATTTACATTTAGATAGTAACCCAAATCTCAAAAAAAAAAAAAAATATATATATATATATATATATATTATCAGGAAAGGCAGGAAATCAACTTCATCATTAACCGTCTTCCTGCCATTGCCGAAGCCCTTCGGCAATTGAAGCATTAATTTGATATTAACGCTTGCTGCCATTGCCGAAGCCCTTCGGCAATTGCTCTTTTATAGTGCTTATGATTGATCAAGCCATAATGCTACTCACGTTAGCCGGTTAGCTAGCACTGTTGTTAGCACTGCACTGGATCGTTCATATTAATTCACCGTCGCCATAAGAATCCATTCTATCCGTTTCTTTCAATCGCCTGTATCTCCTATTCCTTGTCCCAGATGGCATTTTTGGTCAAAACAGCGTTTCTTTGACGGCACGAGCCGACGTTGTGGAGTGCTAAAATGTACCGGCATGATTCGATCATGTAAACAAAGGTTGTCTTGGCAACGTAAAGCTGGCAGGGATAAGCTCACTTCCGGTTGAGGCAAAATGTGGCTTTTCAAAATAAGAGCTCAAATAAAAAAAATGCTGGCATGAATTAGGTCCTAATTTCTCAATAAATGGCAGCAGTAAAAGGGTTAAGGCCAGGAAACGTTGTGGCTTTTAGAGTAACTATCCAAAATGTTTCTCTTTGGAGCAGTTTGTTAAGTCTGTCACCACCTCTGATGTCGCTTTGAATAGCTTCTATTGCTGTAGCTTTCAGAGAGGAGGGGCTCCCGTGCCCTTTTTCGTGATAGTGGACAGCCATCAGGTAGTTTGGGTTGTTTGTGCGAATAGCCGTTTTGTGTTCTCCTAGCCTGTCTTTGAATCTGCTTTTGGTTCTGCCTATATAGAAACAACCACAGGGACATTCGAGGCGATAAACAATGAAGGTTGTGTTACAATTTGCAAAATGGTTGATTTTGTATATATGGTTAGTGTACACATCAATGAATGCATTTGTTTTAGGAATATTGTCACAGTGGGTACAATGACCACATGGAAAATTTCTGAAGCCAACTAGATTTAGGTGGTAAATGACTGCGCATTAGCTTATTCTGTAGCGTGGGCGCCCTCTTGTTGATAAAGGTGGGTGGTGCAGAGAAGATCTCCTTCATACCTGGGTCGCTGTGTAGCAGACTCCAGTTGCGCTTAATGATGTTGTGAATATGAGCCGACTGTTTGCTGAACGTGGATGTGAAATAAACATTCTTTTTGAATGGGCGTTTCTGTTTGGAACTCAAGAGGCTCTTTCTGTCCATCGCTTTTACCTTGAGGAGTGAGGAGAGTTTCCAACTCGGTGTGTTTGTAGCCACGCTCAATAAATCGGTTTTTCATGTCAACGGCTTTGGAGGAGAAGTCATTTTCTTGATTACATATGCGTCTGAGACGCTGAAATTGGCCGAAGGGGATATTTTTAATGAGGTGAGAAGGATGAAAGCTGTCGCCGTGTAGAATAGTGTTACGATCCGTGTCCTTTCTGAATATGGTTGTGTGTAGCTCCCCCAAAGGTGTTTTTGTGATTTTCAGGTCCAGGAAATTGATTTCAGTCTGACTGTGTTCTATGGACAGTTCTATGCTGTCACTGGTAGTGTTGAGATAGTTATGGAACTGTATAAGATCTTGTAGATCACCGTTATAGAATGAAATCAAATCGTCAAATGTATAGTCCGTACCAGATGATATTGTCCCGGTGGGGGTTGGAGGGGCCATGGATGTGTTTATCCTCCCAGTGTCCAAGGTATAGACGGGTGTAGTTGGGAGCAAAGCTTGCCCCCATGGCAGTGCCTCGTTTCTGCCTGAATAGCTTTTCCTGGAAGACAAATACATTGTTGTTTAGAGTCCATTCGATTAGAGTCATAATGAATTGATTCGGTGGCTCTTCGTCTGTCCTCAGCTGGAGGGAATGTTTCACAGCAGTGAAACAGCAGTGACATCCATAGTGACCATAAATGCATAGATTGTCATAAATCACATTCCGTGCTCAGCCAATCAAATCACCTCGATTTTGGTACACAAACACACAAAGCTGACCATAGGAGGGCCCTCAGAAACAAAACTAGAGCTTTTATGTACATATATTTTTGCTATTCATCTTTATTTTATTTTATGTGTCTCTAGTTTGAAAATAAAGGGTGTCATCGATGATGATAAATAACTATGATAAATCACGCCTACCTCCTCAGATTTTCCAAGGGAACCGACGCACCTTCCAGGGCCAGGGCTATCACTCCGGTGGCGGCGGCCATCGCTACAACGGCGGCTCCTCCTACCATGACAGGAACCCCAACCGCTCCCATTACCGCGGCTACCACGGCAACGGGAGCAGCAACAGTAGCGCTGGTGGTGGTCCGGGGGGCGACGGCGGCCCAGCCTCCTCCCAGTACGCCAACAGCAACTCCAGAGGTCCCCAGAATCCGTCTTCTACTTCCTCCTCCTCTTCTACGTCCTCCTACAACAATCGCCAAGACCGCTCCTCCTCCTCCGCCGCTTCCAATGGGCTCCCCCAGAGGCCCCCGCGGGCGGCGCACTGCCCTTGACCCCGGCATCCCCCACCACCATCACCACCCACTAACCCCCTCCCCTCGCCCGCACACCCCCCGTCCTCCTACTAACTCCTTTCAATGAAGAATAGAAAATACGAGTTTACATATTTTTGTCAGTTTGAGCTGTAGTGCCACCTCTGCATCGAAAAAAAAAAAAAACCTGTTCATCCTTCAAACTTGAAAAGTTCTCGTTATTATTATTATTATTATTCTCTTATAATAAAGTGTAGCTTCTTTTTGGCATAAGCTGATTAGATGCTACTTTTGTATCATTCCATCGTCGTCGTTTCGATAACCCTGCTTTTGTCCTATAGCGATCTCGTTGCTGCGCGATCTCTGACGTTCCATTCCTCGTCACTTCCCAGAAAACGGTTAACAATTCACACTGGGAAATCCTGAGTGTTAATTTAAACCACTTTATCACGCTGGCGTCCCTTTATTGGACATGTCATTGTTGTAGAAAATTGTAAAAAGTGTTCAAAAGAGTGTGCAAATGTACAGGTCCATTTGGTTATATTTGTACGTCTCGAATTTACAAATGCTTTAATTAACACTGAGGATTGTACTGCTGACATAATTACTTCCAATCAACTTAAGTATGAATCTCTTAGTAGTCTTTACCGCTGTGGCGCATCATCTCGATGCATGACCCCAATCACTTTCATTTGTTAGCATAAACCGATTTAATTTAAGTTCTTTAGCCTTAGAAAGTACATTGGAAGTGCATTCTTAGTAGTAGCATCAAAGGGGAGCTTTTTGTTGCCGATAGAACAGACTTTCAGTCAACACTACAGATGGTCTTGTCTTTTAGAGTAAAAGACAAATGTATCAAATATCAAACTGTGATTCAGAGATTGTGTAAAATATCTTTACGATAATTTACAAATAGCTTCAGTGATTCCCATGCTCTTGGCCAACGGGTTAAATTTTATGTTGGCAATTGTTCCGTCTCATTCTTTATTGTAATTGGATACTTAATAGTTAGCTCGTTGCCTTTTTGCTAACGTCACAGTTGTCGAGGCTGACGAGAAAGCGATGTTTAACCTGTCCATGAGTTGTCATTTGGACAGACTGGACTTTTGCCACGTGGGATTTATTTTTCGTTTTTTATTTTTTATCTTTTGCCATTTGTGTTTGATTTGCACACACACAAACGGCATATAAACGAAAAGCTCGCCTTTAAAGCCTAATTTATAATACGTCATACGACGGCGTCGCTTACGCCAGGGCTCCACTGGGCACGTCTGCGGCGCGTCTGCGTCGCGTCTCCGTCAGCGTCGGGAATGTGCCCTTTTAATCAATGGAGGGTAGCTCCACTGCCCGCGTTGCGTCGCGTCTCCGTCACCATAAAATTGAACCGGTTCGTTTTTTGACGCACGCACGCGTGACGCACGCGTGACGCAACGCGCCCAGTGGAGCCCTGGCGTTAGTCACAGAGCAACTTCACCTTTGCCTTTCTGGGAACACAGATGGCGGTGTAACACGGTACTCGTAGAGCAGGGCGTTTGTGCACGCTGCAGAGAAGGTACCGATGAGTAGAAACTTAACCACAAACTCTGTCGTCCCTATTATGGGTCGAACATTCCCAGAAAATAGCTCTATATACTTAACAAAGTATATAGGATTTAAATGGTTAAGATTTTATGTGTTCTCTTACTTTAATTCAAATCTATTAAAAAAAAGTCAAACTGATCCAATCAAATTGATGCTTTTGTCAAACTGGTTTGACAGTCTTTTCTATTAGCTGTCAAGTCTTGATGCGTGGCGATTTGTAGTTGGGGCTGCATCTCTTCTGTGGTGTCTACACTACAGTATGTGAACAAAACGCTGGTTCTTTACCTCATTGTTGTTCCTTCTACATGGCCTGCGAGCAAAATGGACAGACTCATCTTTGTAGTAATGTGCATCATAATGTTGGAACTGCAAGGTTATAGCGTGAAACCAATCATTACATTACCGCTGCATCCTCATTTAATACTGTCTTCAGAGGGGTGTGTTTGTGTGTGCTCTGCTCCCTCTTTTACTTTGTTGCTGTGAGGTTTTGAAACCTGGGTAACTTTATTTCAACCAAACAATGTCACTTTTGTTTTGTTTTTACATTCCAAACTTATATTTAGGTTTATCGCCAAAGAAATAATTTCATCGTTTCCAAGTTGTTGCCTTCTTTCCACAGCCCGTTTAAAAAGAAAAATGCCACAAAAAAGAGAAAAAAAGGAGACTCATGTGATTGTTTTACAACTGGGAAAATGTAGAATAATGCTTGATTTATACATTGTTTTGTGGGGCGAAAATGGCCAACCTCCCAGCTCACAACGCGTCATATCGCAAGCTTGTGGATTGGCTATTTTTGGTGAGCGACACCTTTTATAAATCGGGCGTAAAAGACGTTCATCTTTGTTACGCCCACTTTTGTTTATCGTTCTGAATCATTATTACTGTATATACTTTATGTAGCAATATAATTTTGTGCTCACAACATGGGGCATTTTGTATGTGATATTCATGTTTGTTCATTCTTCCAGTAGTTCATGTTCTGTTCAAAAACATGTGGGACAACTGTTCATCCTTCCAGTAGACCTTTATGTCCATGTTCTGTTCAAAAAACAGACAACTGTAAACTTAAGTGCCTTTTCTTGTCTCCCAATTCATTTGACCCCTTTTCACCCCCAGATATGGACCAAAGACATCTTCCCTTCCCCCATAAAGCAGAGTTTATGCGGTGTTGTGCACTGCGTCGTCTGTCTCTTGTCTGTGAGCGACACCTGTTGTGCGACGCAGTATAAACGATGTTTTCATCCCTTTGCCCTGTCTTTCTCCCTCACTGAATGGCACACGTTTCATTTACAAAATAAAACAGTTTGCAATACTTCCAGAATGATGATGTTGAAGGTGTTCTGACCATGGTTACCATGCATACCAGCGTGCTGCATGCACATAATGTGCACATAATGTGATGTGACTTGAGTTTTTCTCAACAGCAATTTGGACGTTTATTCATCAAAAGTAGTTAAATCCTTCATATATCAATCGATACTGCATACTGGGTCAGTTCTTTTTTATGCAAATGTTGTTTAAGCCGCTCTCAAGATGTTTAAAAGATCTGTGTTGTAATAGCTGTCCAAGATGGCTGAAGTTATATTTGTTTAATCCAGACAATACCTTATCCATTCTCAAATAAGGGAGAATAGAGTGGTTATCAGGTGGTGGCTTCCATTAGCTGCAGCACCTAATATTTATGGAACCGTTATATCAGAATCCTCCACTTACGGGTACTTTACTTGGTCTGCTGTAGCCTCGGAAACCCAGACGTTATTTCCAGGGAGGGAAGCTGGGACTTCACTATAGTTGTTGCCCACAGTGACACGCAGCAGTAGTATACTAATGAGGTAGTTCAGGAATACAATACCAAATGTGGCCAGCGGAGGGAAACCTATCCTTGTCTTTGAAAAGTCCATCAGCAGTCCACTCATGTTTAACAGTCAAGAAACAAAATACTTATTTGGGATATATTGAAATATGTTTGAAACAACACAGATAAAGATCCCTCTTAACTACTCCTGAATAAACTATTGGATATGACTCCAGAAGTCTCAAAGATTATAAGAATTTGGAATAATGCACTTTTCTTATAGACCGATTCACAGAGGCGTGCCCTGGGCGCGGCCATTACTGAGGGGTAATCCATGGAGCAGGTGCTCCGTAGGCCAGGTGCATAGGAGGCCTTAAGTATGTTTCAACAGTTTCAATTGAAACGGGCCTCCACCCTCAGGGGGGTCTCCACCCTCAGGGGGGCCTCAACAAAATAATGATGTCATAGGTATATGGGGCCTCATATTTGGTCTTGAAACGGGCCTCCAAATTCCTAAGGCCGCCCCTGAGAACACACAAACACACAAAGCTGGCCATAAGGGGGCGCTAGCTCCCCTCAAAGAGCCATAATGCAAAATGCTTGTCATTCAGCCTCACTTTGAGTTGCTCAGTGGACTGTCTCTCACACAGTGATATGGAGAAAAATATCATACCCGCGTGACGTGAGCGGCACTGTTATCACCATACATCACATTCCGTGCTCAGCCAGTCAGCTTGAGCACATTCCGCGCACGTGAGCACGCACACACACACACACACACACAGCCTCAAAATACAACACAGCTCAGTGGTAGGGAACGCTGTAGCAATTTATAATTTAGGCATTTAGCAGACGCTCTTAATCCAGAGTGACTTACATTAAGCAAGAACAAAAAAGCATGGGAATGCATCACATAAAAAGCATTTATCATGAAACATGCGTAAGCTAAGAACGTAATAGTGGAATATCTATAAAATGAAACTATATTATAAACTATACGTATACTATACTATGCTATACGTGTGGAAGACCCATAGATCCATAGATCCATAGACCCCAAGGTAGCCGCAATGAAGTAATAAATATAGCAATAGAGTTCAAAGGGTGCAGATGAAGAACAGCTGCACTAATTGGCGTCGTTAAGGCGTGCATGGCAACAGTTTGTGTCTCGTGTGATGTCACAACAGAAGATATATAAGATGATGCACCGTGTTGAAAATGACCGTAGATGTCGAGAGAGAGAAGAGACAGACAGACAGACAGACAGACAGTCAGACAGACAGACAGACAGACCGACAGACAGACAGACAGACAGACAGACAGACAGGGTGATGTTGTCTTGGACCGTTTCCAAAGCAGGAGGACCAAAGCAAGCCTATCATGCTGCTGCAGCAGTGAGGAACAAACTGTATTCCTTTGGAGGCTACTGTGATGGATGGACCAACAACAACATGGAACAGATCGATGTCCATGTCTTCTACACAGTGTCTTTATGCTGGAAGAAGTTACCTCCAGTGGAACCAGGAAGAGGAGACGGTCACCTTGAGGTTCCATCCAAGCGCTGGGGCCACAAAGCTGTGTTGGTTGAAGATACAGTCTACATCTGGGGAGGGTCTTGGGAAGAGCAGTATTACAATGTGCTTTATGCATTTGATGTTGACTCCCACAGATGGTTCCAACCCAGGGTTTATGGGACTGTTCCAGAGGAGAGGGGCGATCACTCAGCCTGTGTGTTGGAGAAGGTCATTTTTATCCATGGAGGACACACCAAGATGACTGGATACACTAATGACATGTACAAGTTGGACACCAGCACAATGGTCTGGACTTTAATTAACACCAGAGGAACTCCACCTCCTGATTCACACTTTCACTCTGCCACCATCGTTGGGACAAAGATGTTTGTATTTGGGGGCTGGAGCGGGTACAGGGGGGTCTCCAACACTATCAGAGTGTTTGACACAGAGACCAACTTCTGGCTGAACACACCTTCTGCACTACCAGAAACATGCCGGTATCATTCAGCATTTACCTACAATGGAGAGCTGTACATATTTGGTGGCTGGAGCGAAGATCACAATAACGTCAATGATGTGTGGAAATTAAGTCCAGAGACCTTCTCCTGGAAGAAGGTTGAGCCCAAGGGGAAAGGACCAACTTGGTATACAACGCATGGTATGTGCTGTTGCATTGTGGGAGATCATATCATCCTCTTTGGAGGAGACAAAGGAAATGGCATTCACTCTGATGAGCTGTTCATCTTAGACTTGAGTCCTTGTCTTAAGACGTTATGTAAGCTAGAAGTTATTCAGTACGCTCTGGACCAATCAGAACTCCCACACGACATCAGGTGGGAACTGGCAGCCATGGCAACCAAGGACAACAGACGACAATAACAACTAAGACCACATTCCAGACGAAGGAACAGCAGAAAGATCAAGAAATGATGGATCAACATCTCATCCCACCTGATGGTGAGCCACCTCTCAGCATCACTTACTGAGATTCAAACCTCAGGAGACTCCTCTCCAGACAAGCTCTCCAACCATTCAGCTAGGCATCAAACAATGACAATTGTTCCGTCCAACACAATGCGGTGGAAACACAAACCTGTGTCTGTATGTTCCAAACTGAACACGGTGGAACTCTCTTTATTGTATATTTATTTCTATTATCTTTTTTTATTTATTTATTATTATTATTATTATTATTATTATTTTTTTATTTTTTTTATTTTTTTTATTGTATATTTATTTCTATTATCTTTTTTTATTTAAAGGAGTCCTGAAAGGACTTGGTCCTTTATTGTTATTGTTAGTTTTTTTTTCCTTCTCCTTCTGCCAAAAAAATAATAATCGCGAAACTCAGCCTACAGAAAAAACAAAACTCTTAAGGGCGACTGTGGCTCAAGAGGTAGAGCAGGTCGTCCATTAATCCATGGGTCGGCGGTTCGAATCCCGGCTCCTCCTGTCTACATGTCGAAGTGTCCTTGGGCAAGACACTGAACCCCAAATTGCTCCCGATGTGCTGGTTGGTGCCTTGCATGGCTTCCACCGCAATCGGTGTATGAATGTGTGTGTGAATGGGTGAATGTAATGCACAATCTACGTAAAGCGCTTTGGATAAAGGCGCTATATAAATGCACCATTTACCATTTTATCTGGTACACAGCAAACTAAAAGGAATCAACACACCAGCACGCCAGAGACCAGAATACTTCAAACTCAAAACAAATAGTTAAAAATAGAACTACAAATGCACGTTGGAGATTAAACAACAGATAACAGCCAGCACCAGCAACTGTGTTTATTTAAAAATGTGGCTTACAATATGTCGGAGAAACGAGTAAAACAATAGCTGCAAGGCTGAGACAACACAGATACAATATTAACAATGCAATAAAGGCAACTACAAGGATTGTTCAAAATTACATGGCACATGGCATTGAAGCTCTTAAAGTATCTGGACTTCAACACAATCCCAACTGGACGGTAGGACAAAAAAAATGAAAAACAATGGATCAATAACCTCAACACGGATTTTCTTGGAGGTTTTAACATGCCAAAATATTAGACAAGTTGTTTTGATTTTGTACCAAAACTCCACAGCCATATACATGCTAAACACAGCCAACAATCAATGGAAATCAGACTTTGAATATAGGGGACAAATTAGCACATTCCACACCAAGCCAACCTGGGACACGAAGCAAGAGTGTACAGTGCACTGAAGTCCCCTCAGTCAACCCCCGCCACTCTTGGCCCTCTCTCTCTCTCTCACTCACTGCCTTGCTCTCTCCCACAAATGTTAAGTTAGTAAAGTTACCTATTTTATGTAAATAACATGGTAAAATGTGCAGCATTGGGAGGTAAAGGGGAGACACTTTCATTGTGAAGGGACGACAGGATGAGGAAAGGTGTTGTTGCTAATTGTCAAGAGTAATGGCTGCGTGTGATATTGAACAGTCAAACTATTCGTATCAATATATGGCTGTATCAACAAAATAATGATGTCATAGGTATATGGGGGCCTCATATTTGGTCTTGAAACAGGCCTCCAGATTCCTAAGGCCGCCCCTGGCCAGGTGTAGCTAATCAGTGCTGCTGCACTCAATGGTACACCTCAGTAATGGCCGCACCCAGGAAACCCTCTGTGAATCGGTCTATAGGGGCTGAAGCATAGGGGAGGGGCAGGGAGGAGAGGGGGCTGGATTTGTGGATTGTGACATCAACACAGGTAGATCATCAGAGCACTTGGTTGAGCCTATAGTTATTCAGAAAATCCTAGACCACAGCCAATCCACTGAAGGTTTTTTGGGTGCAATTGAGGTAAAAAAAAAATATATACAAATACATGAATAAAACTGAAAAGGTTAACACCTTACTATTAATGAGGCAGTGTTTATTCAGTTCCTAATTAATTTCACAATAAACCAATTCATTGTTTACAAACATTGGGACTGGGCGCACGGGTGACTGTTTCATGTATCAATTCCCAACTGATCTCCAAACCTGTTGTTTTGGGGAGCGCGTGCGTGCATGTTTGAGTGAGAGAGAGAGAGAGAGAGAGAGGGTTGCATACATACATACATCAAGGAACAGAAAGGCCCATATATATCAATCATAGACCACAGAGGTGTATAGCTATAACAACTTGGGAGGCTTGGCAGCCCGTGTGGCCTTATTCCACTCTTTTTCCATCCTCTCATGTCCCTCACTATAGGACCGGCCGCTCCTCCCCTTGACCCAGAGGAAGGAGATGAGATGTGAGGGCGTAGCAATCAACACTCGTTTAGTGAAGTAAAGCAGTGTTGTTATGTTACACAGCTGGATAGAAGAACAGCTGGATCACTGGAAGATCATAATGGATCGGAATGCAGGAGAACTTTACGACATGGACCCTGTACAATTCTGTCTGTCTGTCTGTCTGTCTGTGTTCTTGACAGCATCTTGTATTTCAGGAACCATGCAGGCCATCTTCTGTAAAGGGGCCCATTCTCTGGTTACCTGATGGAGGGCTTCAACCATCTGCAGCTCAGCAGAGCTTATGGAACACTTGTCGTCCAGGAGGGTAAGCTTGTGAGCTTGTAGATTGGCTATTTTTTGGCTATTTCATACATTATACATTTTTATTTATGTAGGCAAAATAAAAAGTTGAATTATCAATCGCAATTATTTGAATGACAATCATCCACCAAAATGTCATAATCGTGACCCCCCCCCTCCCTCTCCCCCTCGCTGTCGTCACAGTGCATGTCTTACATAACTCATGTGTGAAAGTCCTCCCCCTCCCTCCCTCTCTCCACGCAGCCCCTCCCCCCTCCTCTCTCCTCTCCTCTCTCCATCCCTGAGTGCTCAGTGCAGACACAGCGTAGCAGTGTGCGTGTGTGAGTGTGTTGTTGCTGAACAGAACAGCCTCATTCTGGTCACTCAGTCAGAATGTTGGGTTCTGTCACTGTGGGTCTGCTCTTCATCCCCGCTTCTGCCGTGATTCTGCTGGCGCACACAGCCAGCACCAAGGTAAGGCACATGCAACGCACACACACACACACACACACACACACACACACACACACACACACACACACACACACACACACACACACACACACACACACACACACACACACACACACACACACACACACACACACACACACACAGAGAGGGTTCAATCAAGATGGTTTATTTGTCACTCACTCATACAGGTTTGCTACAAACAGGTACCAAACATGCATTTTTTGGGTCATATTTATATTTAAAGCATCAGAACTCATTATACATTTTAATTCATTACTTTTTGTTTTCTTTCACAAATGATGACTCAAGAAAAAGAGACTATAGTTGGAAATTAAATTAAACTCCGAAATGGCTTTATTCTTTTTACTGAATGCCACACACAGAATGCCACACACAGTTAAAGGAGAATTCCATGCTAGAATGCTTTCTTATC
The DNA here is from genome assembly GCF_964188405.1 of Protomyctophum parallelum. Classification (NCBI taxonomy): domain Eukaryota; kingdom Metazoa; phylum Chordata; class Actinopteri; order Myctophiformes; family Myctophidae; genus Protomyctophum; species Protomyctophum parallelum. The sequence goes on from NC_139705.1 coordinate 41,019,877, forward strand.
TTTCTTACCTTTCTTTGTAGTTGTTACGTCCCCACCAAAGAGGTCCAGGTGTTTTTTTGTGCAAAAACTTATTGGCTATTTTCCCTACCATAAGCCCTCAATGAATTGCATTGCATTGAATGGGAATTGAATGGGGCTATGGGGTGTTATGCTAGTTCGCTTATTTCCATCGAAAGAAGTAGTAAAGTGTGCCGCTTGGGATATTATTTACATTATGAAGAGAGGATATATACAAAGAAATTATAATTTTGAGCGATGGAAATAAGCGAATTAGCACAACACCCCATAGCCCCATTCAATTCCCATTCAATTCAATGCAATTCATTTTGGGCTTATGGTAGGGGAAACAGCCAATAAGGAGCTTTTTCACAAAATAAAGTTTGTGAGAGAGAGAGAGGACACATTTGTGCGTCATCACTAGGCAACAGTCTATTTCGACTCCAACACTAAACCCGTAACTACAGTGGCCAGCAGTAACAACAGTGTGTGTGTGTGTGTGTGTGTGTGTGTGTGTGTGTGTGTGTGTGTGTGTGTGGGTGCGTGCGTGCGTGTGTGCGTGCGTGCGTGCATGCGTGTTTTGATGCATACATACATCAAGGGACAGAAAGAGAAAAGCACAGCTGATGCCTGATTTATACTGGTTTCACTGGCCATCAGCAGCTGATTTGAACCACATGAACCCCAGAATCCATATAACATTAGACAAACAAAAGCAGCAGATTTACAAGCTCACAACGTGTTTTTGTTTTTTTTTGCAAAGAGAGAGGGGGGGGGGGGGGGGGCAGCTCCAGGTATAGAGACAACCTGTGTCCAGAAAAAGGGCTTAACACTAACAGTGTTTTACTAAAGCCTTATTTATACTTATACTTTATACTCACAACACGTCACATTGTGAGCTTAAAGGCCTGCTATTTATCAGTAATTACTGCACTCAGCTACAGGCAGAGTGAGACACTGAAGTCATAATCAGGAATCATCAGTTTGAATAATTCTCATAAAATAAATGTTAGCTTCCTGCGCTTTATACTGGTTGCTATAGCAACCATTGCAATGTGGGCCCTTGTTTGTACTCTTCTCTATTTGTGAATGAGATTGAATAACGCTGTACAAACAATATGAACAATCTCACATTTCTATGACTCTCTCCCTCATCTCTTATCTCCCTCCCTCCCTCCCTGTCTGTCTGTCTGTCTGTCTGTCTGACTGTATCCCTTTCTCCCTGAACCTGAATGACTCCATCATAATCAATAAACATGTCACACTGCATGCATGCACAACACGCACTAAAAGGACGTTTCTCCAAGGGAAGACACATAAAACTGTGTGCGCATACACGCAAGTGTGCACAAATGCATGCTTGCGTGTGCATACACATACACACACACACACACACACACACACACACACACACACACACACACACACACACACACACACACACACACACACACACACACACACACACACACACACACAGCCAATCGAATTAATGGAGGGAGAACACAGGTCGTTAGAAACACTGGCAGCCATGGCAACAATCCTCCCTGGACACAGGAGGTATCATAACACACGTCTGTTCATGAAGGTTATTCTGGGTCACCCGTGTGTGTGTGTGTGTGTGTGTGTGTGTGTGTGTGTGTGTGTTTGTGTGTGTGTGTGTGTGTGTGTGTGTGTGTGTCAGCCTGTACACAGTAACAACAGGTACATAATATCTTTTATTATAATAACTTATATTCCAGTTTTTCCTGTCTATACAAATGGTTACTAATAGGCATAATAATGATCGTTGTCACTATATTAACATTTATTTGTAGATGAGCCAGAGGATGTGTGATTTGAGATAACAACACAACTGCAGTGTCCTCACCATTCTTAATGAACCACGGTCCACTCCACAGCCCTATAGTGTCCTTATTCTAGGGCAGATCAGTAGGAGAAAATGGAAATACGGTACAACGTACAATCTTGTACATGTGCTATTTGAGAGATTTGGTGTAGAGGGAAATTCTAGCGGACCAATAGAACCGGGGGGAATGAAGTAAATAGGATTTGTGTGCGGTTAATACACATGCAGAGTACATTGGTTCCATTTGTCCACTCTTCACAGAGTAAAATGAACAGTAAGGATTGTATATTCGACAGAATGCCCTGAGCGCGGGCCGAAGGTCTGACTCAGCAATCAGCATCATCAATACCGGACCACTGGCAGAGGGGAGGGGAAAAATAGCATCTGTGTGTCTGTGTGCACCCCATAGCGACGATTTGATTGGCTGAGGGCTTAAAAAGTGAGGACAGAAAAGTGATTGGCCGGAATGTGATGATGTAAGATGATAAAAGCACCCCTCACTTCACTTCTTTTATGATAATATGACGTCTTTTGACTGTCTATGGCTTTTTTGACGAAATGTGACTAATTATCTCCACTTAGGCTGGAACAGCAGGGGCGTGTCTGTCTCTGTCCAAACCTCACAAATCACTACACCCATCAGCACCACATTGATTGTGCAATGCTGTCAGGAGGAGACAAAGGGAATCCCTCAATATTATTCACATTTCAGGGTATAAGGGCCGATTCATACTCCTATTTTAGAGCCGAATAAAAGTCGGTTCGGCGCTGTAGAGCCTACAATTTGACGTCATTTGAGGTTCGGGGGGGGGGGGGGGGGGGGGGGGGGGGGCGGGTACCGTGCTAAAGTCGGCTCTTCGGTGCTACTGAAAATTTCTGACGAGCCGAAATAATTTCGGCACTACAGCGCCGAAACAGCGGTAAAATGGGAGTATGAATCGGCCCTAAGACTTACAGCTTGCACCAGCTTGCGCTCGCAGCTTGCTGGAAAGGAATAGCCAAACATGGCCATAATTTGAGGAGGAGGACGAGAGAGAAAGCGCAAAAGAAATTGGCAGTAATCTACTAATCGGTCTAGTGGTGCCGGTAGTCTGTACATCCTGGTCAATGGTGTGACCATCTGTTCCCTGAGCGAACTGCACACAACTACAGACATGAGTGCAACAGAGGAGAGCATGAGCATCTATCCACACATTATCACTCATCACATAACCTTTGAACGTTAGTTACAGTGCTAAGGAATAACTGTCACTGCTGGTTTACGTACATGACACAGGCGTGTTTCCCAAATGTCAACAACATCTTGTGGTTGCCCCTCACTGTCTGGCAGAAAGCCAGATGGAACCGCGAACCTTCCACAAGGCCACCGGCAGTAGACGGACTGCTAAATACCCAGACAATCAGGCCTGTGAATGACCGAACCAGGAGAAGTGGGTTTGTGTGTGCGCGCATGTGTCTGCGTTTGTGCGTAGAGGCATAATGCATGTATGGATCTATTTGTGTTCCCGTGACTCAGCACTGTGAGTCACTAGGGGTAGAAGAGAGGAGAGGAGAGCATTAATCACTTCTATCCTATACTTAGCTGATCGGAGTCCTCCATGGCTCTATACCCCATCCTTGCTCCACTACACTAAATATCTTTGCCGGAAATTCCGAATCTACAATACACGTAGCTTGTTGATCAGCTATTGTCACCCCAGAATAGGGACACTAGGCTTCAAGTTGTTTTTTCTTGTATTGTGAAAATCTAGTATAAATTATATTCACTCTAAATCATTGGTTGTGTACAATTGTACAACTGTCCTTTCCTTTTCCTTTCCTCTTAGTCTTTACCTGCAGTGCATGGTGGGCGTGGTTTTGATGCTTCACTGGGAGGAGCCAGACGTCTGCGGAGAGAGCTCCGTGATTTGCTACCGTACGAGGCGGATATGATGTCATATCCCACAAGACGTGAAGTCCTCTACAACCAACCGGAGGAGTGGAAGGGGCGGGCTTTGGGCCAAGCACTACAGCGAATGGTGGAGAGCGACCAGCGGCAGGAACAGCAGGAGGAAGAGGAGCAGGCAGCAGGTGATGAAGAAGAACACATTCAATTAATTCTTTAGAAGTAGAATTGAAACGTTATGTTTAAAACAAACCAATCAACAGCCCATAGACATATAAAGGCCTATTCCGGCTCTGGGGAGCGTGTCAAAATTGAAGGCACAATTTTACAGAGATTCCTTGCAAAGCATAGCGGAAGTATTGCGTGCGTAATGGAAGTCTCAGAAAAGACGTGCTGTGATTGGCCAGTAGTCAATTGAGTGACAGCGAGAGACATGGAGGAGTCGCATGAGTGACGCCACTTGGCCCTAAGGCACTTCTGCTTGTCGCCCCATTGAACTGCAGCGGCCAATGAGGCATCTATATTGTTTATTATCTATATCAACAGCCTACCTGGCCAATTTGCTTCGCCTTCTGAACGAGGCCAAGAGCGTGGGTTTGGTGGAAGAGGAAGAGGAAGAGAGACCCGGGGACTTCCAGGAACCCCCGGACTACGATGAAACCAACGTGATTGGAAACCCCCAGACCGCCTGGCGGATGCAGCCCAGAATAGACAGGTGAGTGACTTCAATCACTCTTACCCATTTAGGACTGAGGCCGTTTCCAAAAAGAGCCTTCGGGGTGGGATTAACCAATCAGTGTCAGTCAACACTCCCGTCCACTCTGGGCTATGGGATCGATGGACTCTACACACACTGCATGGAGAGTGGAGAAAAGCTGAAACACTTCTACGTAGTGCATTGCTTATTTCTCACCTCCAATGTTTGCAGATACATACAGTATATTAATGCACTGTTTAAGTTCAAAACGAGTAAATCACCGTCTGGCCATCATTTTGAGTTGGACAAGGGATGTATCACTCCAAGAGCGTTTCCCTAATTAAAATCAGGTGAGAGTGGAGGAACACTAGCTATGGGAATCAATGAATGAACTTTTATGGACTTTTGATATAAAAATACAATCATTATGTTTATGGCCATGAGTATGCTCTAAAAGTGTGAAAAGGTGTTTTTCGCATGTATTTAGTCTATTCCACAGTAACGCAGCAGAATATTTGAATGTATTTTTCCTATACATGTTTTGAACCTGCAAGGCACCAAGTCGGTAGTAAGTGGTTGAAGAGAGTTAGTCGGTCAGTTAGTTGGTACTCGCAGTCGCCAGTCTGAGCCCAGGTCTGACCTACCTATGACTCCCTGATCCCAGAATGGATCCAGAGGTGGCCCAGGCTCTACTGGATCGGATCGGACAGGACCGGCTGCAAGCAAGACTTGGAGCACAAAGAACTGGAACGGGACTTGACAGAGCAACAGACCAGGAGACACTGAGGTCAGTGTCAATAGTATGATAAGAAATTACACAGGAACAGTATTAGACTACACTGTAATTGTAACCGACTACTAATATATATATTTTTTAAATAAACTTTATTCAAAGGGTATGAGCATGACATCATATGCAAGTTTCACAAAAAGAAAGGAAAACACAACTCTTTGTTTTTATATTTTCTGCCACAACTCCCTTCCCAATCCTCCCCATCCACCCGCCATCTTTCCCCACGAGGCCAGACATACAAACAACATACTGTATATACAGGTATAAAACCAATAGATTGAATACATAACTACGATACGAAGAACTACTAATATGAATGCATTAGATTAAAATGTAGTAGATTATAAGTCACAGTAATAGTCAGATGGTTTAATCGTATTAGTTAAACATTAACTTAGTTAGCTAGTTTGTTCCTTGGTTGGTTAAAGGGCCACTTCACCCCTTTTGCAACCAGATCCTATTTTAATGATGTTTGGAGACAAGAAACACTTCCCTGGGGTTTTTATGTGGGTAATGTGTTTTTAGATATTTTAGTATTTCAAAGGGATGTCATGGACACTGGGCTCACTTACTTCCTGGACTACATGTTGTCTCAGTAAGACAGCCCTCTCCCTATCCACAAAGAGGAGCAGTGCACCAAAGCATTATATGAATTGTAGTCCAGGAAGGTGAGCCCAGTGTCCATGAGATCATAAACACTTTGAAATACTAAAATATAAAAAACACATATTACCCACATAAAAAACCCCGGAAAGTGGTGGTAGACATCCCAAACATAATTGAAACTAGAACTGCACTCTGTCGAGTGCATACTTGCTTGTTGCACACTAGTAGGCCATAAATGGCCAACTAGTGCGCAAGCAGAGCGCGCATGTAATGTTTTCGCCCGCTGTAAACTGTCAAATCTCAGTATCTCTGTGAACGAACGTTTGAAATGATTAATGTTTAGATGTAATTATTTGCTACCTACTATACATGTAAACATTTAGTATTAAGTATGATACTCCAATCCAATCTTCAATTGAGGCCAAGGCCTGTTGAAATGACTGAGACTCTTTCGAAATTTTAACTTAGTTTTTGCATATATAATTATATACTTAGATATATATTTAATTTTGCACACTACACTAACATTAACATTTATGGTTAAATTTTTGACACTTTTTTTATACATTCCAGAATCATAATGTTGTATTACATACGTCATTATTGAGAGCAGTTATACAATATCTATATACGTATATAGGCATATACTATATACGTATACCTATATACTCTATACTCTATACTGTATAAAGTGTGTAGTTGTAAGTTGATTAGCGGTATACTGTGGTTACTTTGCGCCAAAAACCGTGACAGCTGTTTCGCCATTTGAGGCTTACGCAGAAAAACATCAAATCTGTGCCCGTGTTGCTGGACCAATGATGACGAAATGACCATATTTCTTACGTCATCATACTATATACATAATCAGTAAAAATAAAATAGCAAATTGTGCCTGATCTGCTGGGACCAGAGTACGTGGTGTGTATGTGTATGACTAGCTCTAAATGATGACGTAAGAAATATATATAGTATGTATATAGTATATAGGCATATACTATATATGTATACATATATACTCTATACTCTATACTGTATAAAGTGTGTAGTTGTAAGTTGATTAGCGGTATTCTGTGGTCACTTTGGTCCAAAAACCGTGACAGCTGTTCCGCCATTTGAGGCTTACGCAGAAAAACATCAAATCTGTGCCCGTATTGCTGGACCAATGATGACGAAATGACCATATTTCTTACGTCATCATTTAGAGCTAGTCATACACATACACACCACGTACTCTGGTCCCAGCAGATCAGGCACAATTTGGTATTTTATTTTTTATTGATTATGTATATAGTATACGTATGACTAGCTCTAAATGATGACGTAAGAAATATATATAGTATATATATAGTATATAGGCATATACTATATATGTATACATATATACTCTATACTCTATACTGTATAAAGTGTGTAGTTGTAAGTTGATTAGCGGTATTCTGTGGTCACTTTGGTCCAAAAACCGTGACAGCTGTTCCGCCATTTGAGGCTTACGCAGAAAAACATCAAATCTGTGCCCGTATTGCTGGACCAATGATGACGAAATTACCATATTTCTTACGTCATCATTTAGAGCTAGTCATACACGTATTTCTTACGTCATCATTTAGAGCTAGTCATACATCAAATCTGTGCCCGTATTGCTGGACCAATGATGACGAAATGACCATATTTCTTACGTCATCATTTAGAGCTAGTCATACACATACACACCACGTACTCTGGTCCCAGCAGATCAGGCACAATTTGGTATTTTATTTTTTATTGATTATGTATATAGTATACGTATGACTAGCTCTAAATGATGACGTAAGAAATATATAGTATATAGTATATAGGCATATACTATATATGTATACATATACACTCTATACTCTATACTGTATAAAGTGTGTAGTTGTAAGTTGATTAGCGGTATTCTGTGGTCACTTTGGTCCAAAAACCGTGACAGCTGTTCCGCCATTTGAGGCTTACGCAGAAAAACATCAAATCTGTGCCCGTATTGCTGGACCAATGATGACGAAATGACCATATTTCTTACGTCATCATTTAGAGCTAGTCATACACGTATTTCTTACGTCATCATTTAGAGCTAGTCATACATCAAATCTGTGCCCGTATTGCTGGACCAATGATGACGAAATGACCATATTTCTTACGTCATCATTTAGAGCTAGTCATACACATACACACCACGTACTCTGGTCCCAGCAGATCAGGCACAATTTGGTATTTTATTTTTTATTGATTATGTATATAGTATACGTATGACTAGCTCTAAATGATGACGTAAGAAATATATATAGTATATATATATATAGTATATAGGCATATACTATATATGTATACATATATACTCTATACTCTATACTGTATAAAGTGTGTAGTTGTAAGTTGATTAGCGGTATTCTGTGGTCACTTTGGTCCAAGAACCGTGACAGCTGTTCCGCCATTTGAGGCTTACGCAGAAAAACATCAAATCTGTGCCCGTATTGCTGGACCAATGATGACGAAATGACCATATTTCTTACGTCATCATTTAGAGCTAGTCATACACGTATGTGTATGACTAGCTCTAAATGATGACGTAAGAAATACGTGTATGACTAGCTCTAAATGATGACGTAAGAAATATGGTCATTTCGTCATCATTGGTCCAGCAATACGGGCACAGATTTGATGTTTTTCTGCGTAAGCCTCAAATGGCGGAACAGCTGTCACGACAAATGGGCCAGGCCGATCACATTACTTGCGCGCTCTGCTTGCGCAAGTAATAAGATCTGGTTGCAAAAGGGGTGAAGTGTCCCTTTAATCGGTTAATTCGTCAATAGGTTGGTATTTGAGGTTAGAGCCACAACACTTTAAAGTAATACACCGTTCTTTCTGCCTCTCTGTATGTCTGTCATGTATATCGATCAGATACCTTGTTGCTAAGATACTGTCCAGCATTGGACCCGACATCAGCCAGGTGAGTTGGTCTGCTGCTCAGCCAATGAGGACAGACCTGTCAGACAGAGAACCCGCCCATAGGAGGACCCGGCGTTCCCTTGACGACACGGCTCTGCCGTCGCCTAGCAGCGATCCGCCTCTCCTCAGGGTGAAGAGGTTGGAGGAGGTGGAGGAGGGATACGGTGATGCTGTCCCCGCAGCCCTGCAGAGGATGAAGCGAGTCGATACCATGGCAACAGGCCAACAGGATGATGAACTGCATCATGGGGGTCGTAGGCGCAGGAGGAGAGCTGCAGTGAACTACGATCCGAGACTCCTGGCTCAACAAATTCTACAGTACATACAATAGAGAGAGGGAGATAGATGGAGAGAAGGAAAGAGATGAGGGAAGATATTCCAGGAAGAGTGCGAGATGTAGATGCATCATAAAAAGTGAACCCGTCAGTCAGTCGGTCTGTGTCTGTCTAGATAATATCACCACTGTACGTCAGTGTCAGTGTGATTGTTAAAGAAAACCTCTACCATATTCTGCCACAACTCTGTATTTTGATGTAAGGCTAATGCAACGCTTTAAGCATGCAGCACTCTACTCTCCCCCACCCTCTGCTCGTCTCGTCTCTTTCTCCTTTCACCTCATTTCACCTCATCTCCTCTCTTCTCCTCTCCTCTCTTCTCCTCTCCTCTGCTCTCCCCTCTTCTCCACTCATCTCCGCTCCAATTTCATCTTCTCTACCATTAGCTTAGCTATAGTAGCAAAACTGACAAATGTCAAAAGGCAACAAACAAAATAAAATATGTCCAACTTATAACTTAGTTACATGGCTCCTTTTGTTGTGTGGGAGTGTCACTCGTCTATCTCTGTCCATCACTGTCATTGTACAGTGATTCGACAAAACAATTTCTGCATTGTTGTCAAGGTAACAAGATTTCTTTATCTTTGATGTCTTACTGTCCTTGTGGAGATTATTGGTACTGTCATGGTGTCAGGGTTGACGTGATGACGACTTAGTCGTTACGTCATCTCCTCTTCAATAAAGGCACAAGCGTGCCAGAATTGTTCTTTGACAAATTAAGTTTCCTGCTGAGATCGTATTTAAGATAATATTCGAACAATAACTTGTTCTTTGAACTTGTCCATCTTTTCATCCGAAGTCCTATCAATTCGACTAGCCTCGGTCAAGACTCGACTCTTAACAAAGTTAGGAGTTCCATCATAGTCAGCACCCCCGCGCGTGTGACCGCGGGCCATTATCAACCCCAACACATGGATAGTAATACAAGCACAAACACACACACACACACACACACACACACACACACACTTTTTCTACTGTACTTGTGTTTTCTACTAAACAACCTCTTTTATACTTCAATGCTTCGTACATTATCCTACTCTGTTGTGATTCTATCTACTCTAGTCTGTTCAAATTCAAATCACTGAAACCAGTATTCCTTCCCGCCTACTTTCTTATTATTAAAGTGTGTAAAAAACAGTATGAAATTATAACATTCAAAATGAATAATTTAAAATGGAAAAAAATTGCCAGAATCTTTGGCCTATACAATAATACTCATTTTATTTGACAGTTTTAGGGCTGTGAAGACATCATTCATGTTGTAAAATTCGAAATGCACGCACGCACCTCGTACACAGTAACAAACTGGTTCTTAAAAAACACATGTATTCTACACATAATCTAAAACATATACACCTCATCCATGATACACAATACATTATATTGCAATAAATACAATATTAATATTAGAGTAATACAATATTTATACTACACAGACCTTAATACCCTATCTGTACAGGAAAACAGAATATTTGTCGATTTAAAAAATACTGATGGACCTGTGAGTACCATTGCTATTAGATTAATTAATATGTCAAATACAGATATGCACCAGCATACTAGAGTTGTTCCGATACAGATTCTGGTACACTCGGGCCGATACCACCCTCAAGGCCCCAATACTCTGACCCGAGTACCAAAACATCCAATTGACACTAGGCTGAACCAATGCAACGGGAGCAAGTCTGACCCAACAATGCAGCAGATCGCCAGAAACAGCATCTACAAGCATAAACGTGTGTAGGCATGACAGTGTAGTGTAGGCATGACAATGAAATTAAATTGGAGAAAAAGGTGGTAAAATAAATACTAAAAATAGTACTTGTACTCGTACTCGGTCTGAAAAATCGTGAAAGGTATCGTGACAACTATACAGCATACAACATGATGCAGTGACATGTTTACAAGTTAATATACTGGTAAAATACATGCAATAAGTAATTATTGAAATGTCCTACATTCACAATTGTCAATACTGTATGTCCACCAGAGGAAGATCATGTTTCACCGCTCACGTGTGTGTGTGTGTGTGTGTGTGTGTGTGTGTGTGTGTGTGTGTGTGTGCTTGCATGTGTGCATGTGTGAGCATGTACAGGTATTACTATACTTTTGAGGCACAACAATTGAGAAACAGCCTTCTAATGAGGTGTTTTGGTGTGGGTGTGCCAAGATTATTCTAGTAAAACTCAACTAAAAACAGATTTAGAATTTAAATAACTAAATAAATGACTTAAGTTTTAGTCACAATTTGGTCACATGATGTATGGATAATTCTACTCTGCAGAAATACAGATTTACAGAGTGTGCATAAAGTTCTCAAAACTCGTCTGTGAGAGAAGAGCCCTTTGTGCACTTGATGATTTGACAGCGCGACAGCTTTTTTTTCTTCTCTCTACCCACTAAAAATAGCAGACGAGAAGTAATGAAATTAAGACTATGGATTGAAATGTCTCCATTCTCACTCCATCTCATGCTCTGAGATCTCTTTCCTGAGACTATGCTCGCACGGTCTGCCACCTCTCACTTAGCTGTTTCTTCTTCTCCTACATGCCATTACTTTTCAGTTACACGTACAATTGACTGTCAACTTGTGTAGCCATTATGTCAATGGAGAAACAGCTTTACTCGCTCCTGCGAAGAACTCGAAAACTGACTGTGGGGCAGCAAACACCTGACAATTACACAACCTTTCATTGACTGGTGATATAATAAACTTGATATACACATGGATCAATCACACTTTTACGCTGTTGCACACACTTATTGCAATCTATAAGGCTATAACAATGTAACGTCATGTTTGTCCTAGTGATGACAAGAAACCACACTACTTTTCGATGTGTTCCGTTCATTGTCAAAAGAATTGTATGCATACAGCCTGTCTACTTTGGTTGCCCCATAATGATGTAATGACAGTCCTCTATTATATCCCTTCACCCGTTGGCCAATGCCTTTCAGCTCATGATTCAGACAGATGGAGGAAGGTAGGGCATGTCTTCTGTCAGAGATGTGTGTTCTACTGCCGACACCTTTCTAGTTGGTATCGAGAAGAGAAGAGAAGAGAAGAGAAGAGAAGAGAAGAGAAGAGAAGAGAAGAGAAGAGAAGAGAAGAGAAGAGAAGAGAAGAGAAGAGAAGAGAAGAGAAGACTTCTCTGGCTTATATTTGTATCCTTTTTGACAACAGGATGGACAGAGGAACACAGCTGAGGATTCATTCCTGGATTGGAGAAGTGAGAGGGGGAGAAGGGAAGATAAAAAAGGGGACAGAGAAGAACAGAATAGAGGTATTGGTCAATAAAGAAGAATAATAATCGGTCCGATGACTCACCTGGTGAAACTGAACCAGGACATCTTCCTACGCAGATAAAAGACCTGTAGTCACTAGAGAGAGAGACGGAGAGAGAGAGATGACAAATGGCGAGAAATAAGTTTTGGTAAATACTTTAAAGCCAATAATGCATTACAGATACATTCATAGTGCATTATAAGTTAATCATTTGAATTATATTGAACACTCTCCACCTACCATCTTTATTATCAGGTGGCAGTAGAGCATCCTGTCTGTTTCCCAGTACAAAGGCCAGTGTGGCCAGTATGGAGGCATCCAGTATTCCCAGTATGGCCAGTATATATGCCCAGTGCACCGAACAGTTCCCTGGAGAGAAACTACTCACCTGAAGAGAGAGAGACATGCTAATAATAAATGGGCACGTTGACTTGGTCATATAAGAAATTAGATCTTAAATCCATAAAAGGTTTTCAGCCTTCAAAGGGGATCGAGTTAAGCCTTTGTTCAAACTGCAGACGATTGTTATGATTCCGAAATGTTCTTTAGGACCGAATGTCAACACTGTTATTTGCAAGTGATCAGATGGGATTTGCGTATTCAGACAACATCACCCTATCTGTATTTGTTGCTGTGGTAAAGAGGTAAGACAATGGCATGACTAATGTTCATTGCTCAACTTATGCTTAACAATGTCACTTACAAATAAACGATGTACAAGCTTGCGAGCTTGTAGATTGGCCATTTTCCATGTTTCAGTGTCTAAGTGTCCACTGTCCAGACTGAGACACATCTTTATAAATTCAGATTTGAATCACATTTCAAACCACCTAGGAATGTAGTACAAATCAGATCCACAATATTAACAATTTTGTATATTTTGCTGTTCAGAATTGATGAAAACAGTCCAGATTCCTGTATAGGCCAAAATCTGATTTGGGCTGCCAGTCTGAACATACTGTACAGTAGCCTAACTTTCTGTATTTTTTTTCCGTGGCACCAAAAGACAATTATGTCATTTTAGGCTACTCGAAGGAAATGTTGACACAACCAATCAATGCACTGACAGAGCAAATGTATAGGACCATAGTCACTCTGTGACAGAACTATGCAATGCTAAGTGTCTGCTGCATTATTGACAGTCAGCGATGTTGTTTGATTCATGTGGCCTAACTGGAACATGTACTGCAAAGGTTGAATTGAAGTGGTCTGAGAATTGCATTCAGCATTACTGATAGTTATAAGTGTAGTGAACTGACCCCATCGCCACACAGAGCTCTCATCTCTGCACACTCCCAGGAGTCTGGAAACAACAGACAGGCCAACGCCATGCATGACCCTGACAGACAGACAGACAACAAAAAAGTCTCTCAAAATTTGGCCAATGTTTGACAAATATATATAATATAGTTTGTTGAAGATTTTTCCCCCCTCTTTCTTTATTTCCCCTTTTTTAGGTATAAAAAAGGTCTTAAAATTCAAGTCATTCAAGTTTAACTTTACTGTCATCTATAAGGACCCAAAACCTCAAAAAAGGGGATCCCATGGTGGTCCCGACTCAGAGGCTGAGAACCACCGGTCTAGACCGTACTCTCCAAAATCTGGATCGGACCCAAAAGATGTAGCATGGGTCATGGGCTCTGCTGTGTACCTGCTGTCAGCTGCAGCCAGGCGCAGATCTTGTAGACGGTGGCAGCGTTACAGAACCTGAAGAGGCAGAGACATCCCACGCTGGTCCACACCATGGTCAGAGACACACACACCAGGACGGCTGAACTCTGGAACGCTGGCAGAGGAGTCAGAGTTGACAGCCGGCCACGACACTCTGGAACCGGCCAGTCAGTCTCCACACACACCTAAACAGTAAACACACAACTAGTTAGTCATAGTTAAACCCTAACCACACAAAAGGGTTAAGACAGTTTTAGCGTTGTCCCTGTGGTGTGATATTTCTTGTTGCATGTTGACCCACGTTGACCCACATTGACCCACGTTGACCCTAGTGATTCAACACATGGAATTCAATGGCCCAAACCACACCAAAGGGTCGAGGCGGTTTTTTGCGTTAACTCCTTGCAAACGTTTGGACCCAAGGAGTTGCATGGTGACTTTGGTGTGCTTAGGGCTTTAGATAGACATGCAGATATTGAACTAGTCCAATGGTATTAGTTAAGATAAATCTCTCAATAACAGATTTGAGTGGTAGGTCAGTCCACAGATGGACACCAACATGTCACCTTTTTGCTGCTTATGCCATGGCATTTATTCCATGCCTGTAACCTTTGGGAATAAATCACGATTTGCTTGCATTTTACTCTGACTCTGTGCTGATTTCCAGCCGCTTATTGGGCCAACCTTTACACAATTCAATGGAAAACAGGACGTTGTCCCAATACATCATATATTTCAATGAACATGTATTTGTTTCATGAGCATCAGTATCGTTCAAGAACTCTCCAACTGTATTGAAATCTCCAGAACCCCTCCCCCCACACTTTTTTAAGGTTAAAATAGCAGACCTATTTTCACTACATTTGCAATATGTTTTTTTTAAATAGCATTGTGCCATTGCCTTCCAATATATGTACTGAAGTCAATAGCACAATATTTGTCTTTGCAATGTAGTGGAGTGAGAGTGAAAGTATCCAAAGATACTCAATATCCTCAAGCAAAGTACAGATATAGGCCTACTTAAGTACAATAGCCGCCCTACTCGATTAAATGTACTTGGTTACTGCCCGCCACTGGACATTAGTGAGCAGCCTCACCTCAAACAGACCCAGCGTGCCGCTGTGAGGCGCGGGTCCAGAGCCCTTGTAGTGGGTCTGGGTGCTGGTTCTGACCCAGGAGGGCTGCACCAAGACCACCAGCTGGATGATGGCCAGACATAATGAGCACACAGCCCACAGGACCCCCACGGCACGCGCACTGCGCACAAACTCTGTCTGGTACAACCTGGCTACCTCTGTCACATGTGGGGCGAGGTGAGGGGTCACTGCCATGATGGTAATGTAACCACCTGGAGGAGAAAGGGGGGGGGTTATATTGAAAAGAAGAAATACAATAGACTAATAATTTTAATGTGAAGGAAACCCATGCTGCCCCTTTCTCTCTTCCACTCAGGAACACATGGATGATGATGGTACATGTCACACGCGCGCACACACACACACACACACACACACACACACACACACACACACACACACATGAATAATAACTATGTCCACCACGTGTGATCTGTTTTACACACCTTCATTCAATGATTGATTGATTGGTTGATTGATACTTTATTAAAAATCTGCAAAGACAAGCACAGGAGGTTTTTAACCCCAGCAAGATAGCCTGGCTTCTTTCCATTGGGGTGATGGTGATGGGGTCCTTCATAGATAGTTCATAGTCATACTCAATTCATCACGCACACGCGCAGCCTGCCTACCGCTGTCAACACGGCACGTAGCGCAGGCCTATGTTCATTAATTTAGAGCGACACTACTATAGTCTTAGCCCAAACATTTAGATTATCGTAGAGGTTTTTTTCGATTCTGACGAATCTCTCTACGAGAGTCTAAAAGTCAACCCCGCCCCTGACGTCAAAAAGGAACGTTTGTGCCTCAAAATCACTCTTACCTTGTACAAATGCAAAATCTAAGCTGCTTTAAATGTTGCCCCACTTGTTTGTGATCTGTTCGCACCCATATTAAACACCGCACATGCTTATTCTTCAATAAAATAGGTATTTTAATCCACTCTGTTTCTGAATCCTCCATTGTAAATGCGGTAAACGGCGCAACAGAATATTGCCCGCGCCCCTAGCGGCCAGGGTCCTCTTGCGCATTTACAATGGAGAGAAAAGCAAGATGGCCGCCAGATTCCGAGACAGAGTTGATTAAAATACCTTTCTTATTGAGAAATAAGCATGTGCGGTGTTTAATATGGGTGCGAACAGATCACAAACAAGTGGGGCAACATTTAAAGCAGCTTAGACTTTGCATTTGTACAAGGTAAGAGTGATTTTGAGGCACAAACGTTCCTTTTCGACGTCAGGGGCGGGGTTAACTTTTAGACTCTCGTAGAGAGATTCGTCAGAATCGAAAAAAACCTCTACGAGAATCTAAATGTTTGGGCTACTATAGTCTACTAAACGGCAGAGCGTTAGCAACACATCGTGACGATGACGTCTGAATGAAATATATAAATATAAATATATTATTAATAATGACGTATTCTTACTGTAGGATGCTCTCTGTCGTTGTCCTCAGTGTTCTCTCTCTCTCTCTCTTTCTCTCTGAGAGATTTATTTTCTGTATGAT
The DNA here is from genome assembly GCF_964188405.1 of Protomyctophum parallelum. Lineage (NCBI taxonomy): Eukaryota > Metazoa > Chordata > Actinopteri > Myctophiformes > Myctophidae > Protomyctophum > Protomyctophum parallelum. Next base: position 41,036,605 of record NC_139705.1, read on the forward strand.
GCTGGGGCTGGGGGCGGGGCGGAGGTTGCTGTTCTGCTGCTATCCCTCCGATAGAGGTACAATGAATGATTCTATCACAAATATAGGCTAAATGCTACTGATCTACCGTGGTACAACCATGCATATGACGTTTGACTCGCCGTGGGAGGGGGGTGCATCCATATAACTAATCATGGGTGCATCAGAGCGGAGGAGAGAGAAGCAGGAGGAGGAAGATAAGAGGGGTAGAATAATTGATTTATCGAAAATTCAAAATTGTATTAACAGTTTGTAGAATGGGTACCGTTCAAGGTCAATACAAAATCTGCTAAGAGGGTAAAACCAGAAAAAGCACTAAGACTAGACTTGTTTACATAAAAGGGTCCTCGAAGATGGGGTAGAAGAGGTGGAGAATATGACCCCTGGTGGTGATTCCTTATATTGCTATTCCTGACATCAAATATAGATTAAAATTAAACTCAATGTTTCACAAAACCCCTCACACCCACACTAAACCGCTCTAAGGAAACAGGGACGTGTTATAAGGGTGGCGTAGGCTACATGGTAGCAGTGTTTTCCCATCTGCTTGCCCACTATCACTTTGCCCATACAATATTTGTATTTGAGGCTGGGGATGGTGGTAATAGCTCTGGTCCCAATGTCCCATAGCTCTCGTGGTAAACATCCACTTGCATGTACTTGTCAGTTTACCGTTGTCCCTCTAACACAATTTCTTGTCCTGTGTGGTCCACACATCCAACTATGCAAATGTTGTGTTAAATGTTTTTTGTCATAATAGGACAAAAGGGATTAAAAGCAAATGGGGGCCAGATAAGTCCCATTAGTTTAGAGTGCTCAAAATCTACTCTACTGTAACTACTGTAACATGTATTTGTCTGGTGACTGTGGTTGGACCACAAACACCACACGCACGCACGCACATCACACACACACACACACACACACACACACACACGCACGCACGCACACACACACACACACACACACACACACACACACACACACACACACACACACACACACACACACACACACACACACACACACACACACACACACACACACAGCAGCACGTCAAAAATGGGGCTCAATGGCAGCTCTATGGGACGTCAAAAAGTCACTTTCACCTAGAAACTCCATTCACACTTTTTATTATTCAGCTTACTGTGGAGACACATGCTGGAACTTTTTTTTCTTTTTTATGTTTTGTAGTTTATGAGTTATTGTGGGCTCGCCACAGCGAGCACACAATAGTTATTGGCAGCCTATATTTGTGGGCTCGCCACAGCGAGCACACAATAGTTATTGGCAGTCTATATTTATTCTGCTTCTTTATTCCACCCTTTTTTTTGGCACCTAACTACTTCCGCATACTTTATACTAGAAATTTAGTTCAAACTTCAAACTGTTCAGCTCTTTGCAGTTATTATTGCTCCAATTAGAATTTTTACAAAGTTTTATACTTTTTATACTTTTTAACTTTTTAACTTTTTTTTACATTCTTTATAGTGAGAGTCGATGGAAGAAAGGTCCCATTTTTCACAGTTAACTTTTTTGAGCTCTTATTACTCCGTCATACTTTCACTTTGAAACTTCATTCAAACTTTATAATGTTCATCTATCTTTGAACTTTAATTGGTGAAAAAGTTGTTTTGAAAAAGTTTATACTTTTAAAAATATTTAACTTTATTTATAGTTTTTTCCTCCCATTGACAATGTATGGGATTGATCTCTAAATCAACCTCACTTTTGCAGCCTCATTACTCTGGCATACTTTGTCGTAGAAACGTGATTTAAACTTTAGAAAGCTCACACGACTCTGGACTTTTTCGTGGTTCAAACCGTATTCGAATACGTTAAACGGTTTTTCCGAAATCGCAGTTCAATCGCAGGCCGTTTCGCCTAATTAGTGCCAAGTTAGAGTGCAGGGCTTCTTTCACTAGAGTGCGTGAACAGAAAATCTTTCCTTGAAAATTGCCGTCCCGGCCAAAATATTCACTTTACACGCATGTCCTTTGGTCATTTTGTAGCCACACATGTCCTCTTTCACACAATGTGACCACCAAAACACAGAGACATACAGAATGTGAACTACGGCCTTTTAAGTGACACAAATACAGTCAATCTGCTCATTGACCTCAATTGTAAAATCCTTACGAGGAAATTATCGCGATGACAATTCTTAACTCGCTCTTATAACCACATTTTCGATCGTACCAACACCACAATCGCACATGGTGTACCTCAATATCTCAGGCCACTCACAGCGAAAAAATTATTTGCATTCGACTTTTACTTTTTGCGATAGAGCAATTTGTTCGGGCATAGTTTCCCCCCATTCAGGATCATTGTAAAATAGCAGACCTTCAAGTTGCGCGCCACTCCCAGTCTTGGGAGTCTTGTTTTACACTTCCACAGCTGAGACATATAAGGGCTTAATTACAGGGCTGAAATTAAAGTTACAAGATCTCAATGAGTTGCTCTGCGATACCTTGTGGGCTTGTAGATCTGCTATTTGTGCAATTGGATGGCCTTTACACAGCTCTCGCAAGAGCACGCACGCACGCATGCACGCACGCACGCACACACACACCCTGTCTTCCTATTGGTTGCCCTTTACACAGCTCTCGCAAGCGCACGCACGCACACACACACCCTGTCTTCCTATTGGCTGGCCTTTACACAGCTCTCGCAAGCGCACGCACGCACACACACACGCACACACGCACGCACACACACACCCTGTCTTCCTATTGGCTGGCCTTTACACAGCTCTCGCAAGCGCACGCACGCACACACACACGCACGCACACACACACCCTGTCTTCCTATTGGCTGGCCTTTACACAGCTCTCGCAAGTGCACGCACGCACGCACACACACACGTTTATAAAAAAAATAAAATAAAAAAAAAAAAAATTAAAGAAATTAAAAAAAATGAAAAAAATGAAAAAAATTAAAAAAAATGAAAAAAAATGAAAAAATTGAAAAAATGAAAAATAAAGAATAAAGAATAAAGAACTTAATATTATTTATTTTTTTACATTTAAAGAAAAATCTTAGACCATTATCAATAATCATTGTGTTTATGCTTTTAAAGATAGGCCTATACGCTATTTGAACCTTCTTTTTACATGTAAAAGTATGCTATTTCTGTTAAGCTCATGAATGCTTTTATATGTATACTCCATTGGATTGACTCTTTTTTTTCTTTTTCTTTTTTACCTTTTCTTAATTCATCAAGAATACATTGTAAAGCATTATTCACACATTACAAATCATTAGTAGACAGTAATACTTTACTTACTTTATTCTGCCACTTTTTGGGCATCGTACTACTTCCACATACTTTATTCCACTTTATGCAGTTATTCATGCTTAAACTATAGTTTTTACAAATTTTCATACTTTTTTAAACTTTTACTTCAGCTTTAATGCATTTTCTACTTTTGTTTACAATATGCTACAGTCCCGAAATTTTGATTATGGATTTAGACCACCAATGGTAACACCATTACTCCGGTCCCCGAGTTTCAAACTTGACACGGCAATAACTTTATACAATGCATTTTACGCGAGCCCATGCAGTTTCTACGGGAACTGCTTTCTAGTTTAACTTAAACGCCCAATGCATTCTCTCAATAGCACAAACTTTGGCATGCTACTAGTCCTACATACTTATACCTAGCAACCCCATTCTAGCCTACTTAGGTTCATCTTACGGGGACATGTTTGCCTGAAAAGGAATCTTTGAAATGTTTCATAGTTTTAGAAATATAGTGCTTTCAAATTTGAGACATTTAACATGGGGCTCAATGGCAGTTAGGCACGTCAAAAGTCACTTTCACCTAGAAACTCCATTCACACTTTTTATTATTCAGCTTACTGTGGAGACACATGCTGGAACCTTTTTTATTTTTATGTTTTGTAGATTATGAGTTATTTAACTTAAACGCCCAATGCATTCTCTATGGCAATAGCACAAATTTGGCATGCTATAGTCCTACATAGTTACACCTAGCAACCCCATTCTAGCCTACTTAGGTTCATCTTACGGTGGACATGTTTGTCTGAAAAGGAATCTTTGAAATGTTTCATAGTTTTAGAAATATAGTGCTTTCAAATTTGAGACATTTAACATGGGGCTCAATGGCAGCTCTATAGGCACGTCAAAAGTCACTTTCACCTAGAAACTCCATTCACACTTTTTATTATTCAGCTTACTGTGGAGACACATGCTGGAATTCTTTTTTATTTTTATGTTTTGTAGTTTATGAGTTATTTAACTTAAACGCCCAATGCATTCTCTATGGCAATAGCACAAACTTTCGCATGCTACTAGTCCTACATCCTTACACCTAGCAACCCCATTCTAGCCTACTTAGGTTCATATTACGGTGGACATGTTTGCCTGAAAAGGAATCTTTGAAATGTTTCATAGTTTTAGAAATATAGTGCTTTCAAATTTACAATGGGGCTCAATGGCAAAAATGATGAAAAACGGCGTGCTATAGTATGCCGTACGATATGGTCCAAAATGATGAAAAACGAGGATTAAAAAAAATCTAAAAACGATGGGCTATAACCCATCGTTTTTTTTTTTTTTCTCCAAATCCTCAAAAATGATGAAAAACGGGCCTGCTATAGTATGCCGTACGATATGGGCTATAGCCCATGGTCCAAAATGATGAAAAACGAGGATAAAAAAAAAATTAAAAAATTAAAAAAAACAATGGGCTATAACCCATCGTTTTTTTCATTTTTTTCATATCCTCAAAAATGATGAAAAACGGCGTGCTATAGTATGCCGTACGATATGGGCTATAGCCCATGGTCCAAAATGATGAAAAACGAGGATAAAAAAATAATTAAAAAAAACAATGGGCTATAACCCATCGTTTTTTTCATTTTTTTCAAATCCTCAAAAATGATGAAAAACGGCGTGCTACAGTATAGTATGCCGTACGATATGGGCTATAGCCCATATCCTCGCGGTGTATAGCGGTGTATGAGAATGGGTGTTGCGGAGGATGAGAGCATTCCTCTCATCCTCCGCAACACAATGCATTCTCTATGGCAATAGCACAAACTTTGGCATGCTACTAGTCCTACATACTTACACCTAGCAACCCCATTCTAGCCTACTTAGGTTCATCTTACGGTGGACATGTTTGCCTGACAAGGAATCTTTGAAAGGTGTCATAGTTTTAGAAATATAGTGCTTTCAAATTTGAGACTTTTAACATTGGGCTCAATAGCAGATTTTGGCACTTCAAAAAATCACTTTCACCTAGAAACTCCATTCACACTTTTTATTCTTCAGCTTACTGTGGAGACACATGCTGGAACGTTTTACTTTGAAATGTTTTGTAGTTTCTGAGTTATTTAACTTAAACCCCCAATGCATTCTCTAGAAGATAGCAGGAAATTAAAATATATGTTAATGAAATCTCATTTTTTTAATTTGAGCATATTTTAAGTTTATGTTTTATATAGGCCTGTGTGTGTGTGTGTGTGTGTGTGTGTGTGTGTGTGTGTGTGTGTAAGTGTGTGCAACACTGATTTATTTAATATTCTGACTTTGAATTCAAATGTACATTGTATACATTTAGTTTTGATTTGTTGTATTGTGCTTTTTGCCTTGGCAATGTAAACGTATGTTTTCTCAATGCCAATAAAGCTCCTTTGAATTGAACAAAAAGTGTGGTGACTGCATGCGTGTGAATGGCCTAACGTTTAGGAGGAGCCAGGCTGCTGATTGGCTCCTGTGATGGCCTCAACTATATAAAGCTGTGTGGAAGCAGCATTCTGATGTATTCTTCCTGGTGTGTGTTTGGTCTGTCTGTAGCAACAAGTTACACACCGTCTGTCTGTAGCAAGAAGGTAACTAAATGTTAAACTTAAACCTTTATGTAACCCAGCCAACATGGCAACCCGCAAATGGCAACCCATGTCAACTGTCAATCAAGGCAGTATAAAGGTGACATCAGTTCCTACACTCCTCGCTCCCACCTCATGCAAGATGGCCGAAATGTTTGGCATGGCAGCAGGTTCCTGTTCACTGTGACAGTCCTTGGTTACTCTTCGGTGAGTTATATAGGCTTGGTGTCTTAACTTGGATCAACTGGTTAACTGTTTGTTTATATTGAAAGTATTTGATTTATGATTTATGTTTGACCTTTTATATATAATTATATATGTTATAAAATACCTTGAATTTTATTTTCTAAAAGCAAGCATGTAATGAAATAAACTTAATAGAAAAATGATTAAAGATTCGATACTGATCACATCGAACTCTTTACTCATTTAATAGTTTTATTTGTATTTGTTTGAAATGATTCTGTTTGGGGAACTTGATCTGTGAATGAATGCCACTGAGGAGTTGTGTTTTATAACAAGCGTTAAGGTAACTGTTCCAATATGGCTCATAGTGTATGCATTGCAAGATCTCCTCTTAACTCTTGAGACAGTGTACAAATGGACAGGGTCCATTTGGTTCGATTTGTACACTCTCAGAGCTGTAAGGGTTCATTTGGTTAAACATGTTACAGTCAGAGTTACAGACCTGTCAGGGTAAAATTGGTATTGTCACAAACTCACAATACAATGTTGGGCTTAAAGTTAATTCAAAGCTGAGGGAAAAACATATTTCAAAAGTTGGGGGGAAAATGTATATTAAAGTAACCTTGGGGGAGGGATGTTAAGTTGTAAAATGTGGGGGCTGACAAGGCATACAGCCACATGTGTTTCTAATGTGATGTAGGCCTACATGACACTAATGACACTTATCTTTTCTCTTCAGAGTCACGAGACTAGTGGTGTAGGCAGCACCAAGCCCTGGGCCCTGAGACGAGCCATCTCCGTGGGCCCCAGCCCCACCAATTTAGTCTTCCGAGGACCCCTACCCTGGAGCCCATGTAAGGTTTCCCAGTTCGATGCCCCCCTGCACAAGACATTGAGGTAGGAACTGTATGCTAGAGCTGCTTGCTGCGCAGTGAGTACAAATCTTGTTTATTAATGTCCTTTGCTGTCGCTGGTGTGGTTCTGCAGGGTACTGAAGGTGTTTCTCTCGTTTGCGTTCCGTCTTCCCGCGGTTGCGTCGCGTCGGGCTGCCTGCTGTTGCGCTCGTTTGCGTTTCGTCTTTTGCGTCGACTGCCACAATTTCGTCCGGTTCCGTCATTTCACCATTTCCCCTAACTTGAGGACACCGCCTGTCATTTGCAGAAGAACGTGATGGTTCACGGTAACTGGTAAGGATCTGTTTTTGTATTCTTTGCTGCTGGTAGGGTAGGGCTCCTACTAGGGTAGGTTTTTGCGTTGCATCGCAAACAAAGCACTTTGGCACAGGCATGGAGCTCCTGGTTTACTGGGATGGGGTTCGATTCCCTGCTGCGCCCTGCTGATTACATGCGCCTGGACCACTTGGACCGCTGGCCAAGTGGTCCAGGCGCATGCCACATATAGGCTTTGGCTTGACAGCGCGTTGCGTGTTCGAGTCCCGTTCATGACGACCTTTGCTGCGTGTCTCTCCCCCTCTTTCCTGTCCATCTTCACTTGATACTATCAATAAAGGCAGAAAAGCCACAAAAAAACGAGCATCCTTTACCACAATAGAGCTTTAACCTATGACCGTATCTATAAAGATGACTAATCTTAATGTATTTAGTATACAGAATCCAGATATTGGTCAGATATAATTTCATAGTCTATGGCAATAGCACAAACTTTGGCATGCTACTAGTCTTACTTAAACCTACCAACCACATTCTAGCCTACTTAGGTTCATCTTACGGTGGACATGTTTGCCTGAAAAGGAATCTTTGAAATGTTTCATAGTTTTAGAAATATAGTGCTTTCAAATTTACAATGGGGCTCAATGGCAAAAATGATGAACGGCGTGCTATAGTATGCCGTACGATATGGGCTATAGCCCATGGTCCAAAATGATGAAAAACGAGGATAAAAAAAAACAAAAAACTACGGGCTATAACCCATCGTTTTTTTCATTTTTTCCAAATCCTCAAAAATGATGAAAAACGGGCCTGCTCTAGTATGCCGTACGATATGGGCTATAGCCCATGGTCCAAAATGATGAAAAACGAGGATAAAAAAAAAAAAAACGATGGGCTATAACCCATCGTTTTTTTCATTTTTTCATTTTTTTCAAATCCTCAAAAATGATGAAAAACGGCGTGCTATAGTATGCCGTACGATATGGGCTATAGCCCATGGTCCAAAATGATGAAAAACGAGGATAAAAAGAAAAAAACAAACAAAAAAACAATGGGCTATAACCCATTGTTTTTTACATTTTTTTTTTTTTCAAATCCTCAAAAATTATGAAAAACGGCGTGCTACAGTATAGTATGCCGTACGATATGGGCTATAGCCCATATCCTCGCGGTGTATAGAGGTGTATGAGAATGGGTGTTGCGGAGGATGAGAGCATTCCTCTCATCCTCCGCAACACAATGCATTCTCTATGGCAATAGCACAAACTTTGGCATGCTACTAGTCCTACATACTTACACCTAGCAACCCCATTCTAGCCTACTTAGGTTCATCTTACGGTGGACATGTTTGCCTGAAAAGGAATCTTTGAAATGTTTCATAGTTTTAGAAATATAGTGCTTTCAAATTTACAATGGGGCTGAATGGCAAAAATGATGAAAAACGGCGTGCTATAGTATGCCGTACGATATGGTCCAAAATGATGAAAAACGAGGATTAAAAAAAAATCAAAAAACGATGGGCTATAACCCATCGTTTTTTTAATATATATATATTTTTTCAGATCCTCAAAAATGACGAAAAACGGCGTGCTATAGTATGCCGTACGATATGGGCTATAGCCCATTGTCCAAAATGATGAAAAACGAGGATAAAAAAATAAATAAAAAAAAACGATGGGCTATAACCCATCGTTTTTTTCATTTTTTCATTTTTTTCAAATCCTCAAAAATGATGAAAAACGGGCCTGCTATAGTATGCCGTACGATATGGGCTATAGCCCATGGTCCAAAATGATGAAAAACGAGGATAAAAAAAAAAAAGAAAAAAAACGATGGGCTATAACCAGGGCTGCACACAACTTTTTTGGTCTAGTACTCAGAAGAGCACCTGGAGGAGTTGCTTGGTGCTCCTAAAATGCGGCGACCCGTCTCGCCAGATGGACAAAAGAGGGATGAATAACTTATAGCAAAACAATATTTATTGGATGAGTGGGGAGTCAATGGAGGGTATTGCAACTCTAGATTTAGCCCTAGAATGGCTCTTGTTGTAGATTCATCCCATTATTAAAAATATATAAATTTGCTAAAATCTAGGTCCATGTGTGGTCCAGCCCTATGGAATGCATATTATAATAAAAACAAGTTAACAACTTAATACTTCCTAAGGATAATATGATATGAGCATCAAAGCAATATTTAGATTTTTTATTATTTTGTATTTAAATAACCAATCTACTAGCTCACAACGTGTTGCGACACGTTGTGAGCTTGCAGATCAGCTATTTTTTTAACATGCGACACATCGTACGGCGAAGCATACATCAGGCTTCCCTAGTTCCCTTTTGTTTTTAGATGAGGCGACGTACGTAGTCAGACAGTCAGAAACACATGGCTCCTCGGTGCAAAAATAAACAGTGTACACTACCCGACTTTACGATAATAAGGCACAGTATGTCGAGACACGGTGTTCATGTTGGGCAGCAGCAGTGCCAGTCCGCAATGCTTTAAACTCTTCCCACTCCACTATGTCGGAACTAAAACCTTAGTACCCGTAAAAAGTCGGTGGCCGGTGCCTAGGCTGTGAGAGACGCTAATATGGTTTCTGCCTCGGATTCGGGTTTTGAGACGGCATCGCACACGAGCAACCATGCTGCTCCAACAGCCGGAAAACAAACACAAGCACAGCGGCAAATGGGAAGAGTGCAAAGCATCCAAAGCATGCCCTTTTACACCGGGGACTACAGTAGTTTGCTATCTGAAACGGAGAAGAGAAGACGAAACTATTTGTGTAAGGTTTTCCTGTCAACCGCCCTCCGCCTCCTCCCAGGCTCCTAGCAGAAAGCAGCATGGATCCTCCCCCTTTTGAGTAAGGACGCGCTGTGATTGGGCCAGTAGCCACTTTGAGTGGCAGTCGGTGGGAAATGCTCTCGCCACAACATTTTCTAGTATTCTGGCCATAATAATCATTCTGGGCGGCCCCAGCTGTTGGTACGCAGAAGCGCTTCCCGGCGCTTGATTGACAGCGCATTTTTAATTTTTACCGCGCATGCGCACCTGCGCACCACTTATGTGCAGCCCTGGCTATAACCCATCGTTTTTTTCATTTTTTCATTTTTTTCAAATCCTCAAAAATGATGAAAAACGGGCCTGCTATAGTATGCCGTACGATATGGGCTATAGCCCATGGTCCAAAATGATGAAAAACGAGGATAAAAAAAAAAAGAAAAAAAAACGATGGGCTATAACCCATCGTTTTTTTCATTTTTTCATTTTTTTCAAATCCTCAAAAATGATGAAAAACGGCGTGCTATAGTATGCCGTACGATATGGGCTATAGCCCATGGTCCAAAATGATGAAAAACGAGGATAAAAAAAAATATCAAATATTAAAAAAAACGATGGGCTATAACCCATCGTTTTTTTTCATTTTTTCATTTTTTTCAAATCCTCAAAAATGATGAAAAACGGCGTGCTATAGTATGCCGTACGATATGGGCTATAGCCCATGGTCCAAAATGATGAAAAACGAGGATAATAATATTACGGTGGACATGTTTGCCTGAAAAGGAATCTTTGAAATGTTTCATAGTTTTAGAAATATAGTGCTTTCAAATTTGAGACATTTAACATGGGGCTCAATGGCAGCTCTATAGGCACGTCAAAAGTCACTTTCACCTAGAAACTCCATTCACACTTTTTATTATTCAGCTTACTGTGGAGACAAATGCTGGAACTTTTTTTTAATTTTTATGTTTTGTAGTTTAAGAGTTATTTAACTTAAACGCCCAAAGCATTCTCTATGGCAATAGCACAAACGTTGGCATGCTACTAGTCCTACATACTTACACCTAGCAACCCCATTCTAGCCTACTTAGGTTCATTTTACGGTGGACATGTTTGCCTGAAAAGGAATCTTTGAAAAGTTTCAAAGTTTTAGAAATATAGTGCTTTCAAATTTGAGACATTTAACATGGGGCTCAATGAAATGGCATATAGGAGGTCCGACAGACTGGACAAATATATACGGAAATGGGGAGGATACATAATGCATATTGCTGTCAATCCCACTGTGGTGTGAGCGCAACGTCTAGACTGTTTTTCTTTCTTGTTTTCCGTGAAAGTGTAAATTGATATTACCCAGGTGAAATGGCATTTATTTTTCCCTTTTTTATTATTATTTTGTTTTATTATTTTATTGTATTGTATTGTATTGTCTGTATTGTTTAATCTTTTCTGTAACGATTTTGTTGTGTGATGTATTTATTATTTTATTGTCTAGTTTTGTTTCGTTTGTTGTCTTAATTGTTTGTGAAACAAATTTGAAAAAGCAATAAAAATTTGAATCATAAAAAAAAAAAACATGGGGCTCAATGGCAGCTCTATAGGCACGTCAAAAGTCACTTTCACCTAGAAACTCCATTCACACTTTTTATTATTCAGCTTACTGTGGAGACACATGCTGGAACTTTTTTTAATTTTTATGTTTTGTAGTTTATGAGTTATTGTGGGCTCGCCACAGCGAGCACACATTAGTTACTCTCAGTTTATATTTGTGGGCTCGCCACAGCGAGCACACACTAGTTATTGGCAGCCTATATTTATTATTGTGGGCTCGCCACAGCGAGCACACACTAGATATTGCCAGTTTATATTTATTCCGCTTCTTCTTTATTCCGCCGTTTTTTTGGCACCTAACTACTTCCGCATACTTTATACTAGAAATTTAGTTCAAACTTCAAACTGTTCAGCTCTTTGCAGTTATTTATGCTCCAATTAGAATTTTTACAAAGTTTTATACTTTTTATACTTTTTAACTTTTTAACTTTTTTTTACATTCTTTATAATGAGAGTCGATGGAAGAAAGGTCCCATTTTTCACAGTTAACTTTTTTGAGCTCTTATTACTCCGTCATACTTTCACTTTGAAACTTCATTCAAACTTTATAATGTTCATCTATCTTTGAACTTTAATTGGTGAAAAAGTTGTTTTGAAAAAGTTTATACTTTTTAAAATATTTAACTTTATTTATAGTTTTTTCCTCCCATTGACAATGTATGGGATTGATCTCTAAATCAACCTCACTTTTGCAGCCTCATTACTCTGGCATACTTTGTCGTAGAAACGTGATTTAAACTTTAGAAAGCTCACACGACTCTGGACTTTTTCGTGGTTCAAACCGTATTCGAATACGTTAAACGGTTTTTCCGAAATCGCAGTTCAATCGCAGGCCGTTTCGCCTAATTAGTGCCAAGTTAGAGTGCAGGGCTTCTCTCACTAGAGTGCGTGAACAGAAAATCTTTCCTTGAAAATTTACCAAACAAATTGCCGTCCCGGCCAAAATATTCACTTTACACGCATGTCCTTTGGTCATTTTGTAGCCACACATGTCCTCTTTCACACAATGTGACCACCAAAACACAGAGACATACAGAATGTGAACTACGGCCTTTTAAGTGACACAAATACAGTCAATCTGCTCATTGACCTCCATAGTAAAATCCTTACGAGGAAATTATCGCGATGACAATTCTTAACTCGCTCTTATAACCACATTTTCGATCGTACCAACACCACAATCGCACATGGTGTACCTCAATATCTCAGGCCACTCACAGCGAAAAAATTATTTGCATTCGACTTTTACTTTTTGCGATAGAGCAATTTGTTCGGGCATAGTTTCCCCCCATTCAAGACCATTCAAGATCAAGACCTTCAAGTTGCGCGCCACTTGTTTGTCTTTTACACTTCCACAGCTGAGACATATAAGAGCTTAATTACAGGGCTGAAATTAAAGTTACAAGATCTCAATGAGTTGCTCTGCGATACCTTGTGGGCTTGTAGGTCTGCTATTTGTGCAATTGGATGGCCTTTACACAGCTCTCGCAAGAGCACGCACGCACGCATGCACGCACGCACACACACACCCTGTCTTCCTATTGGCTGGCCTTTACACAGCTCTCGCAAGTGCACGCACGCACGCACGCACGCACGCACGCACGCACACACACGTTTATAAAAAAATATTTTCAAAAAAATTAAAAAAAAAAAAAAAAATTAAAAAACTTTAAAAAAAATTAAAAAAAATTAAAAAAATTAAAAAAATTAAAAAAATGAAAAAAATTAAAAAAATTAAAAAAAATTGAAAAATTGAAAAAAAGGAAAAAAAAAAGGAAAAAAATGAAAACTTAAAAATTAGCATGTTAGCATTAGCATGTTAGCATGTTAGCATGTTAGCATTAGCATGATAGCATTAGCATGTTAGCATGATAGCATTAGCATGTTAGCATTAGCATGTTGACATTAGCATGTTAGCATGTTAGCATGATAGCATTAGCATGTTAGCATGTTAGCATTAGCATGTTAGCATTAGCATGTTAGCATGTTAGCATTAGCATGTTAGCATTAGCATGTTAACATTAGCATGTTAGCATGTTAGCATGATAGCATTAGCATGTTAGCATGTTAGCATTAGCATGTTAGCATGTTAGCATTAGCATGTTAGCATGTTAGCATTAGCATGTTAGCATGATAGCATTAGCATGTTATCATTAGCATGCTAGCATGTTAGCATTAGCATGTTAGCATTAGCATGTTAGCATGTTAGCATTAGCATGTTAGCATGATAGCATTAGCATGTTAGCATTAGCATGTTAGCATGTTAGCATTAGCATGTTAGCATTAGCATGTTAGCATGTTAGCATGATAGCATTAGCATGTTAGCATGTTAGCATTAGCATGTTAGCATGTTAGCATTAGCATGATTAAAAAATAAAAAAAATAAAAAAATGAAAAACATTAAAAAATTTAAACTTTAACTTTTTTTTAAACTTAAAAGGAAAAAAATAATAATAAAGAACTTAATATTTTTTATCTTAATGTTTTTTTAAAGAAATATCTTAGACCATTATCAATAATCATTGTGTTTATGCTTTTAAAGATAGGCCTATATGCTATTTGAACCTTCTTTTTACATGTAAAAGTATGCTATTTCTGTTAAGCTCATGAATGCTTTTATATGTATACTCCATTGGATTGACTATTTTTTTTCTTTTTTACCTTTTCTTGATTCATCAAGAATACATTGTAAAGCATTATTCATACATTACAAATCATTAGTAGACAGTAATACTTTACTTACTTTATTCTGCCCCTTTTTGGGCATCATACTACTTCCACATACTTTATTTCCGCTTTATGCAGTTATTTATGCTTAAACTATAGTTTTTACAAATGTTCATACTTTTTTAACTTTTACTTCAGCTTTAATACATTTTCTACTTTTCTTTACAATATGTTACAGTCCAGACATTTTGATTATGGACTTAGACCACCAATGGTAACACCATTACTCCGGTCCCCGAGTTTCAAACTTGACACGGCAATAACTTTATACAAAGCATTTTACGCGAGCCCACGCAGTTTCTACAGGAACTGCTTTCTAGTTGTGGGCTCGCCACAGCGAGCACACACTAGTTATTGGCAGCCTATATTTATTATTCCGCTTATTCTTTATTCCGCCGTTTTTTTGGCACCTAACTACTTCCGCATACTTTATACTAGAAATTTAGTTCAAACTTCAAACTGTTCAGCTCTTTGCAGTTATTTATGCTCCAATTAGAATTTTTACAAAGTTTTATACTTTTTATACTTTTTAACTTTTTAACTTTTTTTTACATTCTTTATAGTGAGAGTCGATGGAAGAAAGGTCCCATTTTTCACAGTTAACTTTTTTGAGCTCTTATTACTCCGTCATACTTTCACTTTGAAACTTCATTCAAACTTTATAATGTTCATCTATCTTTGAACTTTCATTGGTGAAAAAGTTGTTTTGAAAAAGTTTATACTTTTTAAAATATTTAACTTTATTTATAGTTTTTTCCTCCCATTGACAATGTATGGGATTTATCTCTAAATCAACCTCACTTTTGCAGCCTCATTACTCTGGCATACTTTGTCGTAGAAACGTGATTTAAACTTTAGAAAGCTCACACGACTCTGGACTTTTTCGTGGTTCAAACCGTATTCGAATACGTTAACCGGTTTTTCCGAAATCGCAGTTCAATCGCAGGCCGTTTCGCCTAATTAGTGCCAACTTAGAGTGCGGGCTTCTCTCACTAGAGTGCGTAGAACAGAAAATCTTTCCTTGAAAATTTACCAAACAAATTGCCGTCCCGGCCAAAATATTCACTTTACACGCATGTTCTTTGGTCATTTTGTAGCCACACATGTCCTCTTTCACACAATGTGACCACCAAAACACAGAGACATACAGAATGTGAACTACGGCCTTTTAAGTGACACAAATACAGTCAATCTGCTCATTGACCTCCATAGTAAAATCCTTACGAGGAAATTATCGCGATGACAATTCTTAACTCGCTCTTATAACCACATTTTCGATCGTACCAACACCACAATCGCACATGGTGTACCTCAATATCTCAGGCCACTCACAGCGAAAGAATTATTTGCATTCGACTTTTACTTTTTGCGATAGAGCAATTTGTTCGGGCATAGTTTCCCCCCATTCAAGACCATTCAAGATCAAGACCTTCAAGTTGCGCGCCACTTGTTTGTCTTTTACACTTCCACAGCTGAGACATATAAGAGCTTAATTACAGGGCTGAAATTAAAGTTACAAGATCTCAATGAGTTGCTCTGCGATACCTTGTGGGCTTGTAGGTCTGCTATTTGTGCAATTGGATGGCCTTTACACAGCTCTCGCAAGAGCACGCACGCATGCACGCACGCACACACACACCCTGTCTTCCTATTGGCTGGCCTTTACACAGCTCTCGCAAGTGCACGCACGCACGCACGCACGCACGCACACACACACACACACGTTTATAAAAAAATATTTTCAAAAAAATTAAAAAAATTAAAAAAAAATTAAAAAAATTAAAAAAATAAAAAAAAATAAAAAGATTTTAAAAAAATAAAAAAAAATTAAAAAAAATTAAAAAAATGAAAAAATTGAAAAAATTGAAAAAAATTGAAAAAATGAAAAAAATGGAAAAAAATTAAAAAAAATTAAAAAAATGAAAACTTAAAAATATATTTTTTTTTTTTACTTTAAAAGAAAAAACTTCAATTTTTTAGATTTTTTTTCTACACTTCTACAACTTCCACATACTTTATTCTGCTTAAACTATAGTTTTTACACATTGTCATACTTTTTTTAACTTTTACTTCAGCTTTAATGCATTTTCTACTTTTCTTTACAATATGCTACAGTCCCGAAATTTTGATTATAGATTTAGAACACCAATGGTAACACCATTACTCCGGTCCCCGAGTTTCAAACTTGACACGGCAATAACTTTATACAAAGCATTTTACGCGAGCCCACGCAGTTTCTACAGGAACTGCTTTCTAGTTCCGCTTATTCTTTATTCCGCCGTTTTTTTTGGCACCTAACTACTTCCACATACTTTATGCTAGAAATTTAGTTCAAACTTCAAACTGTTCAGCTCTTTGCAGTTATTTATGCTCCAATTAGAATTTTTACAAAGTTTTATACTTTTTATACTTTTTAACTTTTTAACTTTTTTTTACATTCTTTATAGTGAGAGTCGATGGAAGAAAGGTCCCATTTTTCACAGTTAACTTTTTTGAGCTCTTATTACTCCGTCATACTTTCACTTTGAAACTTCATTCAAACTTTATAATGTTCATCTATCTTTGAACTTTCATTGGTGAAAAAGTTGTTTTGAAAAAGTTTATACTTTTTAAAATATTTAACTTTATTTATAGTTTTTTCCTCCCATTGACAATGTATGGGATTTATCTCTAAATCAACCTCACTTTTGCAGCCTCATTACTCTGGCATACTTTGTCGTAGAAACGTGATTTAAACTTTAGAAAGCTCACACGACTCTGGACTTTTTCGTGGTTCAAACCGTATTCGAATACGTTAAACGGTTTTTCCGAAATCGCAGTTCAATCGCAGGCCGTTTCGCCTAATTAGTGCCAACTTAGAGTGCGGGCTTCTCTCACTAGAGTGCGTAGAACAGAAAATCTTTCCTTGAAAATTTACCAAACAAATTGCCGTCCCGGCCAAAATATTCACTTTACACGCATGTTCTTTGGTCATTTTGTAGCCACACATGTCCTCTTTCACACAATGTGACCACCAAAACACAGAGACATACAGAATGTGAACTACGGCCTTTTAAGTGACACAAATACAGTCAATCTGCTCATTGACCTCCATAGTAAAATCCTTACGAGGAAATTATCGCGATGACAATTCTTAACTCGCTCTTATAACCACATTTTCGATCGTACCAACACCACAATCGCACATGGTGTACCTCAATATCTCAGGCCACTCACAGCGAAAGAATTATTTGCATTCGACTTTTACTTTTTGCGATAGAGCAATTTGTTCGGGCATAGTTTCCCCCCATTCAAGACCATTCAAGATCAAGACCTTCAAGTTGCGCGCCACTTGTTTGTCTTTTACACTTCCACAGCTGAGACATATAAGAGCTTAATTACAGGGCTGAAATTAAAGTTACAAGATCTCAATGAGTTGCTCTGCGATACCTTGTGGGCTTGTAGGTCTGCTATTTGTGCAATTGGATGGCCTTTACACAGCTCTCGCAAGAGCACGCACGCACGCATGCACGCACGCACACACACACCCTGTCTTCCTATTGGCTGGCCTTTACACAGCTCTCGCAAGTGCACGCACGCACGCACGCACGCACGCACGCACGCACGCACGCACACACACACGTTTATAAAAAAATATTTTCAAAAAAAAAAAAAAAATGAAAAAAAAAAAAAAAAAAATAATTTTTTTAAAAAGAAATTAAAAAAATTAAAAAAAATTGAAAAAATGAAAAAAAATAAAACTTAAAAATTAGCATGTTAGCATTAGCATGTTAGCATGTTAGCATGTTAGCATTAGCATGATAGCATTAGCATGTTAGCATGATAGCATTAGCATGTTAGCATGTTAGCATTAGCATGTTGACATTAGCATGTTAGCATGTTAGCATGATAGCATTAGCATGTTAGCATGTTAGCATTAGCATGTTAGCATGTTAGCATTAGCATGTTAGCATTAGCATGTTAGCATGTTAGCATGATAGCATTAGCATGTTAGCATTAGCATGTTAGCATGTTAGCATTAGCATGTTAGCATGTTAGCATTAGCATGTTAGCATGATAGCATTAGCATGTTATCATTAGCATGTTAGCATGTTAGCATTAACATGTTAGCATTAGCATGTTAGCATGTTAGCATTAGCATGTTAGCATGATAGCATTAGCATGTTAGCATTAGCATGTTAGCATTAGCATGTTAGCATGTTAGCATTATAGCATTAGCATGTTAGCATGTTAGCATGTTAGCATGTTAGCATTAGCATGTTAGCATGTTAGCATTAGCATGTTAGCATGTTAGCATTAGCATGTTAGCATGTTAGCATTAGCATGTTAGCATGATAGCATTAGCATGTTAGCATTAGCATGTTAGCATGTTAGCATTAGCATGTTAGCATTAGCATGTTAGCATTAGCATGTTAGCATTAGCATGATAGCATTAGCATGTTAACATTAGCATGTTAGCATGATAGCATTAGCATGTTAGCATGTTAGCAAAATTTAAAAAATTAAAAAAATTAAAAAAATTAAAAAAAATGGAAAAATTGAAAGAAATTGAAAAAAATGAAAAAAATGAAAACTTAAAAATTAGCATGTTAGCATTAGCATGTTAGCATGTTAGCATGTTAGCATTAGCATGATAGCATTAGCATGTTAGCATGATAGCATGATAGCATTAGCATGTTAGCATGTTAGCATTAGCATGTTGACATTAGCATGTTAGCATGTTAGCATGATAGCATTAGCATGTTAGCATGTTAGCATTAGCATGTTAGCATTAGCATGTTAGCATTAGCATGTTAGCATTAGCATGTTAACATTAGCATGTTAGCATGTTAGCATGATAGCATTAGCATGTTAGCATGTTAGCATTAGCATGTTAGCATGTTAGCATTAGCATGTTAGCATGTTAGCATTAGCATGTTAGCATGATAGCATTAGCATGTTATCATTAGCATGTTAGCATGTTAGCATTAGCATGTTAGCATTAGCATGTTAGCATGTGTCGTATATTTCACGGTCAGGAACGGAGTTAGTAGTACGGGCAGTGTGGCTCCTCTCAAAAGAATGGCAGACGGAGAAAATCCTCGAAGTTTCGGTATCAAGTTTTAATGATCAAAGTATCGGTTCAACAGGAAAGTTTCAGGAAACAAAGGCCCCAAACTGGAGCTGGCATTAGGCAAACAGTCTCTGCAAATCAACGTTACTTAATGTCAACCCAACACATTATATCAAAACCACCATGTTATATCTCAGAGTCACGTCCCGCCCTCCCCGGATCAGGCCGACAGCCCCTGCTTGAATTCAGCCAATCAAAACGTCGCCTTTACAGGAACCGCCTGTGGGGGGTAGGCGGGACATTAGCCTGCAACTACGTCTCATACTAACATGTAGTTTATATCGATAAGACTAACTAAACATCTTATACTATATTATGAAGTATTACAGAACTTTATTCAACACATTAACAATACGAAATGAAATGTCAGAGGGATACATTTTAACTGTTCCTGAGTTACAGTAAACTTTACCAATTGAAAAGACAAACTATATGTTAACCAAATCCTACTTTTGGGACCTTAACTCGAAAAGCTATTCTGAGTGTCACAAGGATATCATGATGAGGACTGCTAACAGGTCTAAAGACTTTAAACATGTGGATATAATAGTGAAATGTAGGTACCATATCAGACATTTATAGGACATTGATCACCCTATGTAATGGAATAATTAGACTATATTCTTAGTTCTAAATGCATATTTGGCAAGAATAGGTTTACTCAAGAAAGACAACCAGAATATATATATATAACTCAAAGGGAGCTAGAGGAGCGTAGTGGCAAGAGTTCACACCTACCCTGGGGGCTTTTATTATCTTGGGTCCCTAAATAACTATCTCCTCAAGGAATCCCATGACCTAAGAATAGGACTGTCCGCCGCCCTGGAGTGCAAACAGCCTGACAGAGACAGATGGTAACTTTACTGTATGTAATTTACTATTTCTACAACTGCAGGATGTCAATTAAACCGATGGGGGGTGTTTTTAGACAGTACTTCAAAGGGGGTAAAATGAGATAGTCTCAGCCCAGGACCCCTTTCCTTGGGCCGCTCCCGGGCTCCTGGAGTGAGACTAAGATTAGACATCTTGACCTGTGTTTTTAAGACATAAGCCGATTAATTAGAACTGTACTATTGAATATACACATCACATGTTAGCATTAGCATGTTAGCATGATAGCATTAGCATGTTAGCATTAGCATGTTAGCATGTTAGCATTAGCATGTTAGCATTAGCATGTTAGCATGATAGCATTAGCATGTTAGCATGTTAGCATGTTAGCATTAGCATGTTAGCATTAGCATGTTAGCATGTTAGCATTAGCATGTTATCATGATAGCATTAGCATGTTAGCATTAGCATGTTAGCATGTTAGCATTAGCATGTTAGCATTAGCATGTTAGCATGATAGCATTAGCATGTTAACATTAGCATGTTAGCATGATAGCATTAGCATGTTAGCATGTTAGCATTAGCATGTTAGCATGTTAGCATTAGCATGTTAGCATTAGCATGATTAAAAAATTAAAAAATTAAAAAAAATGAAAAACATAAAAAAATTAAAACTAACTTTTTTTTAAACTTAAAAGGAACAAAATAATAATAAAGAACTTAATATTTTTTATCTTAATATTTTTTTTAAGAAATATCTTAGACCATTATCAATAATCATTGTGTTTATGCTTTTAAAGATAGGCCTATATGCTATTTGAACCTTCTTTTTACATGTAAAAGTATGCTATTTCTGTTAAGCTCATGAATGCTTTTATATGTATACTCCATTGGATTGACTATTTTTTTTCTTTTTTACCTTTTCTTGATTCATCAAGAATACATTGTAAAGCATTATTCATACATTACAAATCATTAGTAGACAGTAATACTTTACTTACTTTATTCTGCCCCTTTTTGGGCATCATACTACTTCCACATACTTTATTTCCGCTTTATGCAGTTATTTATGCTTAAACTATAGTTTTTACAAATGTTCATACTTTTTTAACTTTTACTTCAGCTTTAATACATTTTCTACTTTTCTTTACAATATGTTACAGTCCAGAAATTTTGATTATGGACTTAGACCACCAATGGTAACACCATTACTCCGGTCCCCGAGTTTCAAACTTGACACGGCAATAACTTTATACAAAGCATTTTACGCGAGCCCACGCAGTTTCTACAGGAACTGCTTTCTAGTTGTGGGCTCGCCTCAGCGAGCACACTATTGTTACCCTTGGATTTTGAATTTGCCCTTTTTTTTGGCACCCTACTACTTCCACATACTTTATGCTAGAAATTTAGTTCAAACTTCAAACTGTTCAGCTCTTTGCAGTTATTATTGCCAACATTTGAATTTTTACAAAGTTTTATACTTTTTATACTTTTTAACTTTTTAACTTTTTTTTACATGCTTTATAGTGAGAGTCGATGGAAGAAAGGTCCCATTTTTCACAGTTAACTTTTTTGAGCTCTTATTACTCCGTCATACTTTCACTTTGAAACTTCATTCAAACTTTATAATGTTCATCTATCTTTGAACTTTCATTGGTGAAAAAGTTGTTTTGAAAAAGTTTATACCTTTTAAAATATTTAACTTTATTTATAGTTTTTTCCTCCCATTGACAATGTATGGGATTTATCTCTAAATCAACCTCACTTTTGCAGCCTCATTACTCTGGCATACTTTGTCGTAGAAACGTGATTTAAACTTTAGAAAGCTCACACGACTCTGGACTTTTTCGTGGTTCAAACCGTATTCGAATACGTTAAACGTTTTTTCCGAAATCGCAGTTCAATCGCAGGCCGTTTCGCCTAATTAGTGCCAACTTAGAGTGCGGGCTTCTTTCACTAGAGTGCGTAGAACAGAAAATCTTTCCTTGAAAATTTACCAAACAAATTGCCGTCCCGGCCAAAATATTCACTTTACACGCATGTTCTTTGGTCATTTTGTAGCCACACATGTCCTCTTTCACACAATGTGACCACCAAAACACAGAGACATACAGAATGTGAACTACGGCCTTTTAAGTGACACAAATACAGTCAATCTGCTCATTGACATCCATTGTAGAAATCTTACGAGGAAATTATCGCGATGACAATTCTTAACTCGCTCTTATAACCACATTTTCGATCGTACCAACACCACAATCGCACATGGTGTACCTCAATATCTCAGGCCACTCACAGCGAAAGAATTATTTGCATTCGACTTTTACTTTTTGCGATAGAGCAATTTGTTCGGGCATAGTTTCCCCCCATTCAAGACCATTCAAGACCATTCAAGATCAAGACCTTCAAGTTGCGCGCCACTTGTTTGTCTTTTACACTTCCACAGCTGAGACATATAAGAGCTTAATTACAGGGCTGAAATTAAAGTTACAAGATCTCAATGAGTTGCTCTGCGATACCTTGTGGGCTTGTAGGTCTGCTATTTGTGCAATTGGATGGCCTTTACACAGCTCTCGCAAGAGCACGCACGCACGCATGCACGCACGCACACACACACCCTGTCTTCCTATTGGCTGGCCTTTACACAGCTCTCGCAAGTGCACGCACGCACGCACGCACGCACACACACACACACACACACGTTTATAAAAAAATATTTTCAAAAAAAATAAAAAATAAAAAAAACTTAAAAAAAATAAAAAAACTTAAAAAAAATAATAAAAAAAATAAAAAAAAATAAAAAAATGAAAAAAATTGAAAAAAATGAAAAAAATGGAAAAAAATGAAAAAAAATGAAAAAAATGAAAACTTAAAAATATCTTTTTTCTTTTTTACTTAAAAAGAAAAAACTTCAATTTTTTAGATTTTTTTTTTTTTTTTTACATTTAAAGAAAAACTTTAAAAACACTTCTACAACTTCCACATACTTTATTCTGCTTAAACTATAGTTTTTACACATTTTCATACTTTTTTTAACTTTTACTTCAGCTTTAATGCATTTTCTACTTTTGTTTACAATATGCTACAGTCCCTAAATTTTGATTATGGATTTAGACCACCAATGGTAACACCATTACTCCGGTCCCCGAGTTTCAAACTTGACACGGCAATAACTTTATACAAAGCATTTTACGCGAGCCCACGCAGTTTCTACAGGAACTGCTTTCTAGTTATTATTCTTTATTCCAATTTCCGCCTTTTTTTCGGTTTCTTACTACTTCCGCATACTTTATACTAGAAATTTAGTTCAAACTTCAAACTGTTCAGCTCTTTGCAGTTATTATTGCTAACATTTGAATTTTTACAAAGTTTTATACTTTTTATACTTTTTAACTTTTTAACTTTTTTTTACATGCTTTATAGTGAGAGTCGATGGAAGAAAGGTCCCATTTTTCACAGTTAACTTTTTTGAGCTCTTATTACTCCGTCATACTTTCACTTTGAAACTTCATTCAAACTTTATAATGTTCATCTATCTTTGAACTTTAATTGGTGAAAAAGTTGTTTTGAAAAAGTTTATACTTTTTAAAATATTTAACTTTATTTATAGTTTTTTCCTCCCATTGACAATGTATGGGATTGATCTCTAAATCAACCTCACTTTTGCAGCCTCATTACTCTGGCATACTTTGTCGTAGAAACGTGATTTAAACTTTAGAAAGCTCACACGACTCTGGACTTTTTCGTGGTTCAAACCGTATTCGAATACGTTAAACGGTTTTTCCGAAATCTCAGTTCAATCGCAGGCCGTTTCGCCTAATTAGTGCCAACTTAGAGTGCAGGGCTTCTTTCACTAGAGTGTACAAACAGAAAATCTTTCCTTGAAAATTTACCAAACAAATTGCCGTCCCGGCCAAAATATTCACTTTACACGCATGTCCTTTGGTCATTTTGTAGCCACACATGTCCTCTTTCACACAATGTGACCACCAAAACACAGAGACATACAGAATGTGAACTACGGCCTTTTAAGTGACACAAATACAGTCAAGCTGCTCATTGACATCCATTGTAGAAATCTTACGAGGAAATTATCGCGATGACAATTCTTAACTCGCTCTTATAACCACATTTTCGATCGTACCAACACCACAATCGCACATGGTGTACCTCAATATCTCAGGCCACTCACAGCGAAGAAATTATTTGCATTCGACTTTTACTTTTTGCGATAGAGCAATTTGTTCGGGCATAGTTTCCCCCCATTCAAGACCATTCAAGATCAAGACCTTCAAGTTGCGCGCCACTTGTTTGTCTTTTACACTTCCACAGCTGAGACATATAAGAGCTTAATTACAGGGCTGAAATTAAAGTTACAAGATCTCAATGAGTTGCTCTGCGATACCTTGTGGGCTTGTAGGTCTGCTATTTGTGCAATTGGATGGCCTTTACACAGCTCTCGCAAGAGCACGCACGCACGCATGCACGCACGCACACACACACACACCCTGTCTTCCTATTGGCTGGCCTTTACACAGCTCTCGCAAGTGCACGCACGCACGCACGCACGCACGCACGCACACACACACACACACACACGTTTATAAAAAAATATTTTCAAATAAGAAAAAAAAAAAAAATTAAAAAAACTTAAAAAAAAATAAACAAATGAAAAAAAATGAAAAAAATGAAAAAAAATTTAAAAAAATGAAAAAAATGAAAAAAATGAAAAAAATGGAAAAATTGAAAAAAATTGAAAAAAATTGAAAAAAATTGAAAAAAATGAAAAAAATGGAAACTAAAAAATTAGCATGTTAGCATTAGCATGTTAGCATGTTAGCATTAGCATGATAGCATTAGCATGTTAGCATGATAGCATTAGCATGTTAGCATGTTAGCATTAGCATGTTGACATTAGCATGTTAGCATGTTAGCATGATAGCATTAGCATGTTAGCATGTTAGCATTAGCATGTTAGCATTAGCATGTTAGCATTAGCATGTTAGCATTAGCATGTTAACATTAGCATGTTAGCATGTTAGCATGATAGCATTAGCATGTTAGCATGTTAGCATTAGCATGTTAGCATGTTAGCATTAGCATGTTAGCATGTTAGCATTAGCATGTTAGCATGATAGCATTAGCATGTTATCATTAGCATGTTATCATTAGCATGTTAGCATGTTAGCATTAGCATGTTAGCATTAGCATGTTAGCATGATAGCATTAGCATGTTAGCATTAGCATGTTAGCATGTTAGCATTAGCATGATAGCATTAGCATGTTAGCATGTTAGCATGTTAGCATTAGCATGTTAGCATGTTAGCATTAGCATGTTAGCATGTTAGCATTAGCATGTTAGCATGATAGCATTAGCATGTTAGCATTAGCATGTTAGCATGTTAGCATGTTAGCATTAGCATGTTAGCATTAGCATGTTAGCATTAGCATGATAGCATTAGCATGTTAACATTAGCATGTTAGCATGATAGCATTAGCATGTTAGCATGTTAGCATGTTAGCATTAGCATGTTAGCATGTTAGCATTAGCATGTTAGCATTAGCATGATTAAAAAATTAAAAAATTAAAAAAAATGAAAAACATTAAAAAATTAAAACTTTAACTTTTTTTTAAACTTAAAAGGAAAAAAATAATAATAAAGAACTTAATATTTTTTATCTTAATATTTTTTTTAAGAAATATCTTAGACCATTATCAATAATCATTGTGTTTATGCTTTTAAAGATAGGCCTATATGCTATTTGAACCTTCTATTTACATGTAAAAGTATGCTATTTCTGTTAAGCTCATGAATGCTTTTATATGTATACTCCATTGGATTGACTATTTTTTTTCTTTTTTACCTTTTCTTGATTCATCAAGAATACATTGTAAAGCATTATTCATACATTACAAATCATTAGTAGACAGTAATACTTTACTTACTTTATTCTGCCCCTTTTTGGGCATCATACTACTTCCACATACTTTATTTCCGCTTTATGCAGTTATTTATGCTTAAACTATAGTTTTTACAAATGTTCATACTTTTTTAACTTTTACTTCAGCTTTAATACATTTTCTACTTTTCTTTACAATATGTTACAGTCCAGAAATTTTGATTATGGACTTAGACCACCAATGGTAACACCATTACTCCGGTCCCCGAGTTTCAAACTTGACACGGCAATAACTTTATACAAAGCATTTTACGCGAGCCCACGCAGTTTCTACAGGAACTGCTTTCTAGTTTAACTTAAACGCCCAATGCATTCTCTATGGCAATAGCACAAACTTTGGCATGCTACTAGTCCTACATACTTACACCTAGCAACCCCATTCTAGCCTACTTAGGTTCATCTAACGGTGGACATGTTTGCCTGAAAAGGAATCTTTGAAATGTTTCATAGTTTTAGAAATATAGTGCTTTCAAATTTGAGACATTTAACATGGGGCTCAATGGCAGCTCTATAGGCACGTCAAAAGTCACTTTCACCTAGAAACTCCATTCACACTTTTTATTATTCAGCTTACTGTGGAGACACATGTTGGAACTTTTTTTAATTTTTATGTTTTGTAGTTTAAGAGTTATTTAACTTAAACGCCCAATGCATTCTCTATGGCAATAGCACAAACTTTGGCATGCTACTAGTCCTACATACTTACACCTAGCAACCCCATTCTAGCCTACTTAGGTTCATCTTACGGTGGACATGTTTGCCTGAAAAGGAATCTTTGAAATGTTTCATAGTTTTAGAAATATAGTGCTTTCAAATTTGAGACATTTAACATGGGGCTCAATGAAATGGCATATAGGAGGTCCGACAGACTGGACAAATATATACGGAAATGGGGAGGATACATAATGCATATTGCTGTCAATCCCACTGTGGTGTGAGCGCAACGTCTAGACTGTTTTTCTTTCTTGTTTTCCGTGAAAGTGTAAATTGATATTACCCAGGTGAAATGGCATTTCTTTTTCCCTTTTTTATTATTATTTTGTTTTATTATTTTATTGTATTGTATTGTATTGTATTGTCTGTATTGTTTAATCTTTTCTGTAACGATTTTGTTGTGTGATGTATTTATTATTTTATTGTCTAGTTTTGTTTCGTTTGTTGTCTTAATTGTTTGTGAAACAAATTTGAAAAAGCAATAAAAACTTGAATCATAAAAAAAAAAAACATGGGGCTCAATGGCAGCTCTATAGGCACGTCAAAAGTCACTTTCACCTAGAAACTCCATTCACACTTTTTATTATTCAGCTTACTGTGGAGACACATGCTGGAACTTTTTTTAATTTTTATGTTTTGTAGTTTATGAGTTATTTAACTTAAACGCCCAATGCATTCTCTATGGCAATAGCACAAACTTTGGCATGCTACTAGTCCTACATACTTACACCTAGCAACCCCATTCTAGCCTACTTAGGTTCATCTAACGGTGGACATGTTTGCCTGAAAAGGAATCTTTGAAATGTTTCATAGTTTTAGAAATATAGTGCTTTCAAATTTGAGACATTTAACATGGGGCTCAATGGCAGCTCTATAGGCACGTCAAAAGTCACTTTCACCTAGAAACTCCATTCACACTTTTTATTATTCAGCTTACTGTGGAGACACATGCTGGAACTTTTTTTAATTTTTATGTTTTGTAGTTTAAGAGTTATTTAACTTAAACGCCCAATGCATTCTCTATGGCAATAGCACAAACTTTGGCATGCTACTAGTCCTACATACTTACACCTAGCAACCCCATTCTAGCCTACTTAGGTTCATCTTACGGTGGACATATTTGCCTGAAAAGGAATCTTTGAAATGTTTCATAGTTTTAGAAATATAGTGCTTTCAAATTTGAGACATTTAACATGGGGCTCAATGGCATCTCTATAGGCACGTCAAAAGTCACTTTCACCTAGAAACTCCATTCACACTTTTTATTATTCAGCTTACTGTGGAGACACATGCTGGAACTTTTTTTAATTTTTATGTTTTGTAGTTTATGAGTTATTTAACTTAAACGCCCAATGCATTCTCTCCCAGCTAACATGTCCATCTGGGCCCAATTGGGTTTTGACATGGGCTATGGGCATGGGTTCCAAGTGGGCCGTGCACCCAGTTTTCACAAAGGGCCCACCCGTGTTAGCCCATATGGGCTTACGTGGGTTTCTAACTGGATCTTAGGTGGTATCCAAATGGGCCATTTTATTTCAGAACCATGTGTGCGCCACCTGTGTTTGCCTATATGGGTTTGAACTGGGATCTGATTGGGCCTTAAGTGGGTACCAGCTGGGCGAATTATATGTGACCCATGTAGGCCACACTTGTGTCCGCCCTCATTGTCTTCTGTCCTGTTTCTGTTGTCACCTGCTGTCGATTGTTCATTCCTACGGATAGGATGCAGTGCGCCACATTGGCGGTGTTTCCAGTTTTCTGTAGTAGTTTCTTCAAGTGTTCAAACTTTATGACTGGATAGCACTCGATCTGTAGAGTCGTACATTACTATCTCCTACGATCAAGGGGTAGGGTTAGGGTACTGTAGCATGCTGTTTTTCATCATTTTTGAGGACGAAAATCATTCCGACACCATGGACTGTAGCCCATGGTCTGGAAGTGATTTTGTCTTTTTTCAAAATCTTGTTTTTCATCGTTTTTGACCAGGGATTATAGCCGGGTTAGGGTTAGGTTCCACAGGCTAATAAAGTGTAAATTCGGGGGTCCTTGACAAGAAAAGGTTTGGGAACCACTGTTAGAGGGTCTATAGAATAGATAGATGTTGATAGTATGTATAGTAGTAGTAAGTTAGTGACTTTGACAGTGTACAAATGGAACCGGTTTTCAGCAGGTCAAATGAGGTACAGACATTTGTATAAGAACACTTACAAGCCGAAATAGCGCAGTTGGTAGAGCATTAGACTGAATATCTAAAGGTCCCTGGTTCAATCCAGGCTTTCGGCAGTTGAAATGAGATACAGAAAATCCTATGACATTGCATGTTCTCCCCGTGTCCCCTAGGGTAGTTACCCCAAAATGATGAAAAACGGCGTGCTATAGTATGCCGTACGATATGGGCTATATAGCCCATGGTCAAAAATGATGAAAAACGAGGATATTTTATTTTTCAAAAAATTCAAAAAACGATGGGCTATAACCCATCGTTTTTTTCTTTTTTCACTTTTTTTCAAATCCTCAAAAATGATGAAAAACGGCGTGCTATAGTATGCCGTACGATATGGGCTATAGCCCATGGTCAAAAATGATGAAAAACGAGTAGAATACAGAACAGTATAAAAAATGAAGAAAAAAAAACCGATGGGTTATAGCTCATCGTTTTTAGATTTTTAGATTTTTTTTCAAATCCTCAAAAATGATGAAAAACGGCGTGCTATAGTATGCCGTACGGTATATGGGCTATAGCCCATGGTCAAAAATGGGATAAAAAAACGTCTACAAATAGACGTCTAAAACACGCCTATTTTTAGACATGTTTTAGACGTCTATTTTTAGACGTTTTTATCCCATTTTTAGACGCTCGTCTAATAGCCCATACCGTACGGCATACTATAGCACGCCGTTTTTCATCATTTTTGAGGATTTGAAAAAAATGAAGAAAAAAAAACGATGGGTTATAGCCCATCGTTTTTTGATTTTTCAATTTTTTGTCAAATCCTCAAAAATGATGAAAAACGGCGTGCTATAGTATGCCGTACGGTATGGGCTATAGCCCATGGTCAAAAATGGGATAAAAAACGTCTAAAAATAGACGTCTAAAACACGTCTATTTTTAGACGTGTTTTAGACGTCTATTTTTAGACGTTTTTATCCCATTTTTAGATGCTCGTCTAATAGCCCATTCCGTACGGCATACTATAGCACGCCGTTTTTCATCATTTTTGAGGATTTGAAAAAAATGAAGCCCATCGTTTTTAGATTTTTAGATTTTTAGTCAAATCCTCAAAAATGATGAAAAACGGGGTGCTATAGTATGCCGTACGGTATGGGCTATAGCCCATGGTCAAAAATGGGATAAAAAACGTCTAAAAATAGACGTCTAAAACACGTCTATTTTTAGACGTGTTTTAGACGTCTAATTTTAGACGTTTTTATCCCATTTTTAGACGCTCGTCTAATAGCCCATACCGTACGGCATACTATAGCACGCCGTTTTTCATCATTTTTGAGGATTTGAAAAAATGAAGCCCATCGTTTTTAGATTTTTAGATTTTTTGTCAAATCCTCAAAAATGATGAAAAACGGGGTGCTATAGTATGCCGTACGGTATGGGCTATAGCCCATGGTCAAAAATGGGATAAAAAACGTCTAAAAATAGACGTCTAAAACACGTCTATTTTTAGACGTGTTTTAGACGTCTATTTTTAGACGTTTTTATCCCATTTTTAGACGCTCGTCTAATAGCCCATACCGTACGGCATACTATAGCACGCCGTTTTTCATCATTTTTGAGGATTTGAAAAAAATTAAGAAAAAAAAACGATGGGTTATAGCCCATCGTGTTTAGATTTTTTGTCAAATCCTCAAAAA
Source organism: Protomyctophum parallelum (assembly GCF_964188405.1). Taxonomy (NCBI): domain Eukaryota; kingdom Metazoa; phylum Chordata; class Actinopteri; order Myctophiformes; family Myctophidae; genus Protomyctophum; species Protomyctophum parallelum. Next base: position 41,067,448 of record NC_139705.1, read on the forward strand.
TGATGAAAAACGGCGTGCTATAATATGCCGTACGGTATGGGCTATAGCCCATGGTCAAAAATGGGATAAAAAACGTCTAAAAATAGAAGTCTAAAACACGTCTATTTTTAGACGTGTTTTAGACGTCTATTTTTAGACGTTTTTATCCCATTTTTAGACGCTCGTCTAATAGCCCATACCGTACGGCATACTATTGCACGCCGTTTTTCATCATTTTTGAGGATTTGAAAAGAATTAAGAAAAAAAACGATGGGTTATAGCCCATCGTTTTTAGATTTTTAGATTTTTTTGTCAAATCCTCAAAAATGATGAAAAACGGCGTGCTATAGTATGCCGTACGGTATATGGGCTATAGCCCATGGTCAAAAATGGGATAAAAAACGTCTAAAAATAGACGTCTAAAACACGTCTATTTTTAGATATGTTTTAGACGTCTATTTTTAGACGTTTTTATCCCATTTTTTGACGCTCGTCTAATAGCCCATACCGTACGGCATACTATAGCACGTCGTTTTTCATCATTTTTGAGGATTTGAAAAAAATGAAGCCCATCGTTTTTAGATTTTTAGATTTTTAGTCAAATCCTCAAAAATGATGAAAAACGGGGTGCTATAGTATGCCGTACGGTATGGGCTATAGCCCATGGTCAAAAATGGGATAAAAAACGTCTAAAAATAGACGTCTAAAACACGTCTATTTTTAGACGTGTTTTAGACATCTATTTTTAGACGTTTTTATCCCATTTTTAGATGCTCGTCTAATAGCCCATACCGTACGGCAGACTATAGCACGCCGTTTTTCATCATTTTTGAGGATTTGAAAAAAATGAAGAAAAAAAAACGATGGGTTATAGCCCATCGTTTTTAGATTTTTAGATTTTTAGTCAAATCCTCAAAAATGATGAAAAACGGCGTGCTATAGTATGCCGTACGGTATGGGCTATAGCCCATGGTCAAAAATGGGATAAAAAACGTCTAAAAATAGACGTCTAAAACACGTCTATTTTTAGACGTGTTTTAGACGTCTATTTTTAGACGTTTTTATCCCATTTTTAGACGCTCGTCTAATAGCCCATACCGTACGGCATACTATAGCACGCCGTTTTTCATCATTTTTGAGGATTTGAAAAAAATGAAGAAAAAAAACCGATGGGTTATAGCCCATCGTGTTTAGATTTTTTGTAAAATCCTCAAAAATGATGAAAAACGGCGTGCTGTAGTATGCCGTACGGTATGGGCTATAGCCCATGGTCAAAAATGGGATAAAAAACGTCTAAAAATAGACGTCTAAAACACGTCTATTTTTAGATATGTTTTAGAGGTCTATTTTTAGACGTTTTTATCCCATTTTTTGACGCTCGTCTAATAGCCCATACCGTACGGCATACTATAGCACGTCGTTTTTCATCATTTTTGAGGATTTGAAAAAAATGAAGAAAAAAAAACGATGGGTTATAGCCCATCGTGTTTAGATTTTTAGATTTTTAGTCAAATCCTCAAAAATGATGAAAAACGGCGTGCTATAGTATACCGTACGGTATGGTCTATAGCCCATGGTCAAAAATGGGATAAAAAACGTCTAAAAATAGACGTCTAAAACACGTCTATTTTTAGACGTGTTTTAGACGTCTATTTTTAGACGTGTTTTAGACGTCTATTTTTAGACGTTTTTATCCCATTTTTAGACGCTCGTCTAATAGCCCATACCGTACGGCATACTATAGCACGCCGTTTTTCATCATTTTTGAGGATTTGAAAAAAATGAAGAAAAAAAAAAACGATGGGTTATAGCCCATCGTTTTTAGATTTTTAGATTTTTTGTCAAATCCTCAAAAATGATGAAAAACGGCGTGCTATAGTATACCGTACGGTATGGTCTATAGCCCATGGTCAAAAATGGGATAAAAAACGTCTAAAAATAGACGTCTAAAACACGTCTATTTTTAGACGTGTTTTAGACGTCTATTTTTAGACGTGTTTTAGACGTCTATTTTTAGACGTTTTTATCCCATTTTTAGACGCTCGTCTAATAGCCCATACCGTACGGCATACTATAGCACGCCGTTTTTCATCATTTTTGAGGATTTGAAAAAAATGAAGAAAAAAAAAACGATGGGTTATAGCCCATCGTTTTTAGATTTTTTTATTTTTTTTAAAATCCTCAAAAATGATGAAAAACGGCGTGCTATAGTATGCCGTACGATGTGGGCTATAGCCCATGGTCAAAAAGCATGAAAAACGAGGATATTTTGTTTTTTGAAAAATATGAAAAAATTAAAAAAACGATGGGCTATAACCCATCGTTTTTTTCATTTTTTCATTTTTTTCAAATCCTCAAAAATTATGTAAAACGGCATGATATAGTATGCCGTACGATGTGGGCTATAGCCCATGGTCAAAAAGGATGAAAAACGAGGATATTTTGTTTTTTGAAAAAAATGAAAAAATGAAAAAAACGATGGGCTATAACCCATCGTTTTTTTCATTTTTTCATTTTTTTTCAAATCCTCAAAAATGATGAAAAACGGCGTGCTATAGTATGCCGTACGATGTAGGCTATAGCCCATGGTCAAAAAGGATGAAAAACGAGGATATTTTGTTTTTTGAAAAAAATGAAGAATTTCAAAAAATGATGGGCTATAACCCATCGTTTTTTTCATTTTTTCATTTTTTTCGAATCCTCAAAAATGATGAAAAACGGCGTGCTATAGTATGCTATAGCCCATGGTCAAAAAGGATGAAAAACGAGGATATTTTGTCTTTTGAAAAAAAATTAAATTTTTCAAAAAACGATGGGCTATAACCCATTGTTTTTTCATTTTTTGATTTTATTCAAATCCTCAAAAATGATGAAAAACGGCGTGCTATAGTATGCCGTACGATGTAGGCTATAGCCCATGGTCAAAAAGGATGAAAAACGAGGATATTTTGTTTTTAAAAAAAAATGAAAATTTTCAAAAAACGATGGGCTATAACCCATCGTTTTTTCATTTTATTTTTATTTTTTTCAAATCCTCAAAAATGATGAAAAACGGCGTGCTATAGTATGCCGTACGATGTGGGCTATAGCCCATGGTCAAAAAGCATGAAAAACGAGGATATTTAGTTTTTTGAAAAAAATGAAGAATTTCAAAAAATGATGGGCTATAACCCATCGTTTTTTTCATTTTTTCATTTTTTTCGAATCCTCAAAAATGATGAAAAACTGCGTGCTATAGTATGCCGTACGATGTGGGCTATAGCCCATGGTCAAAAAGGATGAAAAACGAGGATATTTTGTTTTTTGAAAAAAATGAAAAAATGAAAAAAACGATGGGCTATAACCCATCGTTTTTTTTTAATTTTTTAATTTTTTTTCAAATCCTCAAAAATGATGAAAAACGGCGTGCTATAGTATGCCGTACGATGTAGGCTATAGCCCATGGTCAAAAAGGATGAAAAACGAGGATATTTTGTCTTTTGAAAAATATGAAAAACTTAAAAAAACGATGGGCTATAACTCATCGTTTCTTCAATTTTTTTCAAATCCTCAAAAATGATGAAAAACGGCGTGCTATAGTATGCCGTACGATGTAGGCTATAGCCCATGGTCAAAAAGGATGAAAAACGAGGATATTTTGTTTTTTGAAAAATATGAAAAAAATAAAAAAACGATGGGCTATAACCCATCGTTTTTTTCATTTTTTTCAAATCCTCAAAAATTATGTAAAACGGCATGATATAGTATGCCGTACGATGTGGGCTATAGCCCATGGTCAAAAAGGATGAAAAACGAGGATATTTTGTTTTTTGAAAAAAATGAAAAAATGAAAAAAACGATGGGCTATAACCCATCGTTTTTTTTTCATTTTTTCATTTTTTTTCAAATCCTCAAAAATGATGAAAAACGGCGTGCTATAGTATGCCGTACGATGTAGGCTATAGCCCATGGTCAAAAAGGATGAAAAATGAGGATATTTTGTTTTTTGAAAAATATGAAAAAATTAAAAAAACGATGGGCTATAACCCATCGTTTTTTTCATTTTTTCATTTTTTTCAAATCCTCAAAAATTATGTAAAACGGCATGATATAGTATGCCGTACGATGTGGGCTATAGCCCATGGTCAAAAAGGATGAAAAACGAGGATATTTTGTTTTTTGAAAAAAATGAAAAAATGAAAAAAACGATGGGCTATATATAACCCATCGTTTTTTTTCATTTTTTCATTTTTTTTCAAATCCTCAAAAATGATGAAAAACGGCGTGCTATAGTATGCCGTACGATGTAGGCTATAGCCCATGGTCAAAAAGGATGAAAAACGAGGATATTTTGTTTTTTGAAAAAAATGAAGAATTTCAAAAAATGATGGGCTAAAACCCATCGTTTTTTTCATTTTTTCATTTTTTTCAAATCCTCAAAAATGATGAAAAACGGCGTGCTATAGTATGCCGTACGATGTAGGCTATAGCCCATGGTCAAAAAGGATGAAAAACGAGGATATTTTGTTTTTTGAAAAAAATGAAAATTTTCAAAAAACGATGGGCTATAACCCATCGTTTTTTCATTTTTTTCAAATCCTCAAAAATGATGAAAAACGGCGTGCTATAGTATGCCGTACGATGTGGGCTATAGGCCATGGTCAAAAAGCATGAAAAACGAGGATATTTTGTTTTTTGAAAAAAATGAAGAATTTCAAAAAATGATGGGCTATAACCCATCGTTTTTTTCATTTTTTCATTTTTTTCGAATCCTCAAAAATGATGAAAAACGGCGTGCTATAGTATGCCGTACGATGTAGGCTATAGCCCATGGTCAAAAAGGATGAAAAACGAGGATATTTTGTTTTTTGAAAAATATGAAAAAATTTAAAAAACGATGGGCTATAACCCATCGTTTTTTTCATTTTTGCATTTTTTTCAAATCCTCAAAAATGATGAAAAACGGCGTGCTATAGTATGCCGTACGATGTAGGCTATAGCCCATGGTCAAAAAGGATGAAAAACGAGGATATTTTGTCTTTTGAAAAAAAAATGAAAATTTTCAAAAAACGATGGGCTATAACCCATTGTTTTTTCATTTTTTGATTTTATTCAAATCCTCAAAAATGATGAAAAACGGCGTGCTATAGTATGCCGTACGATGTAGGCTATAGCCCATGGTCAAAAAGGATGAAAAACGAGGATATTTTGTTTTTTGAAAAATATGAAGAATTTCAAAAAATTATGGGCTATAACCCATCGTTTTTTTCATTTTTTCATTTTTTTCAAATCCTCAAAAATGATGAAAAACGGCGTGCTATAGTATGCCGTACGATGTGGGCTATAGCCAATGGTCAAAAAGGATGAAAAACGAGGATATTTAGTTTTTTGAAAAAAATGAAGAATTTCAAAAAATGATGGGCTATAACCCATCGTTTTTTTCACTTTTTTCATTTTTTTCAAATCCTCAAAAATGATGAAAAACGGCGTGCTATAGTATGCCGTACGATGTAGGCTATAGCCCATGGTCAAAAAGGATGAAAAACGAGGATATTTTGTTTTTTGAAAAATATGAAAAAATGAAAAAAACGATGGGCTATAACCCATCGTTTTTTTCATTTTTTCATTTTTTTCAAATCCTCAAAAATTATGTAAAACGGCATGATATAGTATGCCGTACGATGTGGGCTATAGCCCATGGTCAAAAAGGATGAAAAACGAGGATATTTTGTTTTTTGAAACAAATGACAAAATTCAAAAAACGATGGGCTATAACCCATCGTTTTTTTCATTTTTTCATTTTTTTCAAATCCTCAAAAATGATGAAAAACGACGTGCTATAGTATGCCGTACGATGTAGGCTATAGCCCATGGTCAAAAAGGATGAAAAACGAGGATATTTTGTCTTTTGAAAAAAAATGAAAATTTTCAAAAAACGATGGGCTATAACCCATTGTTTTTTCATTTTTTTATTTTATTCAAATCCTCAAAAATGATGAAAAACGGCGTGCTATAGTATGCCGTACGATGTAGGCTATAGCCCATGGTCAAAAAGGATGAAAAACGAGGATATTTTGTTTTTTAAAAAAAATGAAAATTTTCAAAAAACGATGGGCTATAACCCATCGTTTTTTCATTTTCATTTTATTTTTTTCAAATCCTCAAAAATGATGAAAAACGGCGTGCTATAGTATGCCGTACGATGTGGGCTATAGCCCATGGTCAAAAAGGATGAAAAACGAGGATATTTTGTTTTAAAAAAAAAATGAAAATTTTCAAAAAACGATGGGCTATAACCCATCGTTTTTTCATTTTCATTTTATTTTTTTCAAATCCTCAAAAATGATGAAAAACGGCGTGCTATAGTATGCCGTACGATGTGGGCTATAGCCCATGGTCAAAAAGCATGAAAAACGAGGATATTTTGTTTTTTGAAAAAAATGAAGAATTTCAAAAAATTATGGGCTATAACCCATCGTTTTTTTCATTTTTTCATTTTTTTCAAATCCTCAAAAATGATGAAAAACGGCGTGCTATAGTATGCCGTACGATGTGGGCTATAGCCCATGGTCAAAAAGGATGAAAAACGAGGATATTTAGTTTTTTGAAAAAAATGAAGAATTTCAAAAAATGATGGGCTATAACCCATCGTTTTTTTCACTTTTTTCATTTTTTTCAAATCCTCAAAAATGATGAAAAACGGCGTGCTATAGTATGCCGTACGATGTAGGCTATAGCCCATGGTCAAAAAGGATGAAAAACGAGGATATTTAGTTTTTTGAAAAATATGAAAAAATGAAAAAAACGATGGGCTATAACCCATCGTTTTTTTCATTTTTTCATTTTTTTCAAATCCTCAAAAATTATGTAAAACGGCATGATATAGTATGCCGTACGATGTGGGCTATAGCCCATGGTCAAAAAGGATGAAAAACGAGGATATTTTGTTTTTTGAAACAAATGACAAAATTCAAAAAACGATGGGCTATAACCCATCGTTTTTTTCATTTTTTCATTTTTTTCAAATCCTCAAAAATGATGAAAAACGACGTGCTATAGTATGCCGTACGATGTAGGCTATAGCCCATGGTCAAAAAGGATGAAAAACGAGGATATTTTGTCTTTTGAAAAAAAATGAAAATTTTCAAAAAACGATAGGCTATAACCCATCGTTTTTTCATTTTCATTTTATTTTTTTCAAATCCTCAAAAATGATGAAAAACGGCGTGCTATAGTATGCCGTACGATGTGGGCTATAGCCCATGGTCAAAAAGCATGAAAAACGAGGATATTTTGTTTTTTGAAAAAAATGAAGAATTTCAAAAAATGATGGGCTATAACCCATCGTTTTTTTCATTTTTTCATTTTTTTCGAATCCTCAAAAATGATGAAAAACTGCGTGCTATAGTATGCCGTACGATGTGGGCTATAGCCCATGGTCAAAAAGGATGAAAAACGAGGATATTTTGTTTTTTGAAAAAAATGAAAAAATGAAAAAAACGATGGGCTATAACCCATCGTTTTTTTTTAATTTTTTCATTTTTTTTCAAATCCTCAAAAATGATGAAAAACGGCGTGCTATAGTATGCCGTACGATGTAGGCTATAGCCCATGGTCAAAAAGGATGAAAAACGAGGATATTTTGTTTTTTGAAAAAAATTAAGAATTTCAAAAAATGATGGGTTATAACCCATCGTTTTTTTCATTTTTTCATTTTTTTCAAATCCTCAAAAATGATGAAAAACGGCGTGCTATAGTATGCCGTACGATGTAGGCTATAGCCCATGGTCAAAAAGGATGAAAAACGAGGATATTTTGTCTTTTGAAAAATATGAAAAACTTAAAAAAACGATGGGCTATAACTCATCATTTCTTCAATTTTTTTCAAATCCTCAAAAATGATGAAAAACGGCGTGCTATAGTATGCCGTACGATGTAGGCTATAGCCCATGGTCAAAAAGGATGAAAAACGAGGATATTTTGTTTTTTGAAAAATATGAAAAAATTAAAAAAACGATGGGCTATAACCCATCGTTTTTTTCATTTTTTTCAAATCCTCAAAAATTTGGTAAAACGGCATGATATAGTATGCCGTACGATGTGGGCTATAGCCCATGGTCAAAAAGGATGAAAAACGAGGATATTTTGTTTTTTGAAAAAAATGAAAAAATGAAAAAAACGATGGGCTATAACCCATCGTTTTTTTTTCATTTTTTCATTTTTTTTCAAATCCTCAAAAATGATGAAAAACGGCGTGCTATAGTATGCCGTACGATGTAGGCTATAGCCCATGGTCAAAAAGGATGAAAAATGAGGATATTTTGTTTTTTGAAAAATATGAAAAAATTAAAAAACCCATCGTTTTTTTCATTTTTTCATTTTTTTCAAAAAACAAAATATCCTCGTTTTTCATCCTTTTTGACCATGGGCTATAGCCTACATCGTACGGCATACTATAGCACGCCGTTTTTCATCATTTCTGAGGATTTGAAAAAAATGAAAAAATGAAAAAAACGATGGGATGGCCCATCGTTTTTTGAATTTTTGTAGAAAAAAGTTATCCTAATTTTTCATCATTTTTGACCATGGGCTATAGCCCATACCGTACGGCATACTATAGCACGCCGTTTTTCATCATTTTTGAGGATTTGAAAAAAATGAAAACAAAAAACAAAAAAACATGGGTTATAGCCCATCGTTGAATTTTTTAATATATTTTTTAACCTCGTTTTTCATCATTTTTGAACATGGGCTATAGCCCCTACCATACGGCATACTATAGCACGCCGTTTTTCATCATTTTTGAGGATTTGAAAAAAATGAAAAAATGAAAAAAACGATGGGTTATAGCCCATCGTTTTTTGAAAATTTTCATTTTTTTTCAAAAGACAAAATATCCTCGTTTTTCATCCTTTTTGACCATGGGCTATAGCCCACATCGTAGGGCATACTATAGCACGCCGTTTTTCATCATTTTTGAGGATTTGAAAAAAACGATGGGTTATAGCCCATCATTTTTTTAAATTCTTCATTTTTTTCAAAAAACCAAATATCCTCGTTTTTCATGCTTTTTGACCAAGGGCTATAGCCCACATCGTACGGCATACTATAGCACGCCGTTTTTCATCATTTTTGAGGATTTGAAAAAAATGAAAAAAGTGAAAAAAACGATGGGTTATAGCCCATAATTTTTTGAAATTCTTCATTTTTTTCAAAAAACAAAATATCCTCGTTTTTCATCCTTTTTGACCATGGGCTATAGCCCACATCGTACGGCATACTATAGCACGCCGTTTTTCATCATTTTTGAGGATTTAAAAAAAATGAAAAAACGGCGTGGGCTGAAAAAAAAACGATGGGCTATAACCCATCGTTTTTTTATTATTTTTATTTTTTTCAAATCCTCAAAAATGATTAAAAACGGCGTGCTATAGTATGCCGTACGATGTGGGCTATAGCCCATGGTCAAAAAGCATGAAAAACGAGGATATTTTGTTTTTTGAAAAATATGAAAAAATTTCAAAAAATGATGGGCTATAACCCATCGTTTTTTTCATTTTTTCATTTTTTTCAAATCCTCAAAAATTATGTAAAACGGCATGATATAGTATGCCGTACGATGTGGGCTATAGCCCATGGTCAAAAAGGATGAAAAACGAGGATATTTTGTTTTTTGAAACAAATGAAAAAATTCAAAAAACGATGGGCTATAACCCATCGTTTTTTTCATTTTTTCATTTTTTTCAAATCCTCAAAAATGATGAAAAACGGCGTGCTATAGTATGCCGTACGATGTAGGCTATAGCCCATGGTCAAAAAGGATGAAAAACGAGGATATTTTGTTTTTTGAAAAATATGAAGAATTTCAAAAAATGATGGGCTATAACCCATTGTTTTTTCATTTTTTGATTTTATTCAAATCCTCAAAAATTATGAAAAACGGCGTGCTATAGTATGCCGTACGATGTAGGCTATAGCCCATGGTCAAAAAGGATGAAAAACGAGGATATTTTGTCTTTTGAAAAAAAATGAAAATTTTCAAAAAACGATGGGCTATAACCCATTGTTTTTTCATTTTTTGATTTTATTCAAATCCTCAAAAATGATGAAAAACGGCGTGCTATAGTATGCCGTACGATGTAGGCTATAGCCCATGGTCAAAAAGGATGAAAAACGAGGATATTTTGTTTTTTGAAAAATATGAAGAATTTCAAAAAATGATGGGCTATAACCCATTGTTTTTTCATTTTTTGATTTTATTCAAATCCTCAAAAATGATGAAAAACGGCGTGCTATAGTATGCCGTACGATGTAGGCTATAGCCCATGGTCAAAAAGGATGAAAAACGAGGATATTTTGTTTTTTGAAAAATATGAAGAATTTCAAAAAATGATGGGCTATAACCCATCGTTTTTTTCATTTTTTCATTTTTTTCAAATCCTCAAAAATGATGAAAAACGGCGTGCTATAGTATGCCGTACGATGTGGGCTATAGCCCATGGTCAAAAAGGATGAAAAACGAGGATATTTTGTTTTTTGAAAAAAATGAAGAATTTCAAAAAATGATGGGCTATAACCCATCGTTTTTTTCACTTTTTTCATTTTTTTCAAATCCTCAAAAATGATGAAAAACGGCGTGCTATAGTATGCCGTACGATGTGGGCTATAGCCCTTGGTCAAAAAGCATGAAAAACGAGGATATTTTGTTTTTTGAAAAAAATGAAGAATTTCAAAAAATGATGGGCTATAACCCATCGTTTTTTTCAAATCCTCAAAAATGATGAAAAACGGCGTGCTATAGTATGCCGTACGATGTGGGCTATAGCCCATGGTCAAAAAGGATGAAAAACGAGGATATTTTGTCTTTTGAAAAAAAATGAAAATTTTCAAAAAACGATGGGCTATAACCCATCGTTTTTTTTATTTTTTCATTTTTTTCAAATCCTCAAAAATGATGAAAAACGGCGTGCTATAGTATGCCGTACGGTATGGGCTATAGCCCATGGTCAAAAATGATGAAAAATTTGGATAACTTTTTTCTACAAAAATTCAAAAAACGATGGGCCATCCCATCGTTTTTTTTATTTTTCCATTTTTTTCAAATCCTCAAAAATGATGAAAAACGGCGTGCTATAGTATGCCGTACGATGTAGGCTATAGCCCATGGTCAAAAAGGATGAAAAACGAGGATATTTTGTTTTTTGAAAAATATGAAGAATTTCAAAAAATGATGGGCTATAACCCATCGTTTTTTTCATTTTTTCATTTTTTTCAAATCCTCAAAAATGATGAAAAACGGCGTGCTATAGTATGCCGTACGATGTGGGCTATAGCCCATGGTCAAAAAGGATGAAAAACGAGGATATTTTGTTTTTTGAAAAAAATGAAGAATTTCAAAAAATGATGGGCTATAACCCATCGTTTTTTTCACTTTTTTCATTTTTTTCAAATCCTCAAAAATGATGAAAAACGGCGTGCTATAGTATGCCGTACGATGTGGGCTATAGCCCTTGGTCAAAAAGCATGAAAAACGAGGATATTTTGTTTTTTGAAAAAAATGAAGAATTTCAAAAAATGATGGGCTATAACCCATCGTTTTTTTCAAATCCTCAAAAATGATGAAAAACGGCGTGCTATAGTATGCCGTACGATGTGGGCTATAGCCCATGGTCAAAAAGGATGAAAAACGAGGATATTTTGTCTTTTGAAAAAAAATGAAAATTTTCAAAAAACGATGGGCTATAACCCATCGTTTTTTTTATTTTTTCATTTTTTTCAAATCCTCAAAAATGATGAAAAACGGCGTGCTATAGTATGCCGTACGGTATGGGCTATAGCCCATGGTCAAAAATGATGAAAAATTTGGATAACTTTTTTCTACAAAAATTCAAAAAACGATGGGCCATCCCATCGTTTTTTTTATTTTTTCATTTTTTTCAAATCCTCAGAAATGATGAAAAACGGCGTGCTATAGTATGCCGTACGATGTAGGCTATAGCCCATGGTCAAAAAGGATGAAAAACGAGGATATTTTGTTTTTTGAAAAATATGAAAAAATTTAAAAAACGATGGGCTATAACCCATCGTTTTTTTCATTTTTTCATTTTTTTCAAATCCTCAAAAATTATGTAAAACGGCATGATATAGTATGCCGTACGATGTGGGCTATAGCCCATGGTCAAAAAGCATGAAAAACGAGGATATTTTGTTTTTTGAAAAAAATGAAGAATTTCTAAAAATGATGGGCTATAACCCATCGTTTTTTTCATTTTTTCATTTTTTTCAAATCCTCAAAAATTATGTAAAACGGCATGATATAGTATGCCGTACGATGTGGGCTATAGCCCATGGTCAAAAAGGATGAAAAACGAGGATATATTTTGTTTTTTGAAAAAAAGTGAAAAAATGAAGAAAAAAAAACGATGGGCTATAACCCATCGTTTTTTTCATTTTTTCATTTTTTTCAAATCCTCAAAAATTATGTAAAACGGCATGATGTAGTATGCCGTACGATGTGGGCTATAGCCCATGGTCAAAAAGGATGAAAAACGAGGATATTTTGTTTTTTGAAAAAAATGAAAAAATTAAAAAAAACGATGGGCTATAACCCATCGTTTTTTTCATTTTTTCATTTTTTTTTAAATCCTCAAAAATGATGAAAAACGGCGTGCTATAGTATGCCGTACGATGTAGGCTATAGCCCATGGTAAAAAAGGATGAAAAATGAGGATATTTTGTTTTTTGAAAAAAATGAAAAAATTCAAAAAACGATGGGCTATAACCCATCGTTTTTTTCATTTTTTCATTTTTTTTTTTAAACCTCAAAAATGATGAAAAACGGCGTGCTATAGTATGCCGTACGATGTGGGCTATAGCCCATGGTCAAAAAGGATGAAAAACGAGGATATTTAGTTTTTTGAAAAAAATGGAAAAAAATGGGCTATAACCCATCGTTTTTTCATTTTTTTCAAATCCTCAAAAATGATGAAAAACGGCGTGCTATAGTATGCCGTACGGTATGGGCTATAGCCCATGGTCAAAAATGATGAAAAATGAGGATAACTTTTTTCTACAAAAATTCAAAAAACGATGGGCCATCCCATCGTTTTTTTCATTTTTTCCAAATCCTCAAAAATGATGAAAAACTGCATGCTATAGTATGCCGTACGATGTAGGCTATAGCCCATGGTCAAAAAGGATGAAAAACGAGGATATTTTGTCTTTTGAAAAAAAATGAAAATGTTCAAAAAACGATGGGCTATAACCCATCGTTTTTTAATTTTTTTCATTTTTTTCAAATCCTCAGAAATGATGAAAAACGGCGTGCTATAGTATGCCGTACGATGTAGGCTATAGCCCATGGTCAAAAAGGATGAAAAACGAGGATATTTTGTTTTTTGAAAAATATGAAAAAATTTAAAAAACGATGGGCTATAACCCATCGTTTTTTTCATTTTTTCATTTTTTTCAAATCCTCAAAAATTATGTAAAACGGCATGATATAGTATGCCGCACGATGTGGGCTATAGCCCATGGTCAAAAAGCATGAAAAACGAGGATATTTTGTTTTTTGAAAAAAATGAAGAATTTCAAAAAATGATGGGCTATAACCCATCGTTTTTTTCATTTTTTCATTTTTTTCAAATCTTCAAAAATGATGAAAAACGGCATGCTATAGTATGCCGTACGATGTAGGCTATAGCCCATGGTCAAAAAGGATGAAAAACGAGGATATTTTGTTTTTTGAAAAATATGAAAAAAATTAAAAAACGATGGGCTATAACCCATCGTTTTTTTTCATTTTTTGATTTTATTCAAATCCTCAAAAATGATGAAAAACGGCGTGCTATAGTATGCCGTACGATGTAGGCTATAGCCCATGGTCAAAAAGGATGAAAAACGAGGATATTTTGTTTTTTGAAAAAAAGTGAAAAAATGAAGAAGAATAAACGATGGGCTATAACCCATCGTTTTTTTCATTTTTTCATTTTTTTCAAATCCTCAAAAATTATGTAAAACGGCATGATGTAGTATGCCGTACGATGTGGGCTATAGCCCATGGTCAAAAAGGATGAAAAACGAGGATATTTTGTTTTTTGAAAAAAATGAAAAAATTCAAAAAACGATGGGCTATAACCCATCGTTTTTTTCATTTTTTCATTTTTTTTCAAATCCTCAAAAATGATGAAAAACGGCGTGCTATAGTATGCCGTACGATGTAGGCTATAGCCCATGGTAAAAAAGGATGAAAAATGAGGATATTTTGTTTTTTGAAAAAAATGAAAAAATTCAAAAAACGATGGGCTATAACCCATCGTTTTTTTCATTTTTTCATTTTTTTTTAAAACCTCAAAAATGATGAAAAACGGCGTGCTATAGTATGCCGTACGATGTGGGCTATAGCCCATGGTCAAAAAGGATGAAAAACGAGGATATTTAGTTTTTTGAAAAGAATGGAAAAAAATGGGCTATAACCCATCGTTTTTTCATTTTTTTCAAATCCTCAAAAATGATGAAAAACGGCGTGCTATAGTATGCCGTACGGTATGGACTATAGCCCATGGTCAAAAATGATGAAAAATGAGGATAACTTTTTTCTACAAAAATTCAAAAAACGATGGGCCATCCCATCGTTTTTTTCATTTTTTCCAAATCCTCAAAAATGATGAAAAACTGCATGCTATAGTATGCCGTACGATGTAGGCTATAGCCCATGGTCAAAAAGGATGAAAAACGAGGATATTTTGTCTTTTGAAAAAAAAGGAAAATGTTCAAAAAACGATGGGCTATAACCCATCGTTTTTTCATTTTTTTCATTTTTTTCAAATCCTCAGAAATGATGAAAAACGGCGTGCTATAGTATGCCGTACGATGTAGGCTATAGCCCATGGTCAAAAAGGATGAAAAACGAGGATATTTTGTCTTTTGAAAAAAAAGGAAAATGTTCAAAAAACGATGGGCTATAACCCATCGTTTTTTCATTTTTTTCATTTTTTTCAAATCCTCAGAAATGATGAAAAACGGCGTGCTATAGTATGCCGTACGATGTAGGCTATAGCCCATGGTCAAAAAGGATGAAAAACGAGGATATTTTGTTTTTTGAAAAATATGAAAAAATTTAAAAAACAATGGGCTATAACCCATCGTTTTTTTCATTTTTTCATTTTTTTCAAATCCTCAAAAATTATGTAAAACGGCATGATATAGTATGCCGTACGATGTGGGCTATAGCCCATGGTCAAAAAGCATGAAAAACGAGGATATTTTGTTTTTTGAAAAAAATGAAGAATTTCAAAAAATGATGGGCTATAACACATCGTTTTTTTCATTTTTTCATTTTTTTCAAATCTTCAAAAATGATGAAAAACGGCATGCTATAGTATGCCGTACGATGTAGGCTATAGCCCATGGTCAAAAAGGATGAAAAACGAGGATATTTTGTTTTTTGAAAAATATGAAAAAATTTAAAAAACGATGGGCTATAACCCATCGTTTTTTTTCATTTTTTGATTTTATTCAAATCCTCAAAAATGATGAAAAACGGCGTGCTATAGTATGCCGTACGATGTAGGCTATAGCCCATGGTCAAAAAGGATGAAAAACGAGGATATTTTGTTTTTTGAAAAAAAGTGAAAAAATGAAGAAAAATAAACGATGGGCTATAACCCATCGTTTTTTTCATTTTTTCATTTTTTTCAAATCCTCAAAAATTATGTAAAACGGCATGATGTAGTATGCCGTACGATGTGGGCTATAGCCCATGGTCAAAAAGGATGAAAAACGAGGATATTTTGTTTTTTGAAAAAAATGAAAAAATTAAAAAAACGATGGGCTATAACCCATCGTTTTTTTCATTTTTTTTCAAATCCTCAAAAATGATGAAAAACGGCGTGCTATAGTATGCCGTACGATGTAGGCTATAGCCCATGGTAAAAAAGGATGAAAAATGAGGATATTTTGTTTTTTGAAAAAAATGAAAAAATTCAAAAAACGATGGGCTATAACCCATCGTTTTTTTCATTTTTTCATTTTTTTTTTAAAACCTCAAAAATGATGAAAAACGGCGTGCTATAGTATGCCGTACGATGTGGGCTATAGCCCATGGTCAAAAAGGATGAAAAACGAGGATATTTAGTTTTTTGAAAAAAATGGAAAAAAATGGGCTATAACCCATCGTTTTTTCATTTTTTTCAAATCCTCAAAAATGATGAAAAACGGCGTGCTATAGTATGCCGTACGGTATGGGCTATAGCCCATGGTCAAAAATGATGAAAAATGAGGATAACTTTTTTCTACAAAAATTCAAAAAACGATGGGCCATCCCATCGTTTTTTTCATTTTTTCCAAATCCTCAAAAATGATGAAAAACTGCATGCTATAGTATGCCGTACGATGTAGGCTATAGCCCATGGTCAAAAAGGATGAAAAACGAGGATATTTTGTCTTTTGAAAAAAAATGAAAATGTTCAAAAAACGATGGGCTATAACCCATCGTTTTTTCATTTTTTTCATTTTTTTCAAATCCTCAGAAATGATGAAAAACGGCGTGCTATAGTATGCCGTACGATGTAGGCTATAGCCCATGGTCAAAAAGGATGAAAAACGAGGATATTTTGTTTTTTGAAAAATATGAAAAATTTTAAAAAACGATGGGCTATAACCCATCGTTTTTTTCATTTTTTCATTTTTTTCAAATCCTCAAAAATTATGTAAAACGGCGTGCTATAGTATGCCGTACGATGTGGGCTATAGCCCATGGTCAAAAAGGATGAAAAACGAGGATATTTAGTTTTTTGAAAAAAATGGAAAAAAATGGGCTATAACCCATCGTTTTTTCATTTTTTTCAAATCCTCAAAAATGATGAAAAACGGCGTGCTATAGTATGCCGTACGGTATGGGCTATAGCCCATGGTCAAAAATGATGAAAAATGAGGATAACTTTTTTCTACAAAAATTCAAAAAACGATGGGCCATCCCATCGTTTTTTTAATTTTTTCCAAATCCTCAAAAATGATGAAAAACTGCATGCTATAGTATGCCGTACGATGTAGGCTATAGCCCATGGTCAAAAAGGATGAAAAACGAGGATATTTTGTCTTTTGAAAAAAAATGAAAATGTTCAAAAAACGATGGGCTATAACCCATCGTTTTTTCATTTTTTTAATTTTTTTCAAATCCTCAGAAATGATGAAAAACGGCGTGCTATAGTATGCCGTACGATGTAGGCTATAGCCCATGGTCAAAAAGGATGAAAAACGAGGATATTTTGTTTTTTGAAAAATATGAAAAAATTTAAAAAACGATGGGCTATAACCCATCGTTTTTTTCATTTTTTCATTTTTTTCAAATCCTCAAAAATTATGTAAAACGGCATGATATAGTATGCCGTACGATGTGGGCTATAGCCCATGGTCAAAAAGCATGAAAAACGAGGATATTTTGTTTTTTGAAAAAAATGAAGAATTTCAAAAAATGATGGGCTATAACCCATCGTTTTTTTCATTTTTTCATTTTTTTCAAATCTTCAAAAATGATGAAAAACGGCATGCTATAGTATGCCGTACGATGTAGGCTATAGCCCATGGTCAAAAAGGATGAAAAACGAGGATATTTTGTTTTTTGAAAAATATGAAAAAATTTAAAAAACGATGGGCTATAACCCATCGTTTTTTTTCATTTTTTGATTTTATTCAAATCCTCAAAAATGATGAAAAACGGCGTGCTATAGTATGCCGTACGATGTAGGCTATAGCCCATGGTCAAAAAGGATGAAAAACGAGGATATTTTGTTTTTTGAAAAAAAGTGAAAAAATGAAGAAAAATAAACGATGGGCTATAACCCATCGTTTTTTTCATTTTTTCATTTTTTTCAAATCCTCAAAAATTATGTAAAACGGCATGATGTAGTATGCCGTACGATGTGGGCTATAGCCCATGGTCAAAAAGGATGAAAAACGAGGATATTTTGTTTTTTGAAAAAAATGAAAAAATTCAAAAAACGATGGGCTATAACCCATCGTTTTTTTCATTTTTTCATTTTTTTTCAAATCCTCAAAAATGATGAAAAACGGCGTGCTATAGTATGCCGTACGATGTAGGCTATAGCCCATGGTAAAAAAGGATGAAAAATGAGGATATTTTGTTTTTTGAAAAAAATGAAAAAATTCAAAAAACGATGGGCTATAACCCATCGTTTTTTTAATTTTTTCATTTTTTTTTCAAATCCTCAAAAATGATGAAAAACGGCGTGCTATAGTATGCCGTACGATGTGGGCTATAGCCCATGGTCAAAAAGGATGAAAAACGAGGATATTTAGTTTTTTGAAAAAAATGGAAAAAAATGGGCTATAACCCATCGTTTTTTCATTTTTTTCAAATCCTCAAAAATGATGAAAAACGGCGTGCTATAGTATGCCGTATGGTAGGGGCTATAGCCCATGTTCAAAAATGATGAAAAACGAGGTTAAATTTTTTTTTCAAAATTTCAAAAAACGATGGGCTATAACCCATGTTTTTTTGTTTTTTGTTTTCATTTTTTTCAAATCCTCAAAAATGATGAAAAACGGCGTGCTATAGCATGCCGTATGGTATGGGCTATAGCCCATGGTCAAAAATGATGAAAAATGAGGATAACTTTTTTCTACAAAAATTCAAAAAACGATGGGCCATCCCATCGTTTTTTTCATTTTTTCCAAATCCTCAAAAATGATGAAAAACGGCATGCTATAGTATGCCGTACGATGTAGGCTATAGCCCATGGTCAAAAAGGATGAAAAACGAGGATATTTTGTCTTTTGAAAAAAAATGAAAATGTTCAAAAAACGATGGGCTATAACCCATCGTTTTTTCATTTTTTTTATTTTTTTCAAATCCTCAAAAATGATGAAAAACGGCGTGCTATAGTAAGCCGTACGATGTAGGCTATAGCCCATGGAAAAAAAGGATGAAAAACGAGGATATTTTGTTTTTTGAAACAAATGAAAAAATTCAAAAAACGATGGGCTATAACCCATCGTTTTTTTCATTTTTAGATTTTTTTAAAATCCTCAAAAATGATGAAAAACGGCGTGCTATAGTATGTCGTACGATGTAGGCTATAGCCCATGTTCAAAAATGATGAAAAACGAGGTTAAAAAAAATATTCAAAAATTCAACGATGGGCTATAACCCATGTTTTTTTGTTTTTTGTTTTCATTTTTTTCAAATCCTCAAAAATGATGAAAAACGGCGTGCTATAGTATGCCGTACGGTATGGGCTATAGCCCATGGTCAAAAATGATGAAAAATGAGGATAACTTTTTTCTACAAAAATTCAAAAAACGATGGGCCATCCCATCGTTTTTTTTCATTTTTTCATTTTTTTCAAATCCTCAGAAATGATGAAAAACGGCGTGCTATAGTATGCCGTACGATGTAGGCTATAGCCCATGGTCAAAAAGGATGAAAAACGAGGATATTTTGTCTTTTGAAAAATATGAAAAAATTTAAAAAACGATGGGCTATAACCCATCGTTTTTTTTCATTTTTTCATTTTTTTCAAATCCTCAAAAATTATGTAAAACGGCATGATATAGTATGCCGTACGATGTGGGCTATAGCCCATGGTCAAAAAGGATGAAAAACGAGGATATTTTGTTTTTTGAAACAAATGAAAAAATTCAAAAAACGATGGGCTATAACCCATCGTTTTTTTGATTTTTTGACTTTTTTCAAATCCTCAAAAATGATGAAAAACGGCGTGCTATAGTATGCCGTACGATGTAGGCTATAGCCCATGGTCAAAAAGGATGAAAAACGAGGATATTTTGTCTTTTGAAAAAAAACTGAAAATTAAAAAAAAACGATGGGCTATAACCCATCGTTTTTTTCATTTTTTCATTTTTTTTCAAATCCTCAAAAATGATGAAAAACGGCGTGCTATAGTATGCCGTACGATGTAGGCTATAGCCCATGGTAAAAAAGGATGAAAAATGAGGATATTTTGTTTTTTGAAAAAAAAGAAAAAATTAAAAAAACGATGGGCTATAACCCATCGTTTTTTTCATTTTTTCATTTTTTTTTCAAATCCTCAAAAATGATGAAAAACGGCGTGCTATAGTATGCCGTACGATGTGGGCTATAGCCCATGGTCAAAAAGGATGAAAAACGAGGATATTTAGTTTTTTGAAAAAAATGGAAAAAAATGGGCTATAACCCATCGTTTTTTCATTTTTTTCAAATCCTCAAAAATGATGAAAAACGGCGTGCTATAGTATGCCGTATGGTAGGGGCTATAGCCCATGTTCAAAAATGATGAAAAACGAGGTTAAAAAAAATATTCAAAATTTCAAAAAACGATGGGCTATAACCCATGTTTTTTTGTTTTTTGTTTTCAAATCCTCAAAAATGATGAAAAACGGCGTGCTATAGTATGCCGTACGGTATGGGCTATAGCCCATGGTCAAAAATGATGAAAAATGAGGATAACTTTTTTCTACAAAAATTCAAAAAACGATGGGCCATCCCATCGTTTTTTTCATTTTTTCCAAATCCTCAAAAATGATGAAAAACGGCATGCTATAGTATGCCGTACGATGTAGGCTATAGCCCATGGTCAAAAAGGATGAAAAACGAGGATATTTTGTCTTTTGAAAAAAAATGAAAATGTTCAAAAAACGATGGGCTATAACCCATCGTTTTTTCATTTTTTTAATTTTTTTCAAATCCTCAAAAATGATGAAAAACGGCGTGCTATAGTATGCCGTACGATGTAGGCTATAGCCCATGGAAAAAAAGGATGAAAAACGAGGATATTTTGTTTTTTGAAACAAATGAAAAAATTCAAAAAACGATGGGCTATAACCCATCGTTTTTTTCATTTTTAGATTTTTTTCAAATCCTCAAAAATGATGAAAAACGGCGTGCTATAGTATGCCGTACGATGTAGGCTATAGCCCATGTTCAAAAATGATGAAAAACGAGGATATTTTGTCTTTTGAAAAATATGAAAAAATTTAAAAAACGATAGGCTATAACCCATCGTTTTTTTTCATTTTTTCATTTTTTTCAAATCCTCAAAAATTATGTAAAACGGCATGATATAGTATGCCGTACGATGTGGGCTATAGCCCATGGTCAAAAAGGATGAAAAACGAGGATATTTTGTTTTTTGAAACAAATGAAAAAATTCAAAAAACGATGGGCTATAACCCATCGTTTTTTTGATTTTTTGACTTTTTTCAAATCCTCAAAAATGATGAAAAACGGCGTGCTATAGTATGCCGTACGATGTAGGCTATAGCCCATGGTCAAAAAGGATGAAAAACGAGGATATTTTGTCTTTTGAAAAAAAACTGAAAATTTAAAAAAAACGATGGGCTATAACCCATCGTTTTTTCATTTTTTGATTTTATTCAAATCCTCAAAAATGATGAAAAACGGCGTGCTATAGTATGCCGTACGATGTAGGCTATACTATAGCCCATGGTCAAAAAGGATGAAAAACGAGGATATTTTGTTTTTTGAAAAATATGAAAAAATGAAGAAAAAAAACGATGGGCTATAACCCATCGTTTTTTTCATTTTTTCATTTTTTTTCAAATCCTCAAAAATGATGAAAAACGGCGTGCTATAGTATGCCGTACGATGTAGGCTATAGCCCATGGTAAAAAAGGATGAAAAATGAGGATATTTTGTTTTTTGAAAAAAATGAAAAAATTCAAAAAACGATGGGCTATAACCCATCGTTTTTTTTCATTTTTTCATTTTTTTTCAAATCCTCAAAAATGATGAAAAACGGCGTGCTATAGTATGCCGTACGATGTGGGCTATAGCCCATGGTCAAAAAGGATGAAAAACGAGGATATTTAGTTTTTTGAAAAAAATGGAAAAAAATGGGCTATAACCCATCGTTTTTTCATTTTTTTCAAATCCTCAAAAATGATGAAAAACGGCGTGCTATAGTATGCCGTACGGTATGGGCTATAGCCCATGGTCAAAAATGATGAAAAATGAGGATAACTTTTTTCTACAAAAAATCCAAAAACGATGGGCCATCCCATCGTTTTTTTCATTTTTTCCAAATCCTCAAAAATGATGAAAAACGGCATGCTATAGTATGCCGTACGATGTAGGCTATAGCCCATGGTCAAAAAGGATGAAAAACGAGGATATTTTGTCTTTTGAAAAAAAATGAAAATGTTCAAAAAACGATGGGCTATAACCCATCGTTTTTTTCATTTTTAGATTTTTTTCAAATCCTCAAAAATGATGAAAAACGGTATAACCCAAAACGATGGGCCATCCCATCGTTTTTTTCATTTTTTCCAAATCCTCAAAAATGATGAAAAACGGCATGATATAGTATGCCGTACGATGTGGGCTATAGCCCATGGTCAAAAAGGATGAAAAACGAGGATATTTTGTTTTTTGAAACAAATGAAAAAATTCAAAAAACGATGGGCTATAACCCATCGTTTTTTTCATTTTTTGATTTTTTTCAAATCCTCAAAAATGATGAAAAACGGCGTGCTATAGTATGCCGTACGATGTAGGCTATAGCCCATGGTCAAAAAGGATGAAAAACGAGGATATTTTGTCTTTTGAAAAAAAACTGAAAATTAAAAAAAAAAACGATGGGCTATAACCCATCGTTTTTTCATTTTTTGATTTTATTCAAATCCTCAAAAATGATGAAAAACGGCGTGCTATAGTATGCCGTACGATGTAGGCTATAGCCCATGGTCAAAAAGGATGAAAAACGAGGATATTTTGTTTTTTGAAAAATATGAAAAAATGAAAAAAAAAAACGATGGGCTATAACCCATCGTTTTTTTCATTTTTTCATTTTTTTCAAATCCTCAAAAATTATGTAAAACGGCATGATATAGTATGCCGTACGATGTGGGCTATAGCCCATGGTCAAAAAGGATGAAAAACGAGGATATTTTGTTTTTTGAAAAAAAAGAAAAAATTCAAAAAACGATGGGCTATAACCCATCGTTTTTTTCATTTTTTAATTTTTTTTCAAATCCTCAAAAATGATGAAAAACGGCGTGCTATAGTATGCCGTACGATGTAGGCTATAGCCCATGGTAAAAAAGGATGAAAAATTAGGATATTTTGTTTTTTGAAAAAAATGAAAAAATTCAAAAAACGATGGGCTATAACCCATCGTTTTTTTCATTTTTTTTTAAATCCTCAAAAATGATGAAAAACGGCGTGCTATAGTATGCCGTACGATGTGGGCTATAGCCCATGGTCAAAAAGGATGAAAAACGAGGATATTTAGTTTTTTGAAAAAAATGGAAAAAAATGGGCTATAACCCATCGTTTTTTCATTTTTTTCAAATCCTCAAAAATGATGAAAAACGGCGTGCTATAGTATGCCGTATGGTAGGGGCTATAGCCCATGTTCAAAAATGATGAAAAACGAGGTTAAAAAAAATATTCAAAAATTCAAAAAACGATGGGCTATAACCCATGTTTTTTTGTTTTTTGTTTTCATTTTTTTCAAATCCTCAAAAATGATGAAAAACGGCGTGCTATAGTATGCCGTACGGTATGGGCTATAGCCCATGGTCAAAAATGATGAAAAATGAGGATAACTTTTTTCTACAAAAAATCAAAAAACGATGGGCCATCCCATCGTTTTTTTCATTTTTTCCAAATCCTCAAAAATGATGAAAAACGGCATGCTATAGTATGCCGTACGATGTAGGCTATAGCCCATGGTCAAAAAGGATGAAAAACGAGGATATTTTGTCTTTTGAAAAAAAATGAAAATGTTCAAAAAACGATGGGCTATAACCCATCGTTTTTTTATTTTTTTTATTTTTTTCAAATCCTCAAAAATGATGAAAAACGGCGTGCTATAGTATGCCGTACGATGTAGGCTATAGCCCATGGTAAAAAAGGATGAAAAACGAGGATATTTTGTTTTTTGAAAAAAATGAAGAATTTCAAAAAATGATGGGCTATAACCCATCGTTTTTTTCATTTTTTCATTTTTTTCAAATCCTCAAAAATGATGAAAAACGGCGTGCTATAGTATGCCGTACGATGTGGGCTATAGCCCATGGTCAAAAAGGATGAAAAACGAGGATATTTAGTTTTTTGAAAAAAATGGAAAAAAATGGGCTATAACCCATCGTTTTTTTCATTTTTTCATTTTTTTCAAATCCTCAAAAATGATGAAAAACGGCGTGCTATAGTATGCCGTACGGTATGGGCTATAGCCCATGGTCAAAAATGATGAAAAATGAGGATAACTTTTTTCTACAAAAAATCAAAAAACGATGGGCCATCCCATCGTTTTTTTCATTTTTTCCAAATCCTCAAAAATGATGAAAAACGGCATGCTATAGTATGCCGTACGATGTAGGCTATAGCCCATGGTCAAAAAGGATGAAAAACGAGGATATTTTGTCTTTTGAAAAAAAATGAAAATGTTCAAAAAACGATGGGCTATAACCCATCGTTTTTTTATTTTTTTTATTTTTTTCAAATCCTCAAAAATGATGAAAAACGGCGTGCTATAGTATGCCGTACGATGTAGGCTATAGCCCATGGTAAAAAAGGATGAAAAACGAGGATATTTTGTTTTTTGAAAAAAATGAAGAATTTCAAAAAATGATGGGCTATAACCCATCGTTTTTTTCATTTTTTCATTTTCTTCAAATCCTCAAAAATGATGAAAAACGGCGTGCTATAGTATGCCGTATGGTAGGGGCTATAGCCCATGTTTAAAAATGATGAAAAACGAGGTTAAAAAAAATATTCAAAAATTCAAAAAACGATGGGCTATAACCCATGTTTTTTTGTTTTTTGTTTTCATTTTTTTCAAATCCTCAAAAATGATGAAAAACGGCGTGCTATAGTATACCGTACGGTATGGGCTATAGCCCATGGCCAAAAATGATGAAAAATGAGGATAACTTTTTTCTACAAAAATTCAAAAAACGATGGGCTATAACCCATCGTTTTTTTCATTTTTTCATTTTTTTCAAATCCTCAAAAATGATGAAAAACGGCGTGCTATAGTATGCCGTACGATGTAGGCTATAGCCCATGGTCAAAAAGGATGAAAAACGAGGATATTTTGTTTTTTGAAAAAAATGAAGAATTTCAAAAAATGATGGGCTATAACCCATCGTTTTTTTCATTTTTTCATTTTTTTTCAAATCCTAAAAAATGATGAAAAATGGCGTGCTATAGTATGCCGTACGATGTGGGCTATAGCCCATGGTCAAAAAGGATGAAAAACGAGGATATTTAGTTTTTTGAAAAAAATGGAAAAAAATGGGCTATAACCCATCGTTTTTTCATTTTTTCATTTTTTTCAAATCCTCAAAAATGATGAAAAACGGCGTGCTATATAGTATGCCGTATGGTAGGGGCTATAGCCCATGTTCAAAAATGATGAAAAACGAGGTTAAAAAAAATATTAAAAAATTCAAAAAACGATGGGCTATAACCCATGTTTTTTTGTTTTTTGTTTTCATTTTTTTCAAATCCTCAAAAATGATGAAAAACGGCGTGCTATAGTATGCCGTACGGTATGGGCTATAGCCCATGGTCAAAAATGATGAAAAATGAGGATAACTTTTTTCTACAAAAATTCGAAAAACGATGGGCCATCCCATCGTTTTTTTCATTTTTTCCAAATCCTCAAAAATGATGAAAAACGGCATGCTATAGTATGCCGTACGATGTAGGCTATAGCCCATGGTCAAAAAGGATGAAAAACGAGGATATTTTGTCTTTTGAAAAAAAATGAAAATGTTCAAAAAACGATGGACTATAACCCATCGTTGTTTCATTTTTTTTATTTTTTTCAAATCCTCAAAAATTATGAAAAACGGCGTGCTATAGTATGCCGTACGATGTAGGCTATAGCCCATGGTAAAAAAGGATGAAAAACGAGGATATTTTGTTTTTTGAAAAAAATGAAGAATTTCAAAAAATGATGGGCTATAACCCATCGTTTTTTTCATTTTTTCATTTTTTTTCAAATCCTCAAAAATGATGAAAAACGGCGTGCTATAGTATGCCGTACGATGTGGGCTATAGCCCATGGTCAAAAAGGATGAAAAACGAGGATATTTAGTTTTTTGAAAAAAATGGAAAAAAATGGGCTATAACCCATCGTTTTTTCATTTTTTCATTTTTTTCAAATCCTCAAAAATGATGAAAAACGGCGTGCTATATAGTATGCCGTATGGTAGGGGCTATAGCCCATGTTCAAAAATGATGAAAAACGAGGTTAAAAAAAATATTCAAAAATTCAAAAAACGATGGGCTATAACCCATGTTTTTTGTTTTTTGTTTTCATTTTTTTCAAATCCTCAAAAATGATGAAAAACGGCGTGCTATAGTATGCCGTACGGTATGGGCTATAGCCCATGGTCAAAAATGATGAAAAATGAGGATAACTTTTTTCTACAAAAAATCAAAAAACGATGGGCCATCCCATCGTTTTTTTCATTTTTTCCAAATCCTCAAAAATGATGAAAAACGGCATGCTATAGTATGCCGTACGATGTAGGCTATAGCCCATGGTCAAAAAGGATGAAAAACGAGGATATTTTGTCTTTTGAAAAAAAATGAAAATGTTCAAAAAACGATGGGCTATAACCCATCGTTTTTTCATTTTTTTTATTTTTTTCAAATCCTCAAAAATGATGAAAAACGGCGTGCTATAGTATGCCGTACGATGTAGGCTATAGCCCATGGTAAAAAAGGATGAAAAACGAGGATATTTTGTTTTTTGAAAAAAATGAAGAATTTCAAAAAATGATGGGCTATAACCCATCGTTTTTTTCATTTTTTCATTTTTTTCAAATCCTCAAAAATGATGAAAAACGGCGTGCTATAGTATGCCGTACGATGTGGGCTATAGCCCATGGTCAAAAAGGATGAAAAACGAGGATATTTAGTTTTTTGAAAAAAATGGAAAAAAATGGGCTATAACCCATCGTTTTTTCATTTTTTCATTTTCTTCAAATCCTCAAAAATGATGAAAAACGGCGTGCTATAGTATGCCGTATGGTAGGGGCTATAGCCCATGTTTAAAAATGATGAAAAACGAGGTTAAAAAAAATATTCAAAAATTCAAAAAACGATGGGCTATAACCCATGTTTTTTTGTTTTTTGTTTTCATTTTTTTCAAATCCTCAAAAATGATGAAAAACGGCGTGCTATAGTATACCGTACGGTATGGGCTATAGCCCATGGTCAAAAATGATGAAAAATGAGGATAACTTTTTTCTACAAAAATTCAAAAAACGATGGGCTATAACCCATCGTTTTTTTCATTTTTTCATTTTTTTCAAATCCTCAAAAATGATGAAAAACGGCGTGCTATAGTATGCCGTACGATGTAGGCTATAGCCCATGGTCAAAAAGGATGAAAAACGAGGATATTTTGTTTTTTGAAAAAAATGAAGAATTTCAAAAAATGATGGGCTATAACCCATCGTTTTTTTCATTTTTTCATTTTTTTTCAAATCCTAAAAAATGATGAAAAACGGCGTGCTATAGTATGCCGTACGATGTGGGCTATAGCCCATGGTCAAAAAGGATGAAAAACGAGGATATTTAGTTTTTTGAAAAAAATGGAAAAAAATGGGCTATAACCCATCGTTTTTTCATTTTTTCATTTTTTTCAAATCCTCAAAAATGATGAAAAACGGCGTGCTATATAGTATGCCGTATGGTAGGGGCTATAGCCCATGTTCAAAAATGATGAAAAACGAGGTTAAAAAAAATATTAAAAAATTCAAAAAACGATGGGCTATAACCCATGTTTTTTTGTTTTTTGTTTTCATTTTTTTCAAATCCTCAAAAATGATGAAAAACGGCGTGCTATAGTATGCCGTACGGTATGGGCTATAGCCCATGGTCAAAAATGATGAAAAATGAGGATAACTTTTTTCTACAAAAATTCGAAAAACGATGGGCCATCCCATCGTTTTTTTCCAAATCCTCAAAAATGATGAAAAACGGCATGCTATAGTATGCCGTACGATGTAGGCTATAGCCCATGGTCAAAAAGGATGAAAAACGAGGATATTTTGTCTTTTGAAAAAAAATGAAAATGTTCAAAAACGATGGACTATAACCCATCGTTGTTTCATTTTTTTTATTTTTTTCAAATCCTCAAAAATGATGAAAAACGGCGTGCTATAGTATGCCGTACGATGTAGGCTATAGCCCATGGTAAAAAAGGATGAAAAACGAGGATATTTTGTTTTTTGAAAAAAATGAAGAATTTCAAAAAATGATGGGCTATAACCCATCGTTTTTTTCATTTTTTCATTTTTTTTCAAATCCTCAAAAATGATGAAAAACGGCGTGCTATAGTATGCCGTACGATGTGGGCTATAGCCCATGGTCAAAAAGGATGAAAAACGAGGATATTTAGTTTTTTGAAAAAGATGGAAAAAAATGGGCTATAACCCATCGTTTTTTCATTTTTTCATTTTCTTCAAATCCTCAAAAATGATGAAAAACGGCGTGCTATAGTATGCCGTATGGTAGGGGCTATAGCCCATGTTTAAAAATGATGAAAAACGAGGTTAAAAAAAATATTCAAAAATTCAAAAAACGATGGGCTATAACCCATGTTTTTTTGTTTTTTGTTTTCATTTTTTTCAAATCCTCAAAAATGATGAAAAACGGCGTGCTATAGTATACCGTACGGTATGGGCTATAGCCCATGGTCAAAAATGATGAAAAATGAGGATAACTTTTTTCTACAAAAATTCAAAAAACGATGGGCTATAACCCATCGTTTTTTTCATTTTTTCATTTTTTTCAAATCCTCAAAAATGATGAAAAACGGCGTGCTATAGTATGCCGTACGATGTAGGCTATAGCCCATGGTCAAAAAGGATGAAAAACGAGGATATTTTGTTTTTTGAAAAAAATGAAGAATTTCAAAAAATGATGGGCTATAACCCATCGTTTTTTTTATTTTTTCATTTTTTTTCAAATCCTAAAAAATGATGAAAAACGGCGTGCTATAGTATGCCGTACGATGTGGGCTATAGCCCATGGTCAAAAAGGATGAAAAACGAGGATATTTAGTTTTTTGAAAAAAATGGAAAAAAATGGGCTATAACCCATCGTTTTTTCATTTTTTCATTTTTTTCAAATCCTCAAAAATGATGAAAAACGGCGTGCTATATAGTATGCCGTATGGTAGGGGCTATAGCCCATGTTCAAAAATGATGAAAAACGAGGTTAAAAAAAATATTAAAAAATTCAAAAAACGATGGGCTATAACCCATGTTTTTTTGTTTTTTGTTTTCATTTTTTTCAAATCCTCAAAAATGATGAAAAACGGCGTGCTATAGTATGCCGTACGGTATGGGCTATAGCCCATGGTCAAAAATGATGAAAAATGAGGATAACTTTTTTCTACAAAAATTCGAAAAACGATGGGCCATCCCATCGTTTTTTTCATTTTTTCCAAATCCTCAAAAATGATGAAAAACGGCATGCTATAGTATGCCGTACGATGTAGGCTATAGCCCATGGTCAAAAAGGATGAAAAACGAGGATATTTTGTCTTTTGAAAAAAAATGAAAATGTTCAAAAACGATGGACTATAACCCATCGTTGTTTCATTTTTTTTATTTTTTTCAAATCCTCAAAAATGATGAAAAACGGCGTGCTATAGTATGCCGTACGATGTAGGCTATAGCCCATGGTAAAAAAGGATGAAAAACGAGGATATTTTGTTTTTTGAAAAAAATGAAGAATTTCAAAAAATGATGGGCTATAACCCATCGTTTTTTTCATTTTTTAATTTTTTTTCAAATCCTCAAAAATGATGAAAAACGGCGTGCTATAGTATGCCGTACGATGTGGGCTATAGCCCATGGTCAAAAAGGATGAAAAACGAGGATATTTAGTTTTTTGAAAAAAATGAAGAATTTCAAAAAATGATGGGCTATAACCCATCGTTTTTTCATTTTTTCATTTTTTTCAAATCCTCAAAAATGATGAAAAACGGCGTGCTATATAGTATGCCGTATGGTAGGGGCTATAGCCCATGTTCAAAAATGATGAAAAACGAGGTTTTCATTTCATTCATTTCATTTCATTTCATTTCATTTTTTTTATTTTTTTCAAATCCTCAAAAATGATGAAAAACGGCGTGCTATAGTATGCCGTACGATGTAGGCTATAGCCCATGGTAAAAAAGGATGAAAAACGAGGATATTTTGTTTTTTGAAAAAAATGAAGAATTTCAAAAAATGATGGGCTATAACCCATCGTTTTTTTCATTTTTTCATTTTTTTTCAAATCCTCAAAAATGATGAAAAACGGCGTGCTATAGTATGCCGTACGATGTGGGCTATAGCCCATGGTCAAAAAGGATGAAAAACGAGGATATTTAGTTTTTTGAAAAAAATGGAAAAAAATGGGCTATAACCCATCGTTTTTTCATTTTTTCATTTTTTTCAAATCCTCAAAAATGATGAAAAACGGCGTGCTATATAGTATGCCGTATGGTAGGGGCTATAGCCCATGTTCAAAAATGATGAAAAACGAGGTTAAAAAAAATATTCAAAAATTCAAAAAACGATGGGCTATAACCCATGTTTTTTTGTTTTTTGTTTTCATTTTTTTCAAATCCTCAAAAATGATGAAAAACGGCGTGCTATAGTATGCCGTACGGTATGGGCTATAGCCCATGGTCAAAAATGATGAAAAATGAGGATAACTTTTTTCTACAAAAAATCAAAAAACGATGGGCCATCCCATCGTTTTTTTCATTTTTTCCAAATCCTCAAAAATGATGAAAAACGGCATGCTATAGTATGCCGTACGATGTAGGCTATAGCCCATGGTCAAAAAGGATGAAAAACGAGGATATTTTGTCTTTTGAAAAAAAATGAAAATGTTCAAAAAACGATGGGCTATAACCCATCGTTTTTTCATTTTTTTTATTTTTTTCAAATCCTCAAAAATGATGAAAAACGGCGTGCTATAGTATGCCGTACGATGTAGGCTATAGCCCATGGTAAAAAAGGATGAAAAACGAGGATATTTTGTTTTTTGAAAAAAATGAAGAATTTCAAAAAATGATGGGCTATAACCCATCGTTTTTTTCATTTTTTCATTTTTTTCAAATCCTCAAAAATGATGAAAAACGGCGTGCTATAGTATGCCGTACGATGTGGGCTATAGCCCATGGTCAAAAAGGATGAAAAACGAGGATATTTAGTTTTTTGAAAAAAATGGAAAAAAATGGGCTATAACCCATCGTTTTTTCATTTTTTCATTTTCTTCAAATCCTCAAAAATGATGAAAAACGGCGTGCTATAGTATGCCGTATGGTAGGGGCTATAGCCCATGTTTAAAAATGATGAAAAACGAGGTTAAAAAAAATATTCAAAAATTCAAAAAACGATGGGCTATAACCCATGTTTTTTTGTTTTTTGTTTTCATTTTTTTCAAATCCTCAAAAATGATGAAAAACGGCGTGCTATAGTATACCGTACGGTATGGGCTATAGCCCATGGTCAAAAATGATGAAAAATGAGGATAACTTTTTTCTACAAAAATTCAAAAAACGATGGGCTATAACCCATCGTTTTTTTCATTTTTTCATTTTTTTCAAATCCTCAAAAATGATGAAAAACGGCGTGCTATAGTATGCCGTACGATGTAGGCTATAGCCCATGGTCAAAAAGGATGAAAAACGAGGATATTTTGTTTTTTGAAAAAAATGAAGAATTTCAAAAAATGATGGGCTATAACCCATCGTTTTTTTCATTTTTTCATTTTTTTTCAAATCCTAAAAAATGATGAAAAACGGCGTGCTATAGTATGCCGTACGATGTGGGCTATAGCCCATGGTCAAAAAGGATGAAAAACGAGGATATTTAGTTTTTTGAAAAAAATGGAAAAAAATGGGCTATAACCCATCGTTTTTTCATTTTTTCATTTTTTTCAAATCCTCAAAAATGATGAAAAACGGCGTGCTATATAGTATGCCGTATGGTAGGGGCTATAGCCCATGTTCAAAAATGATGAAAAACGAGGTTAAAAAAAATATTAAAAAATTCAAAAAACGATGGGCTATAACCCATGTTTTTTTGTTTTTTGTTTTCATTTTTTTCAAATCCTCAAAAATGATGAAAAACGGCGTGCTATAGTATGCCGTACGGTATGGGCTATAGCCCATGGTCAAAAATGATGAAAAATGAGGATAACTTTTTTCTACAAAAATTCGAAAAACGATGGGCCATCCCATCGTTTTTTTCATTTTTTCCAAATCCTCAAAAATGATGAAAAACGGCATGCTATAGTATGCCGTACGATGTAGGCTATAGCCCATGGTCAAAAAGGATGAAAAACGAGGATATTTTGTCTTTTGAAAAAAAATGAAAATGTTCAAAAAACGATGGACTATAACCCATCGTTGTTTCATTTTTTTTATTTTTTTCAAATCCTCAAAAATTATGAAAAACGGCGTGCTATAGTATGCCGTACGATGTAGGCTATAGCCCATGGTAAAAAAGGATGAAAAACGAGGATATTTTGTTTTTTGAAAAAAATGAAGAATTTCAAAAAATGATGGGCTATAACCCATCGTTTTTTTTCATTTTTTCATTTTTTTTCAAATCCTCAAAAATGATGAAAAACGGCGTGCTATAGTATGCCGTACGATGTGGGCTATAGCCCATGGTCAAAAAGGATGAAAAACGAGGATATTTAGTTTTTTGAAAAAAATGGAAAAAAATGGGCTATAACCCATCGTTTTTTCATTTTTTCATTTTTTTCAAATCCTCAAAAATGATGAAAAACGGCGTGCTATATAGTATGCCGTATGGTAGGGGCTATAGCCCATGTTCAAAAATGATGAAAAACGAGGTTAAAAAAAATATTCAAAAATTCAAAAAACGATGGGCTATAACCCATGTTTTTTTGTTTTTTGTTTTCATTTTTTTCAAATCCTCAAAAATGATGAAAAACGGCGTGCTATAGTATGCCGTACGGTATGGGCTATAGCGCATGGTCAAAAATGATGAAAAATGAGGATAACTTTTTTCTACAAAAATTCAAAAAACGATGGGCTATAACCCATCGTTTTTTTTATTTTTTCATTTTTTTCAAAACCTCAAAAATGATGAAAAACGGCATGCTATAGTATGCCGTACGATGTAGGCTATAGCCCATGGTCAAAAAGGATGAAAAACGAGGATATTTTGTCTTTTGAAAAAAAATGAAAATTTTCAAAAAACGATGGGCTATAACCCATTGTTTTTTCTTTTTTTTTCAAATCCTCAAAAATGATGAAAAACGGCGTGCTATAGTATGCCGTACGATGTAGGCTATAGCCCATGGTCAAAAAGGATGAAAAACGAGGCTATTTTGTTTTTTGAAAAAAATGAAAAAATGAAAAAAATGATGGGCTATAACCCATCGTTTTTTTTAATTTTTAATTTTTTTTCAAATCCTCAAAAATGAGAAAAAACGGCGTGCTATAGTATGCCGTACGATGTAGGCTATAGCCCATGGTCAAAAAGGATGAAAAACGAGGATATTTTGTTTTTTGAAAAAAATTAAGAATTTAAAAAAACGATGGGCTATAACCCATCGTTTTTTTCATTTTTTCATTTTTTTCAAATCCTCAAAAATGATGAAAAACGGCGTGCTATAGCATGCCGTACGATGTAGGCTATAGCCCATGGTCAAAAAGGATGAAAAACGAGGATATTTTGTCTTTTGAAAAAAATGAACATTTTCAAAAAACGATGGGCTATAACCCATCGTTTTTTTAATTTTTTTCAAATCCTCAAAAATGATGAAAAACGGCGTGCTATAGTATGCCGTACGATGTAGGCTATAGCCCATGGTCAAAAAGGATGAAAAACGAGGATATTTTGTTTTTTGAAAAAAATGAAAAAAATGAAAAACAATGGGCTATAACCCATCGTTTTCTTTTTCATTTTTTTCATTTTTTTCAAATCCTCAAATATGATGAAAAACGGCGTGATATAGTATGCCGTACGATGTAGGCTATAGCCCATGGTCAAAAAGGATGAAAAACGAGGATATTTAGTTTTTTGAAAAAAATCTAAAAAATCAAAAAACGATGGGCTATAACCCATCGTTTTTTTTAATTTTTAATTTTTTTTCAAATCCTCAAAAATGATGAAAAATGGCGTGCTATAGTATGCCGTACGGTATGGGCTATAGCCCATGGTCAAAAATGATGAAAAATGAGGATAACTTTTTTCAAAAATTCAAAAAACGATGGGCTATAACCCATGTTTTTTGAATTTTTGATTTTTTTTCAAATCCTCAAAAATGATGAAAAACGGCGTGCTATAGTATGCCGTACGATGTAGGCTATAGCCCATGGTCAAAAAGGATGAAAAACGAGGATATTTTGTTTTTTGAAAAAAATTAAAAAAATCAAAAAACTATTGGCTATAACCCATGGTATTTTTTCAAATCCTCAAAAATGATGAAAAACGGCGTGCTATAGTATGCCGTACGATGTAGGCTTTAGCCCATGGTCAAAAACGATGAAAAACGAGGATATTTTGTTTTTTGAAAAAAATCAAAAAACGATGGGCGTGCTATAGTATGCCGTTTTTTTCATTTTTTCATTTTTTTCAAATCCTCAAAAATGATGAAAAACGTCGTGCTATAGTATGCCGTACGATGTAGGCTCTAGCCCATGGTCAAAAAGGATGAAAAACGAGGATATTTTGTTTTTTGAAAAAAATGAAAATTTTCAAAAAACGATGGGCTATAACCCATCGTTTTTTCCATTTTTTCATTTTTTTCAAATCCTCAAAAATGATGAAAAACGGCGTGCTATAGTATGCCGTACGATGTAGGCTCTAGCCCATGGTCAAAAAGGATGAAAAACGAGGATATTTTGTTTTTTGAAAAAAATGAAAATTTTCAAAAAACGATGGGCTATAACCCATCGTTTTTTTATTTTTTTATTTTTTTCAAATCCTCAAAAATGATGAAAAACGGCGTAGTATAGTATGCCGTACGATGTAGGCTATAGCCCATGGTCAAAAAGGATGAAAAACGAGGATATTTTGTTTTTTGATAAATATGGAACAATTCAAAAAACGATGGGCTATAACCCATCGTTTTTTTTATTATTTTTTAAATCCTCAAAAATGATGAAAAACGGCGTGCTATAGTATGCCGTACGATGTGGGCTATAGCCCATGGTCAAATATCCCGCTGAGCATTTTTCACGATTTCGGAGGATCTGAAAATATCGGAGCGCATGCTGTAGGGTGATACATCATGTAAATACAACATATTGAGCAGGGCACTGCAGGGAGTTGAACCCCGTTCTGGTAAACCAGGAAGTACCACACCAGTGCCTTAGTTTGTTTTGTTGTAATTTACAGGTCCAACAGCAATCACATTCATTACATTTCAACAGTAGTCATTTCACAATTTACACTTTAGGCAATAATAACAGTAAATAAAATAATAAATCACAAAGCTACCATTGTCAAATTTGCTAAATATGTTTAAATGTACTCTTGCCGACCTCCCACAACAAAATCATTAAAATAAGTAGATTATCATTTTTCACGATTTCGGAGGATTTGAAAAAAGGTGAAAATCATGGAAAGCGACAGTCTATTATCCATCGTCACGGAGCGCATGCTATAGGGTGCCATTTTTCACGATTTCGGAGGATTTGAAAAAAAGGTGAAAATATCGGAAAAGCGAGTCCATTGTCTCGAGTGATTTCCAAAATCGTAAAATCTTGGGATTTAGAAAGCGAGAAAGTGAGAAAGCGAGAAGCGAGAAAACGATAAGCGAGAAAGCGAAAAGCGAGAAAGCG
Source organism: Protomyctophum parallelum (assembly GCF_964188405.1). NCBI lineage: Eukaryota > Metazoa > Chordata > Actinopteri > Myctophiformes > Myctophidae > Protomyctophum > Protomyctophum parallelum. The sequence continues at coordinate 41,103,237 of NC_139705.1, forward strand.
AGAAAACGATAAGCGAGAAAACGATAAGCGAGAAAGCGAGAAGCGAGAAAACGATAAGCGAGAAAGCGAGAAGCGAGAAAACGAGAAGCGAGAAAACGATAAGCGAGAAAGCGAGAAGCGAGAAAGCGAGAAGCGAGAAAACGATAAGCGAGAAAGCGAGAAGCGAGAAGCGAGAAGCGAGAAAACGAGAAAGCGAGAAAACGAGAAGCGAGAAAACGAGAAGCGAGAAAACGAGAAGCGAGAAAACGAGAAGCGAGAAAACGATAATCGAGAAAGCGAGAAGCGAGAAAGCGAGAAGCGAGAAAGCGAGAAAGTGAGAAGCGAGAAAGCGAGAAGCGAGAAAGCGAGAAGCGAGAAAACGATAAGCGAGAAAGCGAGAAAGCGAGAAAGCGTGAAAGCGAGAAGCGTGAAGCGAGAAAGCGAGAAGCGAGGAAACGATAAGCGAGAAAGTGAGAAGCGAGAAAGCGAGAAGCGAGAAAACGAGAAGCGAGAAAACGATAAGCGAGAAAGCGAGAAGCGAGAAGCGAGAAAACGAGAAAGCGAGAAAACGAGAAGCGAGAAAGCGAGAAGCGAGAAAACGAGAAGCGAGAAAACGAGAAGCGAGAAAACGAGAAGCGAGAAAGCGAGAAGCGAGAAAGCGAGAAAGTGAGAAGCGAGAAAGCGAGAAGCGAGAAAACGATAAGCGAGAAAGCGAGAAAGCGAGAAAGCGTGAAAGCGAGAAGCGTGAAGCGAGAAAGCGAGAAGCGAGAAAACGATAAGCGAGAAAGTGAGAAGCGAGAAAGCGAGAAGCGAGAAAACGAGAAGCGAGAAAGCGAGAAGCGAGAAAGCGAGAAGCGAGAAGTCGAAGAGCGAGAAAGCGAGAAGCGAGAAGCGAGAAGCGAGAAGCGTGAAAGCGAGAAAGCGAGAAGCGAGAAAGCGAGAAAGCGAGAAGCGAGAAAGCGAGAAAGCGAGAAAGCGAGAAAGCGAGAAAGCGAGAAAACGATAAGCGAGAAAGCGAGAAGCGAGAAAACGATAAGCGAGAAAGCGAAAAGCGAGAAAACGATAAGCGAGAAAGCGAGAAAACGAGAAGCGAGAAGCGAGAAAACGATAAGCGAGAAAACGAGAAGCGAGAAAGCGAGAAGCGAGAAAACGATAAGCGAGAAAGCGAGAAGCGAGAAAACGATAAGCGAGAAAGCGAGAAAGCGAGAAGCGTGAAGCGAGAAAGCGAGAAGCGAGAAAACGATAAGTGAGAAAGTGAGAAGCGAAAAAGCGAGAAGCGAGAAAACGATAAGCGAGAAAGCGAGAAGCGAGAAGCGAGAAAGCGAGAAGCGAGAAAGCGAGAAGCGAGAAGACGAAGAGCGAGAAAGCGAGAAGCGAGAAGCGTGAAGCGTGAAAGCGAGAAAGCGAGAAGCGAGAAAGCGAGAAGCGAGAAAGCGAGAAAGCGAGAAAGCGAGAAAACGATAAGCGAGAAAGCGAGAAAGCGAGAAGCGAGAAAACGATAAGCGAGAAAGCGAGAAGCGAGAAAACGATAAGCGAGAAAGCGAGAAAACGAGAAGCGAGAAAGCGAGAAGCGTGAAAACGATAAGCGAGAAAGCGAGAAGCGAGAAAGCGAGAAGCGAGAAAGCGAGAAGCGAGAAAACGATAAGCGAGAAAGCGAGAAGCGAGAAAACGAGAAGCGAGAAAGCGAGAAAACGAGAAGCGAGAAAACGATAAGCGAGAAAGCGAGAAAACGATAAGCGAGAAAGCGAGAAGCGAGAAAGCGAGAAGCGAGAAAGCGAGAAAACGATAAGCGAGAAAGCGAGAAGCGAGAAAGCGAGAAAGCGAGAAGCGAGAAAACGATAAGCGAGAAAGCGAGAAGCGAGAAAACGATAAGCGAGAAAGCGAGAAGCGTGAAGCGTGAAGCGTGAAGCGAGAAAGCGAGAAGCGAGAAAACGATAAGCGAGAAGCGAGAAAGCGAGAAAGCGAGAAGCGAGAAAACGATAAGCGAGAAGCGAGAAAGCGAGAAAGCGAGAAGCGAGAAAACGATAAGCGAGAAAGAGAGAAGCGAGAAAACGATAAGCGAGAAAGCGAGAAAACGAGAAGCGAGAAAGCAAGAAGCGAGAAAACGATAAGCGAGAAAGCGAGAAAACGAGAAGCGAGAAAGCGAGAAGCGAGAAAACGATAAGCGAGAAAGCGAGAAGCGAGAAAGCGAGAAGCGAGAAAACGATAAGCGAGAAAGCGAGAAGCGAGAAAACGAGAAGCGAGAAAGCGAGAAGCGAGAAAACGAGAAGCGAGAAAGCGAGAAAGCGAGAAGAGAGAAAACGATAAGCGAGAAAGCGAGAAGCGAGAAAGCGAGAAAACGATAAGCGAGAAAGTATGCCGTACGGTATGGGCTATAGCCCATGGTCAAAAATGATGAAAAACGAGGTTAATTTTTTTAGCGAAAATTCTAAAAACGATGGGCTATAACCCATGTTTTTTTAATTTTTTTCAAATCCTCAAAAATGATGAAAAACGGCGTGCTATAGTATGCCGTACGGTAGGGGCTATAGCCCATGTTCACAAATGATGAAAAACGAGGTTACTTTTTTTTTTTTTTTTATAAAAAAAACTATGGGCTATAACCCTTTTTTTCCAAATCCTCAAAAATGATGAAAAACGGCGTGCTATAGTATGCCGTATGGTAGGGGCTATAGCCCATGTTCAAAATTGATGAAAAAAAAATTCAAAAATTCAAAAAACGATGGGCTATAACCCATGTTTTTTTTCTTTTTCTCAAATCCTCAAAAATGATGAAAAACGGCGTGCTATAGTATGCCGTACGATATGGGCTATTAGACGAGCGTCTAAAAATGGGATAAAAAACGTCTAAAAATAGACGTCTAAAACACGTCTAAAAATAGACGTGTTTTAGATGTCTATTTTTAGACGTTTTTTAGACGTAAATTTTTAGACGTTTTTATCCCATTTTTAGACGCACGTCTAATAGCCGGCTATTGCTCAGTGGGATGGTCAAAAATGATGAAAAACGAGGATTCAAAAAAAATTCAAAAATTCAAAAAACGATGGGCTATAACCCATGTTTTGTTTTTTTTCACTTTTTTCAAATCCTCAAAAATGATGAAAAACGGCGTGCTATAGTATGCCGTACGATATGGGCTATTAGACGAGCGTCTAAAAATGGGATAAAAAACGTCTAAAAATAGACATCTAAAACACGTCTAGTTTTAGACGTCAATTTTTAGAAGTTTTTTATCCCATTTATAGACGCACGTCTAATAGCCGGCTATTGCTCAGTGGGATGGTCAAAAAGGATGAAAAACGAGGATTATTTTTTATTTCAAAAATGCAAAAAACCATGGGCAATAGTCCATTGTCTCGAGTGATTTTGATCGTTTTTTTTAAATCCTAAAAAATGATGAAAAACGGCATGTTTATAGTATGCCGTCTGAGATGGGCTACAGCCCATGGTCAAAAATGATGAATAAAGAGGATTTGAGAAAAAGACGAAAATCACTCCGAGACCATGGGCTATAGTCCATTGTCTCGAGCGATTTTCGTCTTTTTTTCAAATCCTCAAAAATGATGAAAAACGGCACGCTATAGTATGCCGTCTGAGATGGGCTACAGCCCATGGTCAAAATGATGAAAAACAAGGATTTGAGATAAAGACGAAAATCTGTGCGCAGCTAATCTTGGTCACCGCCAGAGCGAACAGCATGAAACTTTGCAAGCGCACTCACCATAGGCCAAACATTTCAAATCAACCTCATGGTGGCTGTAGCTGCCATACATTTTGGATGAATGTGTTAAACAAGTTAAGAAGTTCACTGTGTTTTAGTTTTAGTTTAAAAAAATCTCTTTGTTTTACTGTGTATTGTAAGGCAGGTGAACACCCACAGGGCAGATCAAATCTCTCAGTACAAGACAGTTGGATCAGGAAGCTTAGAACATCCTGTTTTATGTTCAGAATCAGAATATTTATGTTGAGTTAACCTATATCTGTTTCAGCCATTGAGAGGAAGTCTAAGGCTGGCAGACGCATTGGGATTGTGACAACACAGCCACTCATTAGTTCCAGAGACCACAGATTGTAAGTCCAGTTAAATATAAAATATGTGTCATTTGGCATTCAAGAGCAGAAACTTTATTGGGTGTGGAGGGGGCAAGGAACCTGGATATTGATGGGGGTCACTAGTCCAGAAAAGGTTGAGAATTGTCTATGCTGTTAGTTGTTACTGTTATGTTATGCAACTAAAACGTGAGTCAAAATGAGTCAGCCTTTAGTAACTCTTTATAGTTGGAAGACATGTATATGTAATCATCCATCCATCATTATTACTGTGTTTTTTTGTCCCAATTCTGTCCTCTATTGTATTTCTTTTTTTGTTTTGTTCATTTCATCCTTTCTCTGAACTGGTTTAGACTCTCAAGGTTGTGAAGATGAACACCACAACATCCAATAACTCCACTGAGTGTGTTCTAGATACCAGTGTGACAGCGGTGGTCTTCCCTTGTCTATATAGTGTCCTCTTTCTAGTGGCACTGGTACTGAACAGTCTGGCTGCATGGATCTTTTACAACATCCCCACTACATCCACGTTTGTGGTCTATCTAAAGAATGTGGTGAGTGAAGGGATTTGTTTTGGAAATGTATTTGTCAGTGCAAGATAGAAACAGAGACTATAGTGATGAATAATAATGATCGTTCAACAATAGGTGGTGGCTGACATGCTCATGACTCTGACCATCCCTGTGAAGGTGCTGATTCTGCTGAATGAAGCAAGTGTGGGCTCCCTGCCCCTGCGTGTCTTCTACTGTAGATACTCAGTCCCTCTATTCTACTTGTCCATGTACATCAGCATACTTTTTCTGGGTCTCATCAGTCTGGACCGCTACCTGAAGATAGTCCGGCCATTTGGGAGATATGCTGTGCAGAAAGTCAGGGTTGGTAAGGTGCTGAGTGCAACTGTCTGGGTGGTGATGTTGTCTCTAGGGCTCCCAGGCATCATCCTGGCTGACAAGAGAGTGCAGCTCTCTAGAGGCATACCGAACTGTTACTCCATGTGGCATGACCAAAGGAGGCACTTGAAAGAAGCAGGCTCCATCTTACTTCAGGTAACACCTCTAAACTTTGCACAGTAATTATCTCTGCCAGGATACTGTTTGGTTCTCTGCACATATACTGTAACTAAAGTGGTTGCTGTGTGTGTGTGTGTGTGTAAAGTAAAAGTAAAACACTTGACATCTCAGTGAAATGTTTTGTTGTGCTTTCTATTGATGTATTGGGTCCAGGTGGTGTTCTGGGGCACACTGGTTCTGATGCTGGTCTGCTACACCTTCATCAGCAGGAAGGTTTATGAGTCATACACAGCCTCCAGCAGCTCTGGAGTGACCAGTCGCAGAGTCAAAGCAAAGGTCTTCATTGTGGTAGCAGTGTTTTTCATCTGCTTTGCCCCCTCCCACTTTGCCCTGGTTCCCTACACATGGAACCATAAAACAGCATACCACTGCACAGCACGGAACGCCATCGACATCACCTATGAGACCACCGTGTGGCTGTCGAGCATGAACGTGTGTCTGGATCCACTCATCTACATATTCCTGTGCAAGACATTCCGGAGGAAGCTGACAGCCACACTCAGCCACAAGCGCCTCCCACAAGGCAACATGGACATGTGTGTCACAGTGTGTGACAGGAGAGGATGTTAAATGTAACTTCGCAATCCACCAGTCTAGGTTACTTCCTACTCCTACTCCACCTGACCCGACACACACAGAACCACTATTGTTTAGAGCTGGTTTCTTCACTACAGCCTGCCGCTAAACCATTGATATCTTCAACACAGTCTACTAGAAAAGAGCTGTTCTCTGGAAAGAGGTCCCCATCCCTATCGCTTCTTCAATGCTAGGCGATATCATGAATAGAGTACACACCTACCACGTACGCCCAGTTACATGCTGCGGACAGGATGTCTGGAAATACATATATATAATGTACAATAGACCTTTTGAGTATGCACAGTGGACAAAATAATAGCCCTCATAAAACACCTGTAGAATATCAATTCACTGTGAAAAACATGTCATTTCCTTTCCCATTCATTGACTATCTTGTCCTCTTTGCCTGGGCCCTATACATCATTTTGGGACTCTGGTTGATTAACATATAATGTGGAGTATACTACTATATCTTAAGTATCTTTAGTTTATTTCAGAATGAATTGTAAGCATTTATTTTATAATTTAATTTATATTAAAATTAAAACTGATTGATTAAACTGTTCAGTCCTTGATGTTTTGTGGACATGTGTGGTGTGTGTGTGGTGAGTAAACATTCACTACATTTACATCCAAGCTGTAAATTATTCCAGGGGCCACAAGAAAGGACCAGACAGAAACTGTAAAAATGTACAAAATGACATTTATAATGAAACCACCACAACAGAATATTGCACAGAATATATTCTCAACATTTATGAACTGCATATAATGTCAATTAAATAACTTAAAAGAATAAAAGAAAAGATAACAGATTCACACATTTGGAACAATATGACCTACGGAGACAAATATCACTGACTGTCTCTGTCCTGCAGACAAACATTACAGTGTTGTCTGTCTAGGACCATGTTTGACCTACAAACAACACAGTACTGTCCTACAGAGTCAGAAAGAGACAGTTTGTCCCTGTAACACAGACGGTTCCAAATGTCTTAAACCGTTTTATTATTAATAGCTTTTGTCAACAGTCATTTGTCACATCTACAGTATTTTCTCTCCATACAGACTTGTTCTCAAACCAATCACCAAACAATCAATCTGTATTCAACAGGTGGAAGGAAAAAATGAATAAGATAACATTTTTCTCCTGGTGGCAGATGTCATGTGACCAATGTGTCACATGACCAGGGAATGAACAACAAAATAAAATAAAGCCACAATGTGCCGGTACAACAGAAACGAGTACACAAAACAATCTGAGTGTACAAAACAATATGAACATAGTCAACATACATATATGAACTCTGCTTTTTTGTTTGGCATGCAACCTTTGTATGATTTTTTTCCCCTTTCTGTGGGACAGTGTAGTCATTTGGTTGGACTGGATTTCCCACAAAGCACCAATACTGCTGGCATTAACTTCCGTAGCAACACATTTATTAAACCCTACTTTATTTGTTGGCCGGATTCCCAAGGGCTCTACACTAAATAACGTTGCTGAAAATAGGCAATCTAGAAGCTCACATCAGGTTGCGACACTTAGTGAGCATAGTGAGCTTGTAGATATTTTCACCAAATGTTCTCCCCAGAATATGGATGCTACGGTTTAAGAGGTTAACGTTGTCTTGAGGCAGACGGATCAAGGTAACTAGGATGTGGAGACTCTCACTCAGGTCTGACTTACAAAAATTTGATTGGATCAGTTTGACTTTTTTTTTATAGATTTGAATGAAAGTAAGAGAACACATAAGATCTTAACCATTTAAATCCTAAGTATATAGAGCTATTTTCGGGGAATGTTCGACCCATAATAGGGACGACAGAGTTTATGTGGTTAAGTTTCTACTCATCGGTACCTTCTCTGCAGCGTGCACAAACGCCCTGCTCTACGAGTACCGTGTTACACCGCCATCTGTGTTCCCAGAAAGGCAAAGTTGCTCTGTGACTAAGCGACGCCGTCGTATGACGTATTATAAATTAGGCTTTAAAGGCGAGCTTTTCGTTTATATGCTGTTTGTGTGTGTGCAAATCAAACACAAATGGCAAAAGATAAAAAAAGGAAAAATAAATCCCACGTGGCAAAAGTCCAGTCTGTCCAAATGACAACTCATGGACAGGTTAAACATCGCTTTCTCGTCAGCCTCGACAACTGTGACGTTAGCAAAAAGGCAACGAGCTAACTATTAAGTATCCAATTACAATAAAGAATGAGACGGAACAATTGCCAACATAAAATATAACCTGTTGGCCGAGAGCATGGGATCACTGAAGCTATTTGTAAATTATCGTAAAGATATTTTACACAATCTCTGAATCACAGTTTGATATTTGATATATTTGTCTTTTACTCTAAAAGACAAGACCATCTGTAGTGTAGGAGCCGTAATGTGTTTGCATTCTAATGTGCTATTATGATTGACGTAAGGTACAGGTCCTACTCAAAAAATTAGAATATCGTGCAAAAGTTCATTTATTTCAGTAATTCAACTTAAAATGTCAAACTAATACATTATGTAGACTCAGTACATGCAAAGTAAGATATCCCAAGCCTTTATTTGTTATAATTTTGAAGATTATGGCTTAAAACTTACAAAACCCCAAATTCTAAATCTCACAAAATTAGAATATTGTGAAAAGGTTCCATATTGTAGGCTCAAAGTGTCACATTCCAATCAGCTAATGAATCCAAAACACCTGAGAAGAGTTCCTGAGCCTTTAAATTGTCTCTCAGTCTGCTTCAGTAGAATTCACAATCATGGGGAAGACTGCTGACCTGACAGTTGTGCAGAAAACCATCATTGACACCCTCCACAAGGAGGGGAAGCCTCAGAAGGTAATTGCAAAAGAAGTTGGATGTTCACAAAGTGCTGTATCAAAGCACATTAATAGAAAGTTACGTGGAAGGGCAAAGTGTGGAAGAAAAAGGTGCACAAGCAGCAGGGATGACCGCAGCCTGGAGAGGATCGTGCGCAAAAGGCCTTTCAAAAGTGTTGGAGAGCTTCACAAGGACTGGACTGAGGCTGGGGTGAGTGCATCAAGAGCCACCACACACAGAAGAATCTGTGGAATGGGTTTTAAATGTCGTATTCCTCTTGTCAAGCCACTCCTGAACAAAAAACAACGTCAGAAGCGTCTTACCTGGGCTAAAGAAAAGAAAAACTGGTCTGTTGCTCAATGGTCCAAAGTCCTCTTTTCGGATGAGAGCAAATTTTGCATCTCATTTGGAAACCAAGGTCCCAGAGTCTGGAGAAAGACTGGAGAGGCACAGAATGCAAGATGCTTGAAGTCCAGTGTGAAGTTTCCACAATCTGTGTTGGTTTGGGGAGCCATGTCATCTGCTGGTGTTGGTCCACTGTGCTTTATTAAGACCACAGTCAACGCAGCCGTCTATCAGGACATTTTAGAGCACTTCATGCTTTCTTCAGCGGACAATCTTTATGGGGATGCTGACTTTATTTTCCAGCAGGACTTGGCACCTGCCCACACTGCCAAAACAACCAAAACCTGGTTCAATGACCATGGGATTACTGTCCTTGATTGGCCAGCAAACTCGCCTGACCTGAACCCAATAGAGAATCTGTGGGGCATTGCCAAGAGAAAGATGAGAGACATGAGACCCACCAATGCCAAAGAGCTGAAGGCCGCCATTGAAGCATCCTGGTCATCCATAACACCTCAGCAGTGCCACAGGCTGATAGCATCCATGCCACGCCGCATTAAGGCAGTAATTCATGCAAAAGGGGCCCCAACCAAGTACTGAGTACATATGCATGATTAAATTTTTCATAAGGCCAACATATCTTTATTTAAAATCATTTATTTATTGATTTCATGTAATATTCTAATTTTCTGATATTTTGAATTTGGGGTTTTCAGAAGCTGTACATCATTAGCTTCAAAATTATAACAAATAAAGGCTTGGAATATCTCACTTTGCATGTACTGAGTCTACATAATGTATTAGTTTGACATTTTAAGTTGAATTACTGAAATAAATGAACTTTTGCATGATATTCTAATTTTTTGAGTAGGACCTGTATGTCACTTTAATGGGCACTGCACAGGTAGTGGGCGTGTCACCGGGGCTGGGGCGCTGTCACTCTATTTTGATGGCGTTACCTGTCACTTGGGTGAGGGAAGTTGGATAGAGAGAGCAGGTGAGCGTGGGAGAAGACATTTCTGTTGACCGTATCAAACGCACCTTTTATCACCGTAACAACCACGTTCAGTTATAGCTAAAAGCCTGGGAACTGTTGTGACTCAATACGTGTGGTGACTGAATAAATGGTCAAACTTACTGGAACTTAACTGGAATGGACCTGGATTCATTGCGTGCGCGTCATACAAGCGTCTATTTACTCTCATGTTTAGCTCCTCGCGGCGGCCTTTAAACCGCCGCAACATTGTCAACAGAACGTCGTTCCATCGAAGTGTAGATCCGTTGGAAATGGACTTTACATCGTGGATTCCTTGGATCGCATTGGGACGCTTTGGATCGTGACAGCGAGACTTGTTCTTCACTGTTTGTGACACTGTTTGTCATTCACAAATGTTCACCGTTGTATTGGACACCGGAGCTGCCCGCCTCATTCATTCATGAAAACAGCCCGTCGGCAACGCGACAGCAGACTGAGCAGAGCGCAACAGAAGCGGTAGGCTATTGACATGAAGTTGACTTGAATCGTTGACTGTGTAGTTGTTGTTGTTACTACTGCAGTGCCGCTTGTCCATTGGGGACGTGTTGTTGTTGCTTGTGTGTTGTGTTGCTTTGTTGGGTGTTTTCTATGAGGAAGTGGATTTGGTGAATTGATTGGTTGTTGACAAACAGACTGGAATTGTATTGCTGTGGAAGTGAAAGTGATCGATCTTTGTGTGCCGCCGAGCACCGCTGCTGCTGTGGAGAATGTCAAACGTCAATGGTTCAAAAATGGATGAAACAAAAAGAGAAAGCAAACTCACTGCAAAAGCACTTGCAAACAAAATTGAAACTTTACAAAAGGAACGTAGAGTCATGGTACACAGAATGAAGGATGTGACAAATTCAATGAAAGACCAAATGCAATGTGATGAAAATGCCACACAAGTGAAATGTCAACTTGACCTACTGATGAAAATGGTTCATGAATGCACTCAGTTACACCAAACCTTGATTCCTTTACTGCCTGAGGAGGAACAAACCAGACAAAATGAATGGTTCAACAATGTGCTCAGAAACAATAATGGTTTTATTGAAGATGGACAAATATGGCTCTCTGAAACTGGTTTAAAAATGCTAAATATCACTGTACATGATGTCTCCTCCACAATTGTGACTGACCAACATGAAGGTCAGACTCAGGTGTCAATCCACTCTGAGAAACATACAGATATTTGTGTAGAAGATGATATCAGTCCGAATGACAGTGTGTCGAATGTTGGAAGCAGGGGGTCTGGCAGGCCGAGCTCTGCTAAAACTAAGTCCAGGCTGTCCAGCACTGCGTCAAGAACATCATCAGCCCGCATTAGAGCCGAAGAGGCTGACATGGCAGCTCTGATTGCTAAACAGCAACGTTTAAAGGACATTCATGCATTAGAGGAGCAGGAGGCAGCGATAAAAAGGAAAAAACAGACTTGAACTTGACGTGGCAGTTGAAGCCTCAATGGCTAAAGTAAGGGTTTTGAAAGGCTCTTCTTATGTTGCTAGTGGAGCATCGAGGCCTGCATCCAATGCCATGAACTCATATTTGGAGAGAGAAAAAAGGAAAATGAACAAACCATTGAGTGCAGATGCCAGGTCATATGTGCCTGATAACAAGCCAACAGGTGGCAAGCCCAAATCAGCTTCACATGCATTAGGCACACGACCTAAAATGGAACATAGAGTTCATCAGCATGGCATTCACCCAGCCATACAAAACATTCACCCAACAAGGAATCAGCCCTCAACAAGCAGCAGTGATCAACTCGTAACAGGAGCAGCAAACAAAACCAAATCACAGCCCTGCTTGTCCAACAACAATTTATGTCATTCCTGCCGAAAAGAGAAATTGAGGCTTTTGATGGTGACTGTTTAAAGTATCACTCATTTATAAGGGCATTTGAGCGCAGCATTGAAACAAACAATGACAACCCTACAGACTGCCTGTATTATCTTGAGCAGTACACCAGAGGGCAGTGCAGGGAACTGGTCAGAAGCTGTCAGCATATGGCTCATGATCAAGGATATGCCAAGGCTAAGGCGTTGCTATTGGAGCATTTTGGGAATGCACATAAAATCGCCTCCACCTACATGGAAAAAGCACTTTCATGGTCGGCAATCAAATCTGAAGACGTAAAGGCTCTACAGGCATACAGTCTATTCCTGAGAGGTTGTTGCAACGCCATGGAGGAGGTTGACTATATGTATGAGTTGAACACACCTACCAATATGATGACCATCATTAAGAAACTACCCTACAAATTGAGGGATAAATGGAGAACAAAGGCCTGTGAATTACAGGAAATGAGCAACCAAAGAGCCACTTTCATTGACATTGTCATCTTCATCGAGAGGGAAGTGAAGATTGCAAGTGATCCACTTTTTGGGGACATACAAGATGCTCCAGCAGCAGGAAATGAGGCGTGGAAAGCTAAATCCCAAACTCGTCCAAAGGCAAAGGGGAGTAGCTTTGCCACCACCATTGAAACAGTGGAAGAAAGAAATTTAGATGGAGCCACAGTCTGCCTGTTTTGTGGAGGGAAACACACGTTGGATCTGTGCCATCAATTGGAGAAGAAGATGCACGATGAGAAAATTGATTTCTTAAGAGATCATGGTGTGTGCTTTGGATGCCTATGTATAGGACATGTATCCCGCGAATGTAGGAAGCGCCTTTCATGCAAGGTATGCAATCTAAGGCATCCTACCCTCCTTCATTACTCGAAAGGCAGAGAACCACGTGTAACAGGAGAAGCAGAGACTGCAGTGGGCAGTGCTCTGATCACTGTTCAATCCAGTGGTTTAACAGGGGCTGATGAGCAGGACTGCACACTAGCCATTGTACCGGTTCGAATCAAGTCCAAGAAGGGACAAGAGACGTTGATTACATACGCCTTCCTGGATCCTGGGAGCACAGCATCTTTTTGCACGGAGAGACTGATGAACAAGCTAAATCTCAGGGGAAGAAAAACAAACATACTCCTTAGGACAATGGGCCAGGAGAAAATTATTGGAAGCCACATTGTTACAGGATTGGAAGTGTCTGGTCTGGACAGTGATTCTTCATGTGACCTACCTGAGATGTACACACAGAAGACCATGCCAGTAAATAGAGGCAACATTCCACGGCAGAAAGACCTGCAACGATGGCCACATCTGAAACATGTGAAAATTACAGAAATTGACTCTGACATTGACCTGTTGATTGGAACCAACGTGCCCAAGGCTTTGGAACCATGGCAAGTGGCGCGAAGCGCAGATGGTGGCCCATATGCAGTCAAAACAATGCTGGGCTGGACAGTAAATGGACCTCTCAGAGGAGACATACATACATCCAGATGTCACAGTGAATAGGATCTCAGTTGCAAACCTTGATGAGCTGTGGAAGCAGCAGCTAAAAGTTGATTTCCCTGAATGCAGTCAAGATGATGAGCAGATTGGTTTGTCAAGAGAAGATGGTCAGTTCATGGAGTACGTCACAAAGTATGCTGAACTAATTGACGGCCATTACACCATGGGCCTGCCTTTGAGGAAACGGGATGTGAACATGCCCAACAACAGGAGAGTAGCAGAACAGCGTGCTCTGGGCCTCAAACGGAGGTTTCATAAAAATGTTTCATTTCATGCTGACTACACTGCTTTCATGAATGACATCATCTCCAAGGGCTATGCAGAAAGGGTGCCTGTTGATGATCTGGAACGGAGTGATGGCAGGGTATGGTATATACCACACCATGGTGTTTATCACCCAAAGAAGAGGAAGATCAGGGTCGTATTTGACTGTGGAGCTACATTTCAAGGAACATCATTGAATGCACAGCTTCTACAAGGCCCAGACCTTACCGGCACACTCATCGGTGTGATGACCAGATTCAGGAAGGAGCCTGTTGTACTCATGGCAGACATCGAGGCCATGTACCATCAGGTCAAGGTGACAGCTGAGGATTCAGATCTGCTGAGGTTTCTCTGGTGGCCGGACGGAGACCATGGGAAGAACCTGGTAGAGCACAGAATGGTTGCACATCTGTTCGGAGCCACATCTTCACCAAGTTGTGCATGTTTTGCTCTGAGGAAGTGTGCAGAGGATAATAAGAACCATTTTGCAACCAGCGTGACTGAAACAATCCTCAACAATTTCTACGTGGATGATTGTCTGGCTTCAGTGACATCGGAAGAGGAGGCAGTCATACTGTACCAAGATCTACGTGCACTTTGTGCTAAAGGGGGTTTCAAACTCACGAAGTGGATAAGCAACCGACGGAGCGTGCTGGCTGCCATACCATCAAAGGAGAGAGCGAAAGAGGTGAAGGATCTGGACTTGGATACCGACACACTTCCTGTTGAAAGGGCACTGGGTGTGCAGTGGTGTATTCAGTCTGATGCGTTCATGTTCAAGCTCACTCTCAGTGACAAACCCTTGACCAGAAGAGGGATCCTCTCCACAGTCAGTTCGATCTATGACCCCTTAGGATTCTTGGCGCCTGTGGTGCTGTCAGCCAAAATCATCCTTCAAGACCTGTGCAGAAAGGATCTGGGTTGGGATGATGCTGTACCAGCCACAGCTGCTGAAGACTGGACAAGTTGGCTAAAGGAGCTCTGTCAGCTTGAAGATTTTAAAGTGCCCAGATGCTTGAAACCGGAGGATTTTGGGGGAGTGACTTCTGCCCAGCTGCACCACTTTGCAGACGCTAGTGAAAACGGGTATGGAACTGTTACTTACCTGTTATTACACAACATCCACGGAGAAGTGCACTGTGCCTTCGTCATGGGGAAAGCTCGAGTCGCCCCATTGAAAGCCATAACCATCCCTCGTATGGAGCTCACGGCTGCCATGGTGGCAAGTCGAATGGACAAGTTGTGGAGGAAGGAGCTGCAAATGCAACTTCAAGACTCAATTTTTTGGACCGATAGTACTTCAGTACTGAAGTATATCAGGAACGAGACCTCAAGGTTTCAGACCTTTGTAGCCAACAGGGTCTCAAAGATACTCAGCGTGTCAAATCCATCTCAGTGGAGGTATGTCAACACTGCAAGCAATCCTGCTGACATGGCCTCCAGGGGAGTCAAGGTGGAAACACTCCTGAAGGATGACATGTGGGGTTCTGGACCTATGTTTCTGACTAGGTCTGAAGAGGAATGGCCTGTAAACCCTGATGACTCCTTAAAGATCTCACCGGACGACCCTGAGGTCAAGACGAGTCTCTCGGTGAACGCAATACAGGCTGAAGAGGAAGTTGATGCAGTAGCCCGCTTGATCAATCACTTTTCTTCTTGGAACAGACTGAAGAAGACTGTTGGGTGGATCTTCAAGGTTAAGAACCTGCTACTGTGTCTCAGTCGGAAGAGGAAGCAATTGAGTGTGACTCTTGCACAATCGGGCTTGAATAAAGAACAACAGGAAAGAGAATTGGAAAAGGAATTGCAGATGGTCAAGGAAGAGGCTGGCAGTTCTCTTTCAGTGGAGGAAGTCAAAGAGGCAGAGATGGAAATTGTCCGCTTCTGTCAGAGAAAGAGGTTTCCTGATGAGATCAGCTGTCTGGAAAAAGGAGAAAATGTGAAAGCGTCTAGTCACATCTACAAGCTCAACCCAATACTCGAAGATGGTATTCTGAGAGTTGGAGGACGACTAAGTAGATCGGCTATGCCTGAAGAAAGTAAACATCCAGCCATATTGGCGAAAGATCTTCACATTTCTGACATCATTCTGCAGCAAGTACACCAAGATGTAGGACATGGAGGTCGTAACCACATGCTATCGTGTCTGCGCCAAAGATATTGGATCCCTGGTGCTAGTGTGGCTATAAGGAGAGTTCTGTCCAAGTGCATTGTCTGTAGGCGTCTGCATGCAACCCCTGCGCACCAGCAGATGGCAGATTTGCCTCAGGATAGAGTCTCACCAGATGAACCTCCATTCTCTCATGTCGGAGTTGATTACTTCGGACCTTTCGAGGTTAAGCGAGGAAGGAGTATGGTGAAGAAATATGGAGTTCTCTTCACATGCTTGGCGATAAGAGCCATCCACATCGAGGTAGCACCGTCACTGGACACGGATTCATTCATCAATGCCCTTCGACGCTTCATTTTAAGAAGAGGACAAGTGTTGGAACTGCGCTCAGATAATGGAACCAACTTTGTTGGATCTGAGCGAGAATTGAGAGAGGCAATGGAAGGTTGGAATCTGGCTCAAATCAATGACACCCTACTTCAGAAAGGAATCAAGTGGACGTTCAATCCACCTACTGGATCACATCATGGAGGAGTCTGGGAAAGGCTGATAAGATCTGTGAGAAAGGTACTGAATTCCATCCTGAAAGTACAAAACCTGGATGAAGAAGGCCTTCACACAGTTCTTTGCGAAGTGGAATCCATCATCAACAGCCGACCCATTACCAGAGCATCAACGGATCCAAATGATTTGGAAGCACTAACTCCTAACCATCTGTTGTTGCTTAAAACCAAGCCATCGTTGCCACCAGGATGCTTTCTAAAGGAGGATGTATACGCTCGACGCAGATGGAAGCAAGTACAGTATATATCCGACCTATTTTGGAAAAGATGGATCAAGGAATACTTACCTCTACTTCAGGAACGCCAGAAGTGGTCAAGAGTCAAGCGCAACTTAATTCCTGGAGATATCGTCCTCATAGTTGATGACTCAGCACCACGCAACTCATGGCTCACTGGAAGGGTTGTGCAAACTACACCAGATAGAAGAGGACTTGTGCGTCGTGTGCAGGTCAAAACAAAGACAAGCTGTCTGGACAGGCCTATCACCAAGGTTTGCCTGCTACTGGAAGCAGAAGATCCCTGAGGACTACAGCTGACCTTGACCTTCATAGACCTTTGCACACACTGCCACACATGATTGACATTTTTGCACACACGAACTATGACTTTGGTTTTCCCCAAACTGGACTCAGTGAGTGATGGACTATATCACTTTATTAGGCGGATTTTTGTCGTTTTTTGACATGAAGAAGAAGACCTCGTCTTTAACGTTTTTCTTACTGTCTCCTACATAGCCTAATGCATGATTGTAATTATTGTGTTCCCATAATTAGGGGCCGGAATGTAGGAGCCGTAATGTGTTTGCATTCTAATGTGCTATTATGATTGACGTAAGGTATGTCACTTTAATGGGCACTGCACAGGTAGTGGGCGTGTCACCGGGGCTGGGGCGCTGTCACTCTATTTTGATGGCGTTACCTGTCACTTGGGTGAGGGAAGTTGGATAGAGAGAGGAGGTGAGCGTGGGAGAAGACATTTCTGTTGACCGTATCAAACGCACCTTTTATCACCGTAACAACCACGTTCAGTTATAGCTAAAAGCCTGGGAACTGTTGTGACTCAATACGTGTGGTGACTGAATAAATGGTCAAACTTACAACTGGAATGGACCTGGATTCATTGCGTGCACGTCATACAAGCGTCTATTTACTCTCATATTTAGCTCCTCGCGGCGGCCTTTAAACCGCCGCAACATGTAGTGTTGACTGAAAGTCTGTTCTGTAATTTGGCAACAGGTTTCCATTCACGTGGTGCTTTTGGTCTTCAGGGGGAGAAATAGTAAGCTGTCAGGACTTGATTCTTGCTGCTGTCGTCTCCTACGGTCACAATGCTGTAGTCGTCACAGGCCATATGGCTCACGGCCCTGAAACAGACACCCCAGCAGCAGGGGAAGGTTTAAAACAGTGCTTTTATTTGTTCATAATCATCATCTATTTAAGCTATTTGGAGCACTGATGCAAATAGACAGTGTATAACATAACGATATTCGTACAGGTACAGTAGCAAAAGGCATGGCTGAATGTGATACCCACTATATGTGTTTATGCATTATTTGAACAGAGGAAGAACGTTTTCAGAAAAGCACACTATTTACAAATAACTTCTAAAATTAATATTCTTGCACTCAAAACAAAACATGAAACTCATCCCCAACTGAACCCGTCGTTACATGAATTGCATAACCTCTGACTTTCCAGGGCTTTATATCTGCCAGTAATATTTGGAATTCTCAGATCATTCGCCCTAAAATTACATGTTGATCTATTTTCACTATTCTGGAAGGTTTTCAAAATGTTTTGAAAGATTTCTCCTATGACGACATGCCCAAAGACAGGGGTAAATTATTAACAGATTATTTTAATAGATTATCGATTATTTTTTCATATAATTGATTGATAAATTGATTATTTCTGCTGTACTTTAACGTCAACCTGTCTGTTGTTGACACAGTGTTGTGTATTATACCTGTTCCTGGTTACGGTATCTCTGATGGTAAATTGGCTCTCCAGCTCAATAAAGCCATCATCTCTTGTCTGGTCTTTCCATGCGTACACTTTTAAAGTCCCGTCCCGACAGGCACCCACCACATGATAGCCATCCTGTAAACACAATTGCATGAAAAGAATTGACTAATTGTAGCCGAGAAAGGTGTTGCAGCATCCAGACACACTTGATTTCTTGACAACTTGCCTGCAAGTTAACCAATGCAAAGGTCACACAAACAATTGATATGTTTCACAGCTATAAAGTAGCCTGGTAAACCATCCCGGTCGGTCGTGTAAACTCATATTATCATAATGTCTTCTGCAGACCAGTCTGACCCAAGCGCTGTGTGAAAAATATATAAATAGAAGAGCCAATCGGTGTCTGTCAATCACAGGGCACTGAGTGCTGTGATTGAATACATATTCTACAACAGGTCGTTAAGAGGAAGCAATCTGATTGGTTGAAACAGCCTTCTAGCCGGTGGTTTAACCAGCACACACCACCACCTAATCAAAACAAAGAATTCAGCTGCTCTGTTCTCCCAGAGTGCTAGCAAACTCGGTGGCTAGGCTAGCTAGTTTCTTTGGACATTTGTGGTCGTAGTGACTACATCTGTCATTAAAAAAATATATTTTTTCAGCGATTCTCTTTGTTTTAAGGGTAACTGTTGTAGAATAGCAATATTACACTCGAGGGTGTTGTTTAACGTGATTATTGCCACTTCAGTGATGCTTGCGGAACTCGACTTCGTCTCGTTCCTGACCGCATCACTGTCGTGGCAATAACCACGTTAAACAACACCCTCTCGTGTAATATTGCTTAATTATAATGTGAATTCACGCGACTGGGATGGTTTACCAGGCTAGCTACAAGCTTACAAGTGCTTGTACTTTTCACCATAAGAAGAAGAGCCTACCACAAATATGGATGAAACAAGTTCAAATGGGCAGTGCTGGAAGCCTATACGGTGACCAATAAGAAATGGATCCGGTACACGATAGACAAAGATGTTCTTCTGATCCGCCATCACGAGTGTCTCCCCGTCCTTGGCCTCCAGCAGGAGGGTTTGTGGAGTTTGTGTCGGAGTCGAAAAGGGAATGCACCGCGACTCTACAATGGAAACATAAATTATACACGGGAAAACTGAGGTCTATTCATTCGAAAATCATTCCATATGACTCGAAACGTCGAAAGTAGGGCTGCAACTAATCTATTTTCTTAGTGATCATTATATCGATTACGACAGAGGTCTTCCAGCGCTTTTCAAGCCAGAGGAAGCTAGTACATTGTGTAAAATTTTGTTGCAGATTAAACTTTTTCATAAATTCCATAGATTGATTCATAGACTTGTTTGACAACACTGTTATCAGTGTATGTTGGATTCATGGAAATGTGTATTTACTATTTTTCATACATTTAACCACTTAAACCCTCAAAACAGGGGGGGGGGGGGGGGTCCTAACACACAAAGATTTAGCGGCCCCCTTGTAGTAACTCAGAGGACCCGCTGTTGAAGACCCATGGATTACACCATGCATCCACTATCCCAGCTTTAGAATACAGGTACAACATTCACAGCACAGATTGTATAGATACCCAATATATCTGGATCCAACCGGTTGTATTCGTGTATGTAGAATTCTACAACAGGTCGTTAAGAGGAAGCAATCTGATTGGTTGAAACGGTTTCTAGCCGTTGATCAAACCACTACTGTTCACCACCTAATCAAAACAAAGAATTCAGCCGCTCTGTTTTCCCAGAGCGCTAGCAAACTCGGTGGCTAGGCTAGCTAGTTTCTTTGGACATTTGTGGTCGTAGTGACTACATCTGTCATTAAAAAAATATATTTTTTCAGCGATTTTCTTTGTTTTAAGGGTAACTGTTGTAGAATTGCAATATTACACTCGAGGGTGTTGTTTAACGTGATTATTGCCACTTCAGTGATGCTTGCGGAACTCGACTTCGTCTCGTTCCTGACCGCATCCCTGTCGTGGCAATAATCACGTTAAACAACACCCTCTCGTGTAATATTGCTTAAATCCATCACATCGACGTATCCGGTCGCAGCGGATTCGGATTTTTTGCTGCGGATGATGGCCAGTCTAGCAGTCTGGGTGGGCATAAAGACGGCCGTGTGGAGCCATTGCCTCTCCAGATGCAGGATCACATTCAGTGATGGAATACTGATCAAATGCCTAGGAGATATCAACTGCCAGCCACATCAAACAAAATAAATGAAATGTTCTTTAATCCAGGTTTCATTTATCAGCTGCACACAGAAATGTAATATAATATAGTAAAACAAGCATTACCCAGTGCCTACAGAGCTATACTTACCTTTGAAGGCAAATTACAGTCTTCTTTGGTTCCTGCGAAGATTAATTCCCTGTTGGGAGAAGCTAGCAGAATGTTGAGATTGTAAGTGGCGCACACCACTATATTGGTTACATAACTCCAGGCATGGTCGTTCGGCTTGTAGTTAAGTGCGTGCAGTGATCCTCGTTCGGTGCCTACCTGAGAAACATTTGAATTAAGAGAGAGCGTTAACATTTCAGAAGAGAGGGACTTGAATAAAGATGACGTGAGCAAAGATTTGAAGAATTGAGTTGGTAACTTACAAAGAGATAGCAGCTGTTTTCAGTGAAATCTAATCCGTTTCTGTATGGTAGTAATGTGGCGATAGTAACTCCATGGGGTTCTGACCATGACCCCACTTCATTACCTGAGTCAACTTGCCAGCTCTTGATAACCCCTGAGGAATCTCCGGTAGAGACTAATCCAGTCTCTCCGTCAAAGACAATACTCGTCAGTCTCGTCTGATTCCTTAAATTAGCGGAATTAATCCACAACCGCTTCCCCTAAAACAAACACAACAAGCTAATTCAGTTCACTTAAATGGCCACACAAGATGCTAGCTTGTGATGTGAATACATAATACATTTGGAGTTACTGTTTAATTGATTGATTTTTTATAATACATAACATATATTGGTACATATCTGTCAACATGATCTTTCAACACAAAAAAGGCTTGAGCTTATTTCCATTAGTGGTCCTTTATGTATGAATGTTTAATATATGTTGTTTGCCCCCATTGTAGTCATTGCCAATTCCCTCATGTTTGTACAGTATAATAATATAGTAATCGAAGCTTAATTACTTTGACCTTCAATCCCTTTCAAATGTCTCTGCTTCTTTGCCTGTAATTAAGGTTGCATGCCAAATGTTTAGAGTCAGACTAAAAGAAGAGTAGGATTGACATTTTTGTTGCAAGGCTTTTGTACACAAGGTAATAATGTCTTTGTGACAGGTGTGTAGGTGAAGCACACAATGATGCACCAAGAACAATAAAGGCGGTAAGGCACAGGACTTGCACAGTACAAGAGAAGAACTATTATTGAACACATTACGGTCGTTGTGTAACCAGGACATTGAATTACTATGTCTAAGTATGCGACCCTTTTATCTACCGCGCGAATTCGGTAACATTGTGTTGTGTGCTGTTTACATTGCACCTAGCGCGAATGCTGCTAGGGCAGCCACCGCTGTAGCTGACTGTGTTCACAGGCAATTGAAACGCACCCCCGAAGCACCGTGTTTTGTCTTGGGTGACGTTAACCACTGTAAACTCGAATCTGTGCTACCTGGATTTCAGCAGTATGTTGACTGTAAGACAAGAGGGAACAACATCTTAGACAAATGCTATGGCAATATTAAGAACGCCTATAGAGCCAAGGCTAAACCTCCTCTGGCCAATGCAGATCACAATGTTGTTAATTTAATCCCCACATACAAGTCACTGCTTAAGAGCAGTAAACCACAGGTTAAAACCATTTATGTGTGGGACAATGATGGCATTGAAACGTTGAAGGGATGCTTTTGTTGTACTGACTGGAGCCTCTTCCATAGCCTAGACCTGGAGGAGGCTACAGATACCATAACAGAGTACATTAAGTTCTGTAAAGACAATGTGTTGACAAAAAAGACCATAACAATGTACCCCAATAATAAACCCTTCATTTCAAGGGAAATCAAAGAATGCATAGTTAGGAAACAAAGGGCATTCAACAGCGGGGATTTGGTAACCATGAAGAATATTCAGAAGGAGATTAACCTTAAAATAAGGGAGGCTAAACAGAAGGAGAAGGAGAAGGAGAAGTTTGAGGCCTACTGCTCCTCTTCTAATTCCAAAAGAATGTGGGAATCTATGAAGGCCATGACCAACATGGCTCCAGCTAAGAAGGGCCTTTGTGTTGCTAATGAAAAGGAAAAGGCAGATGAATTAAATAACTTTTATGCAAGGTTTGAAACAGCTGACTTTTCGCATGAACAAAATGCTGCCCTAGAGTCTGTATCCACACACAGTGATCTGGGAATTACTGTAGATGAACGTGAAGTCCAGAGGATGTTTTCCCACACATGTCCCTGGAAGGCTTCAGGTCCAGACGGGATATGTGGCCGGCTGCTGCATTCATGCAGTCAGGAGCTAGCTGAGGCTTGGTGTCCCATCTACCAGAAATCACTGGACTCATGTACTGTTCCCCCCACCTGGAAAGACTATCATAATTCCTGTTCCCAAAAGGGCAGGCTGCAAAGAAAATAATGACTACCGTCCTGTCGCCTTGACTTCAGTAGTCATGAAATGCTTTGAGAAGATCATTGTCAGTCTGCTGAAGGCAGCGGTAGGCTGCTCATTGGACATTTTTCAGTTTGCCTATAGGAGCAACAGGGGTATAGAGGACGCAGTCTTGACCTTGGACCATTTTCTTTTGAAACACTTGGACAATAACAAAGCCTATGCACGCCTTCTTCTTGTAGATTTCAGCTCAGCGTTTAACACAATACAGCCACACTTATTAATTAAGCGGTTGAGGGACCTAAGTGTCCATCCGCTTATTATTAGATGGTACCATTCATTCCTAACTAAACGCACACAAAGGGTCAGTGTCAATGGCACTATGTCAGAGAGCAGAACCATGAGTACTGGAGCACCCCAGGGCTGCGTTAGCTCACCTGTCCTTTTTTCCCTGTACACTAATGAGTGTAGAAGTGGCAACCCGAACAATTACATCATAAAATTCTCGGATGATACTGCCATCTTAGCCCTTCTGGATAAGGATAGGGATGTAGCTGACTACTTTTCAGAGGTACAGAACTTTGTTAAGTGGTGTGATGACAACCACCTAACTCTTAATGTTAAGAAGACACAGGAGATGGTATTTGACCCCAAGAGTATTGGTGACCACAGGCCTGTGGTCATCCATGACTCGACCATCTCACAGGTCTCCTCATATAAATACCTGGGGATCTGTATTGACAACTCAATGACTTGGAATACACATGTTGACAGTCTCTGTAGTAAACTACAGCAAAGACTGCACTTCCTTCGGCGTCTCAGGGTTCATGGTGTTGACCAAAGATTTATGTTAGTGTTCTATCGAGCAGTCTTGGAAAGCCTGGTCAGGTTTGGCATCACAGTTTGGTTCGGTAATCTCTCAGTGCAACTGAGGTCCAAATTGTTCAGATTGGTGCAGACTGCAGGGAAGATCATAGGGGTAAGACAACTCCCCTCTCTTCAGTCTATTTATGAGCAGGCTACATTAAAACAGGCTCAAAAAATTGTCAGTGATGTTACCCATGTTCTATATGGCGAGTTTGTACTTCTGCCCTCTGGGAGAAGATACAAAGAACCAAAGTGGAAGTACATTAGATTTAAAAAATCGTTTGTATCAGCATCAACTAAGATGCTGAACGAGGCTCTGAAACAGCGGTAACTACGTGAGGCCTGATTATCCACATCATGTGTGCAATTGTGTAATGTTGTGTCTTCCTCTGTAATGTATGTTTGTTGTCATTGATGTTTTATGTGTGGCTGTAGCTGGGGTGAAAGCCCAAGACAAATTTCCCTTGTGGACAATAAAGTTTACCTTGACCTTGACCTTGACGGTCACCAAGGCCTTCTTCAATCATGCATTTAAGGTCTTGGTGACCGAAACGTGACCAAAATTATTAAGTTATTCTCCTGTTTGGTGCAAGTTGGGCAGTGTGCTGGTGCATTTATTGTTCTATAATAAATGCAATTATTGATAGAATAATCACTAAGAATATTATAGATAGCTGCAGCCCTACATGGCAGATATGGGAATGTAAGTCCTGTAGACAGGTACAGTATGTAAGTACATACCTGAGTGACCCTTCAGGACCTTCTCCTTGCATTTGTACTTCTTCCAGTTGGGGTCAGCTTCGGTCTTTGAGTGGAACATGAGAAAACAAATAAAAACTACAGGCCTATTCATAGTCTGGATTTTCGGTGGTGAGGTGACCACCTCTCCGGTGGTGTGCTGACCACCGGAGCTGAAATAACGTTGAGCGGTGGTGAGTAAAAACAGAGAGAAGGGCTGGAGCGGTGGCGGTGGTTTGCTCTTCACCACGGCTCGTGACGTCATGTTGTAGTTCGGTGGTCACCTAACCACCGAAAGTCCAGACTATGTATGAGCCTTAAGACTATGGAATAAAATAAATGAAAGTGGAATGAGATAGCTGGGGAAAGAAATATTTCTAGAGGTGTGTTTGAACTTATAGGTGGTGGCTGGCATGTCTTGTGAGTTATAGGAAGTGCATAGTTTTGACAGGTCTGCCTGCTGCTGGGGACAGTGAAACCCTGACCATTAAACACGGGCAGACGCAACGATACAGTCTATCATTCATTGTGAAGCCAGCAACATGTTGATGCAAACAGACGTGTACAGTAGCTGCTCTGCCTGCTCCAAATGATATTCCCATTCGTCTTTGTGTCTGCCCGTGTAAACGCAGCATCGAGTGTGAGGCTTGGGGAACGGATGGAAAGTACCATAGTGTTATTAATAGGGCCGGGATTAATTGCGATTAATTAACTACAGAAAAATGAATGCACTAAAAAAATTAACGCATTTTAATCGCACGATTTTCTTCACCGTCGAACGTTGTCACTGGACAGTTTTCAGATGGACCTGCGCACCAAGTGTGTCCTCTTCAGACAATAACACCACCAGACACCGCAGACAGTTCACCAGACTGGGAGAAGCCGCTGAGATCACTTTGCTTGTCCCCGTGGATTGGAAATAGGATTTAAAAGGCTATCCGATGGTAGCGTGGATTACAGCACAGTTGTGTGCAATTATTCAATAAAGAATTATTACCCCCATTAGGCCTACTACAAAAACAATGTTTTATTGCTTAAACTTATGTATTCACTATTCATTGATTCACTAGTATACCAAAATCCATTTGAAAAAATTGCTTTCTCACTGTTCTCGGGTCAAATAATGATATGCGATTAAAATGCGATTAATCTAGATTAATTAATCGCAAAGCCTCTGATTAATTAGATTATTATTTTTAATCGAGTCCCAGCTCTAGTTATTAAGGAGGACTCCTTGGCTTCTAACGATATGGACCAGAGTTAAACTAATGTTAGCTCCCATGCCTATAGTTGCTACCCTCGTCAGAAACACCACCATCCAGATCGGGTGGAAGCTGCCGATATCACTTTGCTTGTGCCCGTGGATGGGAAATGAGATTTAAAAGGCTATAGAAGCGTGGATGAAAGCACAGATGTGCAATAAAGTTGTGTCGTGACATCATGAAAACCCCCTAGATTGACATATCACATGCATGATGACATTTTGACTTTGTTAATGGTATGGTCACATATGCCAATTATGAAAATTGCTCAACATATGCAAATTAGCATCCAGTTTCGACATGCTGGGGACCCATACTCAATTATGAATATTTCTAATTCTAACATAAACACTTGGTGTACTCAACTGTCCGGGTTCACAATGGGGCTCTAGGGCTGGCAAGTAGACTAGTACAGGCAGTACAGTCAAAAGTTATGTTAAGGATAACACAAAAAGCCCAAAGGACTTGTTTCCATTGTGTCTGACCTGTACCAGCTAGGGGTAGAGAGGTTCGCACTTCACTAGGATGGATGGATCAGTTTGCAACTCAAGTTCTTTGCGAACATAACATGAATCATCCGAATAAACGAAACCACACATTGAGTCAGTGAGTCGAGAATAGAACAATAATGACCAGATGCAGCTAGTGGCTAGCAGCGGGGCCAGGCTAGCAGCAGCTCTTTCTTATGAAACACACATTGGTAATGGCTAGCTCATCCGCTAACAACAGAACAGAGAAACTTCCAACCGGTTCTATTCCACAAACTCGATGGACTTTTAACGGGATGATGTGTGGTGGTCTGGTGGACCACCGTCCCCTCATGTCTCTCACCTGCGCCGCCATTTTGGCCAAAAATCCGTTTAGATTTGGAAAAATCCCGTCATCCCGTGTGGTGAGGTGTCTTTGTGGCTCCGCTGAACTGCCTTTATTGATTTAACAGTCTGGCGTGGTAAAAGCAGTGATCGCAATGTTTATGAAAGACAGAGTGGATAGGATGATGATGACCACACGCAGCTAACTGCTCTACTGCTAGCCTCACTCGATAGAATTACGGTGAGCTTCCGGTCTGTAGATGACGCCAACCCATGAGAAAGGGAAGGTAAAACGCTCCTATACTGCCCCCTACTGTCCAAGGTAAACTCAATACTCTCAGATACATTGACAAACGATTTCAAATCACAAAATAAAATAAATAAAACAATAATGTGACTACATTCTAGGTGGGTCACACTAGCCGATATCATGAATAGAGTACACACCTACCAACGTAATCCCAGTTACATGCTGCTGACAGGATGTCACTGGAAATACATATGTACAATAGACCTTTTGAATATGCAGTGGACAAAATAATAGCCCTCATAAAACACATGTAGAATATCCATTCACTGTGAAAAACACGTCATTTCCTTTCCTATTCATTGACTATCTTGTCCTCTTTGCCTGGGCCCTATACAACATAATTTTGGGACTCTGGTTGATTAACATATTATAATGTGGAGTATACTACTGTATCTTAATCTATTTAGTTTATTTCAGAATGAATTGTAAGCATTTATTTTATAATTTAATTTATATTAAAACTGATTGATTAAACTGTTCAGTCCTTGATGTTTTGTGGACATGTGTGGTGAGTAAACATTCACTACATTTACAGCCAAGCTGTACATTATTCCAGGGGCCACAAGAAAGGACCAGACAGAAACTGTAAAAATGTACAAAATGACATTTATAATGAAACCACCACAACAGAATATTGCACTGAATATATTCTCAACGTTTATGAACTGCATATAATGTCAATTAAATAACTTAAAAGAATAAAATAAAAGATAACAGATTCAGACATTTGGAACAATATGACCTACAGAGACAAATATCACTGACTGTCTGTCTTTGTCCTGCAGACAAACATTAAAGTGTTGTCTGTCTAGGACCATGTTTGACCTACAAACAACACTGTCCTACAGAGTCAGAAAGAGACAGTTTGTCCCTGTAACACAGACGGTTCCAAATGTCTTAAACCGTTTTATTATTAATAGCTTTTGTCAACAGTCATTTGTCACATCTACAGTATTTTCTCTCCATACAGACTTGTTCTCAAACCAATCACCAAACAATCAATCTGTATTCAACAGGTGGAAGGAAAAAATGAATAAGATAACATTTTTCTCCTGGTGGCAGATGTCATGTGACCAATGTGTCACATGACCAGGGAATGAACAACAAAATAAAATAAAGCCACAATGTGCCGGTACAACAGAAACGAGTACACAAAACAATCTGAGTGTACAAAACAATATGAACATAGTCAACATACATATATGAACTCTGCTTTTTTGTTTGGCATGCAACCTTTGTATGATTTTTTTCCCCTTTCTGTGGGACAGTGTAGTCATTTGGTTGGACTGGATTTCCCACAAAGCACCAATACTGCTGGCATTAACTTCCGTAGCAACACATTTATTAAACCCTACTTTATTTGTTGGCCGGATTCCCAAGGGCTCTACACTAAATAACGTTGCTGAAAATAGGCAATCTAGAAGCTCACATCAGGTTGCGACACTTAGTGAGCATAGTGAGCTTGTAGATATTTTCACCAAATGTTCTCCCCAGAATATGGATGCTACGGTTTAAGAGGTTAACGTTGTCTTGAGGCAGACGGATCAAGGTAACTAGGATGTGGAGACTCTCACTCAGGTCTGACTTACATACACCCCCCCCCCCCCACACACACACACACACACACACACACACACACACACACACACTCTCTCCTTCCACTCCTGCTCACCCCTCTCGGGAAAAAGGAGGAATCTCTTCTCCAAATTTGGCACAGTGAGCAGAGTTTTTGGCTTCAAACAACACCTAGAAAGAGAGCGAGAGAGACAGAGTCAGAAAGACAGACGAACGAGGTCATGATGACAATCTTGATATCAAGTTCTTTGTAAAAGAAAATGTTATTTTGATTTGGCCATCACGCGCACGCACGCACCCACAAACCTACCTCGTTGTGCACATAGCTTTCACAGCAGTAGCACCACACAGAGAGGTCTGCAAAGCTGAGGACTATGGGATGTTCAGCCACTGTGCCATGTATGACCATGTGCTCGTTGACATAGCGACCGCAGAACACCTACAGTAACACACAGTAGCCATTTAAATGTCAGTCCAATAACCACCTAAAAAACCCTTTTTTTACCTCTTCTCTACACACCAACTGCTAATCCTCATCTTCAAAGTGACTAATGCGACATCACTCTTGAGACTGAGTTTATTGATATGAAAAGTGAAACCGATCGCATCGCTCTACACTACAGCCTAGGAGCGCCTGTTGCGCAATCCACGATGTTGCACAAGTGGGACATCATCGGAAATGTCCCCCCCCCCCCCCCCCCGTTTAGCCGACGACAACCAAAATCTTAAAACGTTAATAACTCGGGATCTAAATCATCCCGTCCGATTCTAAGAAAAGATCCTGTGTTCCTAGTCGCGTTAGATTTAATCATGCCTCCCGTTGTTGTCGATCGCCTTTAGAGTGTTTTGGCTACATTTAGCTGGTCCAGCCACATCCGGTATAACTTTCGGTCCGTCTGTAAAAGTGCTCCGTTGCTATAAATCGATTGGGCGCTATGATTAAATAACCCCGGGCAATCGGAGTGTTAACCCATTTGGCTGGCCATTTGAAAGCCTTTAAAACCATTTGTATCCGTTTGATTATTGGCATAGTTACAGCAATTACTGTAGGCCTTCAAAATAGTACTTTGAAGAAACTCGCGTTCTGTAATGGCAAAAACATCAACGTCGGACCTTGGCAGATGAGACAGACAGACAGATAGACAGATAGACATTCACCTGGTAGCAGATGACAGACAGATAGACATTTACCTGGTAGCAGATGAGACAGACAGACAGATATACATTTACCTGGTAGCAGATGAGACAGACAGACAGATAGACATTTACCTGGTAGCAGATGAGACAGACAGACAGATAGACATTTACCTGGTAGCAGATGAGACAGACAGACAGATAGACATTTACCTGGTAGCAGATGAGACAGACAGACAGACAGATAGACATTTACCTGGTAGCAGATGAGACAGACAGACAGATATACATTTACCTGGTAGCAGATGAGACAGACAGACAGATAGACATTTACCTGGTAGCAGATGAGACAGACAGACAGATAGACATTTACCTGGTAGCAGATGAGACAGACAGACAGATAGACATTTACCTGGTAGCAGATGAGACAGACAGACAGACAGATAGACATTTACCTGGTAGCAGATGAGACAGACAGACAGACAGATAGACATTTACCTGGTAGCAGATGAGACAGATCCAGTTCTCGGTCTCAGAGCCACAGTCCTGACACGGCAGGAAGATGTCAATACCTGCAGGTGGGAGGGGCTTAACAGCATCCAGGTGAGGACACCAGGAGAGCGGTTCTACCACATGCATGGTGCTCTAGAGAGAGAGAGAGAGAGAGAGAGAGAGAGAGAGAGAGAGAGGAGAGAGGAGAGGGAGAGAGAGGAGGGAGAGGGAGGGATGAGAGAGAGAGAGAGAGAGAGAGAGAGAGAGAGAGAGAGAGAGGAGGGGGAGAGGGAGAGAGAGAGAGAGGGGGGGGGGAGAGAGTGGGGGAGGGGAGAGGGAGAGATGATAGAAAGAGTGAGATGGAGAGTGAGAGGAGAAATGGAGAAAAATGTAGCACTTAATACACGTTTTAATTACTGCAAAAACAGCTAACACAATTGTAGGAAAGGATAACCCATTTAGACCTGAGTTAAAAACATTCACCTGAAAGAATACATATTCGAAGATTTATGCCACATAAAAAAAAAAAAAGCAGACCTACAAGTTCATAGCTACTAAGTATGAGCTTGTAGATCAGCTATTTTTCAATAGCTAAATTATAACAATGTTTAAAATACAAAAAGGGGTTCCCGCCCAAAATGGGTTAAGAAACAACAATCATTATATTCACTGTACAACCATACAAATGACAGGTTTGGGCAGTAAATGTATGGTTAGTACCCACCGTCGTCCATGAGCTGACCACAGATCAGCTCCAGGGCAGTTGGAGGTTTGGACCAACCACACGAACCCACCTCTGCCCCCTGCTCTCTCAGCCGGTTCTGCCTCGCGTCACCGGAAACCACTTGGTCGCCGAAGGCAACAGGTTCTGAGGTTGTCGTGGCAACAGCCTAGGAAGGGGAGTGGGAGAGTCAGACAAATGATGCGATACATGGTTGTGATGTTGTCACCTGCAGCTACACCCGACAATGATGAACGACGCTGCTCTGCAATACTTCAAGAGAATTCAACCACTTACGACCCTATGTATTTAATTAACTGGAGTATCCAGAGCTCTATACTAGGCCCCCTCAGGTTTTCACTCTACACTAAATATATTAGCCAATCTACAAAGTCACCTTGTAGACAGACCTACAAGGTCACCTTGTAGACAGACCTACAAGGTCACCTTGTAGACAGAAATACAAGGTCACCTTGTAGACAGACCTACAAGGTCACCTTGTAGACAGACCTACAAGGTCACCTTGTAGACAGAAATACAAGGTCACCTTGTAGACAGACCTACAAGGTCACCTTGTAGACAGACCTACAAGGTCACCTTGTAGACAGATCTACAAGGTCACCTTGTAGACAGAAATACAAGGTCACCTTGTAGACAGATCTACAAGGTGACTGATTACCAGACGGCCTCTTTACGCCCCTCAGCTACAGCCACCTCTGTTAAAAGATGTTTACTTTTTCTGAGTTGATGCAGTGGATGGTAGTGTTAATTTAACATGTTCATCTCCTTTGTACATATAGTGTTCGAATTTGTTGATGACTTGACATATTATTGTTATTCGTTTTTTTTTTTTTTTTTTTTTGATTTTTGAAGGGACAGACAGTAGGCTGACAGGAAACGGGAGAGAGATGGGGGGATGACATGCAGTAAAGGCCATGTCGGGTCCGGGAGTCGAACCCGCGGCACACTGCGACTGGATTACCAGTCCGGTGCCCAGACCGTTACGCTACGGCCTGGGCCTTTGTGATTAGTTTTTAATAGATTCATAGAACCACAATGTAAATAAGTATCCAGGACCTTTATGTGTTATCCTTTTAGCCTTAATGTCTTACTGTACCATGTGCTGTTTACATTCCTGACAAATAAAGTAATCAATCAATCAAAAAACACCATACATACATCGCAAAACATGCACCATAGTGAGGAAATGTTGGAAAACGTTGCACCGCGAGGAAACGAGAAACAGTGGTGCGTGTTTCCTTGCTACATAGCAAGGAAACATCGTTGTAAACATTGCACGTTTCCTTGATGTTGTTGCAAACAAATGTGAAACATTTTTATGGTGACAACAACCTGAGGCTGAGGTATGCTGACAGCTGATTGGTTCTCTTCAGAGGTCACGTCAATAGACTCCGCCTTCACTTCCTCCTCCTTGGAGCTTCTACGAGTCGGAGGGCGAACCTTCTGTCTGGCTCCCCCCACCGGGACGGATGCAGGGCTACGATTGGATGAAGTGCTCTGACTGATGTCAAGGCTGGCCAATCCCTGCAAAAGCTGATCGACACCGTCCTACAACACAACATCATGATTAGACAGACAGACAGACGGACGTACGGAAGGACAGATATATACACAGACACAACAGCGACAGTCAGAGAGACAGACAGTTGGTTTGGACTGACCTGTGTTGACTTCCTGCCTTTCCCCTTAGAACCGCGCTTCCCACGATGCTTTGGGGTGGACAAGGAACGGATGGACTCTGATACTAGAGAGAGAGAAACGGGAGGGAGAAAAGAGAAAGGGGGGAGAAAAACAAATATAAAATATAACGAGAGCAGGAAGAAGTATACATACATACATACATACATACATACATACTTAGGTATGTGGTCTAGTCTAACTTGGACTCAGGGGGGTGGACGCCTCTGCCTTGCATAGTCCCCAGTGAATAGGCAGTTTGCCCTTCACTGGTAACCCCATTTTTGAATTAATTTTAAATATATGAAGGTATTGCGGGCAGTGATTTTTACAAAAAAGCCCCCCTTTTAAAATACACATACATACATGCATACATGCATACATACATACATACCTACATACATACATTTCAGAAGTTTTAGCAGTTTTTAAGGACCCACTTTTAGGCCAGTGCACCAGAGCAAACTTTTGCCTTTTTTTAAACCCTACCCATTTTAACCAAATACATACATACATACATACATACACACTTTCAGTGTGAAATGTATATGAATGCTGTAACTCATTATCACTTGCACGAGCAGACCACAAGTACTGTTTTCCGCGCATGTCCGTGACTGCTTCGGCCATGTGAATTCCCGATGACACGCTCAGCCAATCAGGGATTGTGTGTTTTTGGTGGCGTCGTTCACCCAAAGTTGGCTTGCTGCGTATGTCAGTGGCCCCTCGACCGATTGGATTGGGGCCGTGTGTTGGTGGCGTCGCTCGGCCAATCAGGGATTGGGTGATGATGTAACTATGTATGTTTATCTATAAACGGACATATGTGGATGACGTAAGAAATTTGAGTTTCAAACGTATATATAGGGAACTAAAATATAACTTAAAAAGGTCCATGGATGCTGATAGTGTCTGTTTCTATTCACGCCTTTGCCAAAGAAGCTTGCATTGGGAAGTCCATGGATGCTGATAGTGTTTATGGGTGTCATCTTTGTTATATTTTCTAGAGGGAGGGACGGTAAGTTGACAAGAGTCGGAGATAAGTTGCGTGCTCTGCTTGCGCACTGTGCAGCGCACATGTAGACCATTCATGGACAACTTGTGTGCGAAGCGCAAGTTGGCAGCTCGACAGAGTGCATTTCTAGTTGCCCTATTTTGGCACAAACACACAGTCCTCACAGTGTATCCGCAGCGATGACCAGTAGGGGGAGTGGCAGCGGATGACCTCGTTAATCGCCATGACAGCGTTCTGGTGAGGGGGGGGCAGAGGTGTCGCTAGAGGAGGAGGGACGTCTCCTAGCAATACACTGGTACACATCGCCATGGAGTCAGAGATGGACTGCAAGTTATACCCCCCCTAGAGAGAGAGAGAGAGAGGGAGACACACACAAAAGAAGCAAGGTTGTAAATAGTCTCATCTCTGTCATCACCAGTAGATTGACTTGTGTAGATGTGTGTGTGTGTGTGTGTGTGTGTGTGTGTGTGTGTGTGTGTCCTCGCAGGAGCGCATACCTCCAGGATGACGAGGACCTTCCCTCCGGCCAATGACATGAGGAGATGAGTCATGTGGGCGTATCCTTCAGGTGTAACCTGATACCCTCCCAGAGGGTCTCCCCTCGCTGCATCAAACCCAGCCGAGATGATGACTAGATCTGGATTAAACTACAAACAGAGATGATGATTAGATCTGGATTAAACTACAAACAGAGATTATGACTAGACCTGGATTAAACTACAAACAGAGATGATGACTAGATCTGGATTAAACTACAAACAGAGATGATGACTAGATCTGTATTAAACTACAAACAGAGATGATGACTAGATCTGGATTAAACTACAAACATAGATTATGACTAGACCTGGATTAAACTACAAACTGAGATTATGACTAGACCTGGTTTAAACTACAAACAGAGATTATGACCATGGGCGTAACTAGCGTGACACAGACAATGCAATTGTGTTGGGCTTTGAGCACACAGCCGGCCGCCCACCCATATCGCTGGTAAAATAGAATTACAAATACATACAGAGCAAATCATGCAGTGACAGTTGAGTTGACCAAAGTTTGGCGGAGCCCGGTGGTGGCTGGCTGCTAGCACACACGCGCCCCGCCCCCTAACAGCTCTGGTGTGAGTGGAGTGTAGGATTTGTACCTCTCTGGCGATCGGCATGACAACAGCGTGAAAGGCGGCCAGGTATTCGGGATCTCCCATTCGTCCTCCGTTCCACGGAATGTTGACATTAAACCCCGCCCCCTGGCGGATTCCCACCCTATCACAGCCTGCTTCCTCGGAGGAGGGGAAGAATGTTCCGTGGTCATAGCGATGGAGGGAGATGTAAAGAACACTGAAAGAGAGAGTGAGAACGATGCAACTTGTGCTGGTTCTGAACAACCGGCTGTACGACAGACTCGACACCCTGTGAGGGAGTGGAACGTGTGTGTCCAATTTGAAGTTGGTGGGGCGAACAGTTTTTGAGTTACGTGGATTACAGACGTACGTACGTACACACAGAGACATGGTGCATTTATAGAGAGATATAATATAACTATTTATAATATTGTATATTATACAACTTAGGCATTTATACAACACTCTCATCCAGAACGACATACAAGTGTAAGATCAGAGTAAAAGGCATGAAACCCTAGTCAACACACTTTAGGGTTAGTTGTCACATAAATCAGAAGTTATCAACCTTTTGGGCTGGGGACCCCAACCCTAACTCTACTGTCTGGTTTCAGCCTCACCTCTTGTCCTCCTCGAAGATGTGCTGGGTTCCGTTGCCATGGTGGACGTCCCAGTCCACGATGAGGACTCTGAGGTTGGCGGTGAGGGACTGGGCGTAGCGCGCAGCGAGGGCGGCCGTGTTGAAGAAACAAAAACCACAAGCTGTGTCTCTCTCAGCGTGATGTCCAGGAGGACGGACGATAGCTACGCCGTTACACACCTGAAGAGACAGACAAGAGAGTCAGTCAGACAGAGAGACAAAGACAGTCAGAGAGACAGATAGAGGCATACTGATTGCATACTCATACAGATGTCACACGTCCACACGGTTCCAACATGGTTGTGTAAAAATAGACCCCACAGCTCTTCAGTTAGAATGTTCCGTACAGTGTGTTTTGTTGTCTTGTTACCTTCCCAGTTAGAATGTGTTGGGCCGTGTTGAAGCAGCTCCCAGCAGCCAGCAGGGCACACTGGTAACTCTGGTTGTTGACAAAAATAGAGTTGAACTCTGTTCCCAGGCGATGCAAGTCTCTGGCCTTCATCTCCTCTGAAGACTTTATCAGGGAGATAAGAGACAAACTACACACACACACACACACACACACACTCCGAATGTTTACAAAAACACAACAGCCTAATGTTTGTATCCTCCCCCCACAACATTTTGCAAGGACATTATTTTACATTTACTAGTTCAGATTTTTTTTTTTTTTTTTTTTCACAAATAATCTAAAATGATTAGTTCAGATGAATGTTATTAATTTATTTTACATCTACTAATCTACTAGTTCAGATTAATATCAGAAGAATCACAGCTATATACTGTACCACAGAGTATAAAATATACGCGTGCCTGTGTGTGCATTGTGCATACCCGTGGCACATGGCCAGTTCCTCCTCGGTTGCCAGACGGGATGGTATCCGTTGACAACGATCAACCAATCCTAGCTCTTGGTGCTTTGAGAAAATCCTAGAAATCCTCTGAGGCTGTTCAGGATGATGACTAGAGAGAGACAAAAAGAGACACAGAGACAGAAAGAAAGAAAAAAAGAAAGAAAGGACAAGAGTCACAGAATGGAAAATTGACCAATACAAATGCTGACGCTGACACGCACACGCACACACACCTGTCCCACATATTAAGATGTTCCATCATCTTCGGGTCATAAACCAAACCGGTCGTCAGTCCAGCAGACTTGGCAGGGCTGACCTTTGCTGTACGGTCGTCGTCTGTTTCCCTCAACACTTCACCTTCAGCCAGTAGACCGCCCTCTACAGGAACATAACTATTATTATTACATTCTATTATGATACTTTACGTCAGTGTTTCTGTCCGGGCCCCTTGTGCAGGTAGTACAACATTTTAAACATGTTGCACTAAATCATAACTTGGATGAAAGATCCACTTTCATTGTGGCATCGCCACATCTGTGAAATAAACACTGTTGTCAAAAACCCTAAAAATATCGGTTTCTTTTCATCACTGGGACTGGGATCCCAAAATAGAAAATAATCGCACAATAATCCGTGTTAGTTAACTCTTGACAGTTACATATTCTAAGTATCAATAATTTAGCTGGGCCCCAGGACAAGAACCAGGACATGGTGGTGGAGATTTAGGTTTTGTTACCAAGTACTTGAAGACAGGACCAGTAGGGGTACAGGGCTGATATGGTGTCAGACATGGACTTCAGAGCGCTGGGATGGACAGACAGACATTAAAAGGTCAAGCAAAGGCAACACATTATAAAATTACATTAGGATACAATAAAAACTAAATAAGTAAAAAACTAAATTACTAAATGAAAGGCTGCAGCAAACAGAAAGGTCTTTAGCTGTGATTTAAAAGAACTAGGAGTGGCAGAACATCTGCCGTTTCTGTGAGTTTCTTCCAGATATGTGTGATGCTTAACAAGTTAACAACTAAAGGCTTCTCCTCTACGTTTAGTTTTGATTAGGGACAGAAAGTAAAATGACCTTATTAGAGGTCTGGATGATTCATGATAATCGCACAAGATCAGAAATGTGGTCTGGCCCCTACTGTGGGTGTGCAGGAAAAAATACTCTAGTTAATTTCCAAATAGTACACAAAGTGGTTACTAGGTATTGTAGTATGATAGTGAAATATAAACATTACCTGGTACTAGGTGCAGTACTAGGAGCTACCAGGGCAGGACAAGGGTCCCCTAGTAGAGATCTGATGCAGGCTGCAGCGCCCTCTGCTGTAGACTGCAGGTTATATCCACCCTGAAAGAGATACCCACATCTGTAGTTCATTACATTGAGGTAATGTACAACCCATGGACATGGTGCCGGGACTGACCCCAATCCAACCCTTGACACTCTAACCAGTACAGTGTGTAGTTCTTTATATTTATGTATGTAGTAGCGTGTGCAGTTCTTTATATATTTGTGTTTGAAGTACTTGCATTACCTCCAGTGACAGGACCACTCTTCCCTCAGCCAGGCCCGTCAACATGTGGGTCAGGACTGACAAACACTGGGGACTGCAACACATCTCCCCCTGAAGGCATGCACGCACGCACGAACGCACACACACACACACACACACACACACACACACACACACACACACACACACACACACACACACACACACACACACACACACACACACACACACACACACACACACACACACACACACACACACACACACACACACACACACACACACACACACACACACACACACACACACACACACACACACACACACACACACACACACACACACACACACACACACACACACACACACACACACAGTACTTTAGTAATAAAAAACAAACAAATGATAATGTTGATATGATATTGATCACTGGTTCTCAAAAGTAGGGTCCTGGGGTACTTGAGGGGGTTGGAAGTGAGAAACAGTTTAAACACTGCAACTATATCAAGCTATTTAGCTAAAGACATGAAATTATATATATATATATATATATACATACATATTAACACACAAACACACAAAGCTGTCCATAGGGCACGCTAGCTCCCCTCAAAGAGCCAGAATGCAAAATGCTTGTCATTCAGCCTCACTTGAATTGCTCAGTGGACTGTCTCTCACACAGCGATATGGATAAAAATATCACACCCGCGTGACGTGAGCGGCACTGTTATCACCATACATCACATTCCGTGCTCAGCCAGTCAGCTTGAGCACATTCCGCGCACACACACACACACACCCTCAAAATACAACACAGCTCTGCGTTAGGGAACCCTGTAGCGTGTGGAAGACCCATAGATCCATAGACCCCAAGGTAGCCGCAATGAAGTAATAAATGTAGCAATAGAGTTCAAAGGGTGCAGATGAAGAACAGCTGCACTAATTGGCGTTGTTAAGGTGTGCATGGCAACAGTTTGTGTCTCGTGTGATTTCACACCAGAAGATATAAGATGATGCACCGTGTTGAAAATGACTGTAGACGTCGAGAGAGAAAAGAGAGCGAGATAGACAGACAGACTTGCAGACAGACAGGCAGACAGAGTTATGTTGCCTTGGACCGTTTCCAAAGCAGGAGGACCAAAGCGATCCAGTCATGCTGCTGTAGCAGTGAGGAACAAACTGTATTCCTTTGGAGGCTGTGATGGAGGGAACAGATGGGACTACAACAGACAGATGGATGTCCATGTCATCAACACAGTGTCTTTATGCTGGAAGAAGTTACCTCCAGTGGAACCTGGAAGAGGAGACAGTGACCTTGAGGTTCCATCCAAGCGCTACGGCCACACAGCTGTGTTGGTTGAAGATACGGTCTACATCTGGGGAGGCTATCCTTACTGCAATGTGCTTTATGCATTTGATGTTGACTCCCACAGATGGTTCCAACCCAGGGTTTCTGGGACTGTTCCAGAGGAGAGGATCTACCACTCAGCCTGTGTGTTGGAGAAGGTCATGTTTATCCATGGAGGACACACCAAGATATCTGGAGACCCTAATGACATGTACAAGTTGGACACCAGCACAATGGTCTGGACTTTAATTAACACCAGAGGAACTCCACCTCCTGCTTCACACGGTCACTCTGCCACCATCGTCAGGACAAAGATGTTTGTAATCGGGGGCCGGAGGGAGGGGGTCTACAACACCATCAGAGTGTTTGACACGGAGACAAACGCCTGGCTGGACACACCTTCTGCACAACTTCTACCAGAAGGACGCTGTAGTCATTCAGCAGTTATCTACAATGGAGAGCTGTACATGTTTGGTGGCTGGAACAGTAAACAGATCTTCAATGATGTGTGGAAATTCAGTCCAGAGACCTTCTCCTGGAAGAAGGTTGAGCCCAAGTGGAAAGGACCATGTCCAATGTATGGTATGTGCTGTTGCATTGTGGGAGATCATATCATCCTCTTTGGAGGATACAAAGGATATCACCCTTATCCAAGGATATCACACATCTCTGATGAGCTGTTCATCTTAGACTTGAGTCCTTGTCTTAAGACGTTATGTAAGCTAGAAGTTATTCAGTACGCTCTGGACCAATCAGAACTCCCACACGACATCAGGTGGGAACTGGCAGCCATGCGACAACAGCAACAACAACCGAGACCACATTCCAGACGACCAGAAGGAACAGCAGAAAGATCAAGAAATGATGGATCAAAATCTCATCCCACCTGATGGTGAGCCACCTCTCAGCATCACTTACTGAGATTCAAACCTGAACACGGTGGAACTCTCTTTATTTATATGATCTTTTTTTATTTAAAGGACCAAGCAGTCCTGAAAGGACTTTTATTGTTATTGTAAAAATAAAATTGTTATTATTTATTGTTATTGTTAGTTTTTTCCCCTTCTCCTTCTGCCAAAAAAAATAAATAAATAAATTAAAAAAAAGGATTATCGGCCTACAGAAAAAACTAAAATCTTAAAGACTATCTGGTACACAGGAAGCTAAAAGGAATAAACACACCAGCACGCCAGAGACCAGAATACTTCAAACCCAAACAAATAGTTAAAAATAGAACTACCAAACGCATGTTGGAGATTAAACAACAGATAACAGCCAGCAAATGTGTTTATTTAATCACATGTGAAAAATGTGGCTTACAATTATGTAGGAGAAACGAGTAAAACAATAGCTACAAGGCTGAGACAACACAGATACAATATTAACAATGCAAAAAAGACAACTACAAGGATTGTTCAACATTACATGGCACATGGCATTGAAGCTCTAAAAGTATACCTGGACTTCAACACAATCCCAACTGGACAGTAGGACAAAGACGTTTTAATGCAGGGGTCCCCAAACTACGGCCCGCCATGTCATTTTATGTGGCCCGCCTGCCTCAAGCAAAAAAAAAGAAAAAACTAAATATAGGATTTTATTTTTATTTTTCATTAGCACTGGATGAGAGCAAATAATTAGAATAATAAATTAAGATTAATTTGTATTATTAAGGGACCAAGAAGACACGCAGTGACTTTGGTCACTTCTTGTTTTTGTAGTTTTTTTTCTTCTCCTTCCGCCAAAAATAGCTGTTCTGACTGAACCGTGCAGTCGCTTTTCGTGAAACTCGGTAATCTGGTAGAGGGCCATGCCAAACGGTGACTATGTGAAGCCCATGACCATTGGCCAAATGGTGGCGCTATAGCACTGAAATTGAAAATTAAGTTGAAAATGCAAACTTTGAATGTACATATCTCATGAACCGTTTGACCGTTGGCAATGACACTTTGATACACATATGTGTCTCCTCATGCCGAACAACTTCCATATTCTGACTTTTGACCTCTGACCTTTAGATTACCCACTAATTTGAAATATATGAAAAACAGTTAAAATGTATCTTCTCCCAGAATCTTTGATCAAAATGCACAAAAATGTCTACACTTGAACTTTGGACTTATACGAACAAAAAATCGTAACAGATTTCTTTTAAGTGAAAAAATGAAGTTTTTATGAGCCAATAAAAAAATTCTGTCTTGTGAAACCTCTCATGCAACCAATACGTCTACCAAATACGGTTGGCAGAGCTAATACCTATACTGCATGTTACTGTATAGAATGAGTCAACTGACAGAGTCTGCTTAGCTCAGTCGGTAGAGCTCTCACCTTTGGACCACAGGGTCACTGGTTCAAATCCGGGTAGTGACAACTCGGCCTGTGATTCTTATTTGTGCATATTTCTCTTTCTCTCTCTCTCTCTCTCTCTCTCTCTCTCTCCATCACTAGGACATGACAATCATCACAATAATAGAGATACCAGTAACTGTAATAGAGTAATAAGTCTAATAGTGTAATAAGTGTATTTAGTGTAATAGTGAAATAGTGTAATAGTGTAATAAGTGTAAAAGTAGTGCAATAGTTTAATAGTGAAATTGTGTATTACGTCTAAATTTGTAATAGTGTACTATTAGTGTAATAGTAGTGTAATAGTGTAATAGTAGTGTAATAGTGTAATAAGTGTAATAGTGTAATAGTGTAATAAGTGTAATAGTGCAAAAGTGTAATAGTGGTGTAATAGTGTAATAAGTGTATTCTGTCTTCTCTCTCTCTCTCCACCCCCCCTCTCTCTGTCTCTCTCTCCACCCCCCCCCCTCTCTCTCTCCACTCTCTCTCTCTGTCTCCACCCTCTCTCTCTGTCTCCACACTCTGTCCTCTCTCTGTCTCAACAATCTCTGTCCTCTCTCTGTCTCAACAATCTCTGTCCTCTCTCTGTCTCCACACTCTCTGTCCTCTCTGTCTCCACACTCTCTGTCCTCTCTCTGTCTCCACACTCTCTGTCCTCTCTGTCTCCACACTCTCTGTCCTCTCTCTGTCTCCACACTCTCTGTCCTCTCTCTGTCTCCACACTCTCTGTCCTCTCTCTGTCTCCACACTCTGTCTCCACACTATCTGTCCTCTCTCTGTCCCTGTGTCTCTCTGTCCCTGTCTCCACACTCTCTGTCCTCTCTGTCTCTCTCTCTCTCTACACTCTCTCTGTCTCCACCCTCTCTCTCCACACTCTCTGTCCTCTCTGTCTCCACACTCTGTCCTCTCTCTGTCTCCACACTCTCTGTCCTCTCTCTGTCTCCACACTCTCTGTCCTCTCTCTGTCTCCACACTCTCTGTCCTCTCTCTGTCTCCACACTCTGTCCTCTCTCTGTCCACTCTCTGTCTCCACACTATCTGTCCTCTCTCTGTCCCTGTCTCCACACTCTCTGTCCTCTCTGTCTCTCTCTCTCTCTACACTCTCTCTGTCTCCACCCTCTCTCTCCACACTCTCTGTCCTCTCTCTCTGTCTCTCTCTCTCCCTCTCCTTGGTCCCGCCTTATCGCTGCTTGCAGCTATATTTGCTCTTGTATTTGCTATTGGACACTGGGGAGGCACTGGGGGGACACTGGGGAGACACTGAGGGTACACTGGGGAGGCACTGGGGAGGCACTCAGGGAGGCACTGGGGAGGCACTGGGGAGGCACTGGGGAGGCATTCAGGGGGACACTGGGAGGCACTGGGGAGACACTGGGAGACACTGGGGAGGCACTGGGGAGACACTGGGGAGGCACTCAGGGGGACACTGGGAGGCACTGGGGAGACACTCAGGGGGACACTGGGGAGGCACTGGGGAGACACTGGGTAGGCACTGGGGAGACACTGGGGAGACACTGGGGAGGCACTCGGGGGGGACACTGGGGAGACACTGGGGAGGCACTGGGGAGACACTGGGGAGGCATTCAGGGAGGCACTGGGGAGGCACTCAGGGGGACACTGGGAGGCACTGGGGAGACACTGGGGAGGCACTCAGGGGGACAATGGGAGGCACTGGGGAGGCACTGGGGAGACACTCAGGGGGACACTGGGGAGACACTGGGAGACACTGGGGAGGCACTGGGGAGACACTCAGGGGGACACTGGGGAGGCACTCAGGGGGACACTGGGAGACACTGGGGAGGCACTGGGGAGGTACTGGACATTTCATATCACACACACACCATGATTCACTAGGTCCCTCAAAAAAAAAAACAGCTTGGCATGGCGCAATTTATTTCAAGCATGGCGCAGCGCCATGCCAACAACATTGTGCAGGAAACCCTGGCACTATGCAGCCCTGTAGTGCTGCATGTACAGTACGTGCACTGGTTATTAATATTTGGTTATGTGTGGCTTTCTGGGGGAAAAAAAATGTTTACGTTGGCACCCCTGCGATCGTCACACTTTTTCTGTTACAAACTGACCCCGGCCCCCATCAGAGAAGGGAAAAGTTATGTGGCCCTTACAGGAAAAAGTTTGGGGACCCCTGTTTTAATGGATCAAGAACCTCAACACGGATTTTCCTGGAGGTTTAGACATGCCAAAATATTAGACAAGTTGTTTTGATTTTGTACAAAACCTCCACAGCCATATACATGCTAAACACAGCCAACAATCAATGGAAATCAGACTTTGAATATAGGGGACAAATTAGCATATTCCACACCAAGCCAACCTGGGACACGAAGCAAGAGGTGTCACTGACACCCAATGGGCCATTAGACACCGGGCCCAGGAAACAAAAGAGAAACACATGACAGGGACACCTTGAAATATAACCCCCAAATTATATATATATATATATATATATATATATATATATATATATATCCTGTCCATGAAAATGTTTGATACACAGAGCGAAAAATGTTTACCTTTGGGTCTCCGACCAAACAGTCAAACCCTGCAGCGACCAGGATCAACTCAGGCTGGAACTACAAACACAACACCTATTAGTATTACACGTGTGTCATTGTAGCGTAAGCAGTATATACTGTGTGTGTGTACATGTGTGTGTGTGTGTGTGTGTGTGTGTGTGTGTGTGTGTGTGTGTGTGTGTGTTACCTCGTAGGCTACTGGCAGTAGAAGCTGCTGAAAGGCTGCGATATAGTCTGCATCTGCCATTCCAGCCTATATTATAAACATACATGAATCAGAATATGTTGTACAGTATGTTCAGTATTATAATGTATATATGTTTGCACATACAGTATGAGCAATTTGTCTCTGTGAGGTTGGTGGTAGTTCCAGAGCTCTGCCAGTGGGGGGCAGAGATGATTCAGTCACAATACACACAGAATCAATAAATAATGATCACTAGTCTATCATCATTGGTATTATTGACCTTATTCCATGGCAGGTTGATATTGAAGCCTTGTCCTGCTCCAGTTCCAATAGCACTGCTGTCCGACTCTGAGAGATGAGGCCAAAATGTACCCTGTTCATACCGATGAACTGAAAAATATAGCACACTGAGGGAGAGACACAGAGAGAGATGTTAAATTTACATACATTATGACCAGTGTGTATATTCAGTGTGTGTGTGAGTGTGTGTGTGT
This sequence comes from Protomyctophum parallelum, assembly GCF_964188405.1. Classification (NCBI taxonomy): domain Eukaryota; kingdom Metazoa; phylum Chordata; class Actinopteri; order Myctophiformes; family Myctophidae; genus Protomyctophum; species Protomyctophum parallelum. The sequence goes on from NC_139705.1 coordinate 41,147,616, forward strand.
GTGTGTGCGCGTGTACCTAGGGTCCTCTTGGAAGATATACTGTATCCCCTGTCCATGATGAACATCCCAGTCCACTATCAGCACCCTTGACAGACAGACAGACAGCCAGACAAAGAAATGCAAAAATAAACTAATTAACAGAAACTAAAACCACTTTCTGGAGTTACTGTAGTAATGTGACGTAAAGGGTCACTTTACACGTGCTGATGTAGCAATTAATCATGCCTCAGGTAGTGATTTATTTATTACTTGCGCAAGCAGAGCGCGCAAGTAATGTTTTCACCCGGTCTCTTCCGCCGTGACAGCTGTCCCGCCATTCGATGTTTATGCAGAAAAACATCAAATCTGTGCCTGTTTTGCTGAGACCAAATGACCACAAATGACCATATTTCTTACGTCATCATTTAGAGCTAGTCATACGTATACTATATACATAATCAGTAAAAATAAAATAGCAAATTGTGCCTCATCTGCTGGGACCAGAGTACGTGGTGTGTATATGTATGACTAGCTCTTAATGATGACGTAAGAAATATGGTCATTTGTGGTCATTTGGTCCCAGCAAACCAGGCACAGATTTGCTGTTTTCTTGCATAAACATCAAATGGCGGGACAGCAGTCACGGTTTTTGGCGCAAAGTAACCACAGTATACCGCTAATCAACTTACAACTACCGTACACACTTTATACAGTATAGAGTATAGGGTATATATGTATACGTATATAGTATATGCCTATATATATATATACTATATATATTTATTACGTCATCATTTAGAGCTAGTCATACGTATACTATATACATAATCAGTAAAAATAAAATAGCAAATTGTGCCTGATCTGCTGGGACCAGAGTACGTGGTGTGTATATGTATGACTAGCTCTTAATGATGACGTAAGAAATATGGTCATTTGTGGTCATTTGGTCCCAGCAAACCAGGCACAGATTTGCTGTTTTCTTGCATAAACATCAAATGGCGGGACAGCTGTCACGGTTTTTGGCGCAAAGTAACCACAGTATACCGCTAATCAACTTACAACTACACACTTTATACAGTATAGAGTATAGAGTATATATGTATACGTATATAGTATATGCCTATATACTATATATATACTATATATATTTCTTACGTCATCATTTAGAGCTAGTCATACGTATACTATATACATAATCAGTAAAAATAAAATAGCAAATTGTGCCTGATCTGCTGGGACCAGAGTACGTGGTGTGTATATGTATGACTAGCTCTTAATGATGACGTAAGAAATATGGTCATTTGTGGTCGTTTGGTCCCAGCAAACCAGGCACAGATTTGCTGTTTTCTTGCATAAACATCAAATGGCGGGACAGCTGTCACGGTTTTTGGCACAAAGTAACCACAGTATACCGCTAATCAACTTACAACTACACACTCTATGTTGAGCGACTACGGGAGATTGATGTTTAAATAAGTCGCTGAGAGGCGATGGGATGGGCCAGGTTGTCAGACGCGCTCCGCAAACAAAAGGATCTCGCTGGGTCCAAAACAATGCGTTAAAGGTGTTTTATTAAAGGCAGGTGCATAACTGAAACGGTGCTCAAACATAAAGTAAAGCAGTCACAGCGATCCAACGTAAATAAAGTAAATAAAATAAAGCAAAATAAGCGGTATAAAGCGGTCAACAAAAGTGCGGCTTCCCACACACCCCCTCTCTCTCACTGTGTGTGAAGCAGGTGAACATGCGAGTTATTGAATGAATCAGGTGAATCAGGTCCGCCCCTATGCCCGTCAATCATCCACGTTAATCACCAGTGACAGCCCACTTATTTCATAGACCAAACATCATTTCATAGACCAAACATAATAAACCAATTCATGGCTCTTACACTCTATATAGTATATATGTATACGTATATAGTATATGCCTATATACTATATATATATAGTATATGCCTATATAGTATATGCCTGCTTTGCTGGGACCAAACGACCACAAATTACCATATCTCTTACGTCATCATTTAGAGCTAGTCATACGTATACTATATACATAATCAGTAAAAATAAAATAGCAAGTTGTGCCTGATCTGCTGGGAGTACGTGGTGTGTATATGTATGACTAGCTCTTCACCCAAACGTATATAGATAGAAACTTGAATCATACTTAATAATACTAGGTGTTTATTAGGGATGCGCCGATCCGATACTCGTATCGGAGATCGGCGCCGATCCAGGCTAAAATTCTAGATCGGGAATCGGTGGCAATGGGCCGATCCATTATCCGATCCAGTCAGATGCCGCTCCGTTCTCCCGTTGGAACTTGAGACATGCTCCTTCCCGTGCGCACACACAGTCAAACAGCCCCCTCGCTCCCTCAGCCCTCTCCCTCCTGATCCTCGAGGGAGAGGAGGGGCTCGGGCTGCGCTCAGTCACTGTGCACTACACTAGTCTGTCGTTCTGTCACTTCTGTCCCGGGTGTCCCCCCGCTGTGTTCTTAACTTTTTTAGCAGGTCGCTCGTATTTCTTTATGTAAGATAAAGAATCCGATGAACACGGAGAGCCAACGAGGACAGTTGCCAAAGCCTCCATTCAATTACATCCTACTTGTTGTTGCTGTTCCTCATGTTAGCGATAGCTGCTAAAGCTATCAACAGTAGCCTACCTACACAACATTGCTAGGCTAGCAAGCTAACGTTGCAGCAAAGGGATCGTTGGTGTGTGTGTGTGTGTGTGTGTGTGTGTGTGTGTGTGCGTGCGTGCGTGCGGGGATTCCGAATATTAAAATAATAATAGTAGTTTGAGTATGCTGGCCCACAGTAGCTACAGAATGTGCGTAGGGAGAGGGAACATATGGGGCTAATGCTGGCAATGATGCATTGAATAATATCTGAATAGAACATTAACTAGAGTTATAAAAGGAATAGAAACCAAAATGATGTGGTTGACTATCGTCAGAAATAAATTAAATTGTGGTTGTGCTTTACAACTTTCCTTTTATGTGTAGGCCTAGCTGGTTTATAATCCATAGTTACTATGTATAATAATAATAATAATAATATACATAGTAACTATGGATTATAAACCTAAAATAATAATTATTATAATAATTATAGGCATAATATTATTATGCATAGTAACTATGGATTATAAACCAAAAATAATAATTATAGGCATAATAATAATAAAACCCCCTAGTGGCCAAAGACGTAATCTGCGTATTAAATCAATAAAAACTATGAAAGTGCATAATACTGCACAGCTTTTATTTGTACTTAGAATGTTAAACCCTCAGAAATCGCCGTGGTTGACCAATATTATTAATCCACGTGTTAATAATATATTATATTTTTATATATAATATAATATATATAATAATGTATTAAATACATTACATTATACATTAGACATAGGGTATCGGATCGGTACTCTGGATCGGCAGATACTGGACCCCCATGTATCGGAATCGGTATCGAATGCCAAAAAGCCGGATCGGTGCATCCCTAGTGTTTATATGCATAAAGTAGGTAGGTAGCAAATAGTTACATTTAAAAATTATACATTTCAAACGTTCCTTCACATAGATACTGAGATTTGACAGTTTACAGCGGTCGAAAGGACTTGCGCGCTCTGCTTGCGCACTAGTTGGCCATTTATGGCCTACTAGTGTGCAACAAGCAAGTATGCACTCGACAGAGTGCAGTTCTTGTTTGAACTGTCTATGAAACATACACACATGTATATAACATGCACTGTCTAGGAAACATACACACATGTACATATGAACTGTCTAGGAAACATACACACATGTACATATGAACTGTCTAGGAAACATACACACATGTACATATGAACTGTCTAGGAAACACACACACACCTGTACATAACATGCACTGTCTAGGAAACATACACACATGTACATAACACGCACACACAGAATCCTACCTGCTGACGTTGTGTGTTTTCTGTGCATAGCGTGCTGCCAAGGCCACGTTGTTAAACACACTGTATCCATTAGCCACTGCAGACTGGGCATGGTGGCCTGGAGGTCTGAGAGAGAGAGAGACAGACAGACAGACACGTTAATGTGTGGTGGATAACACCTGAAGACACATTTATAAAACAAATGATTTGTCTCTCTCATACACACACACACACACACACACACACCATGTATTTTGATAAGATTAGACTTACCTAGCAACAGAGAATCCATTGCGGAGTTCAGAGGTCATAACCTTGTCCACGAGCTGGAGAAGAGAACCTACTGCTGACAATGAAACCTGAAATGTCTCCTACACACACACACACACACACACACACACACACACACACACACACACACACACACACACACACACACACACACACACACACACACACACACACAATAGAAGGTCCAATATGAAATGCAAATCAATACAATCGTTGTAAAGCAGCGTATGAGTGTATACAATTACAATCTATACATACAGTGTGCAGGTAGACAGAGTCATAGTTGTCGGATAGCTTTTGAAGTTCTGACTCTGTCATCGACTGAGTCGACTTCATCAGATCAACATACTCCTTACTGAAGAGGATGGGAGGAGAGATCAGGACAGGACAGTTACAAAAAAGAAGATACTTACATACTGTACAGTAATAGTGATACTATTGACACTGATCTGTCAAGAATGGCAGATCTCTTATTACTTAGAGTAAATCGGACTCACGTGTGAACAAGCAGCAAGTCCTCTTCACTGGCTGGCCTGGGCTGAAAGGACAGAATGAAGGGAGCGAGGGAGGAATGACGGAAGGGAGGAGAGAAAGATAGTGAGCTTTAACAGTAACAACAACACACAGAACGCACCTTAGCATGACAAGTCTCATAAAATGTAACGTTTAAACTGCTAAAATCATAAACATTGTGTTTTACCTTGAACAATGATGGAGCTCTTATATATAATGCTACCTGACCCATGTTTTGGGATGAATTCTTAGAGGCATATAAAACAAACCAGCTCTTTAGTAGCTGTACTCAGCTGACACCGTAGTAATGCTGTCATGCCACAGCTAAACCTACACTGATCTTTAAACTTCTTTCCTATAATGACATGCCCAAAATATGGAGTAGGTTGAAAGTGGTTAAGTCTGTCCGTGGGTTTTATCTAACCACTGAAAAGTATTAACAAGAGCTTGTGACTAAATCACTGCAATGATTGGACCCATTGCCTGAAAAGTAAACAGCAGACAGCAATGATATGCTTACTGTATGATGAATAGAGGAAATGGATTTCAGAGTCAGACCCCTAGGATGACTAGCTGGTGCCACTGGGGACTCTTTAAAATAATTAAATCAACCCATCATGAACCAATCAAACAAGCATGACCTAGTCATGTACAGTATTGATGAATATCAGACCTCCAGAGAGACACAGCGAGACCGCAGTCTTTGCCTGTCCAACTCCTCCATGATGGATGTGACTCTGGCAGGACACTCTGGGTGACTGGAAACAGACAGAGACAATAATCACGAGACAGACAGAGACGATATTCTAATGAGACAGCAAGAGACAATATTCTATCATCAAGGCTGAACTCGGGTCTAACATCACTAAAATAGATGGTCTGTTTGCATTACTGCTAATCTAAAGGTTGTTAACTACTGACGAGGGCTGTTTCAGTGTTGCACAAGTTTGTTACCTGGGATCCCAGAGACATTTGTGCGCGGTGAATATGTCGCCATAGACTAAACCTGTTCCACTGGCAGGCAGTTTGTTGTCTACACCCTGAAACACACACAAACACATTGGATTAGAATAATGTGATCCCCTACACACTTGTGATCGAAACGTTACCACTTTCAATTAAAGATACAACTGGGAGCAGTAAATTGGTGTGCAGACTTTCAAAAATTGCCTATTTACAAGCTAGCAATGTGTCACAAGCAACCTTTTTCTTTCCTCCAAATATGGAATTTAAGGATTAACCGATTCCATGCCATTACCATAGGTGGGATCGTGAGGCGAGTGCCAGTGAAATGTGCGACATAAGCAAAGAAGAAGAGCCACATCTGCCTGACCCGGAAGTGTCGGGCGGATGTAGTCTAGCCTCACTCTAGGCTGTGTACCAACTCGTGGTGAATTAATTTTCTCAGCGTGAGCACAAATCAATGTTTTATAAGGTCCCAAACATGGTACTTTGTCCCCCTTTGAGCAGAAAAAACATTAATAATAACCCTGTGCGTGTGCACGTGTAACTCTGATTATCATGTAGGCTGTTTCTACAATGGGAGGCCTGTGAAGGCTAGCAACGGAAGCGAAAAACGAAAAGGTACCAATACATTTTATTTATATTTTTAATCAAATCTTGTGTGGCCCAGATGGTAATAATAGCTCGAGATATCTCATGGATGGCTTGGATTGGGTTTAAAAGTGGTTAATGTGATCACACTTCTACATTGGATATACTAACTAAAGCGATGGTATTGTCTGAGCTTACACCTATCCAAATTCGTCGTCTCATCGAAATGGCAATTAAGTACTGAATATATTGGTACATTTATACATACTAGTCCTTACCCGTTCTGATATATTTCAACTTGTATAATATATTTGTGTGTGTGTGTGTGTGTGTGTGTGTGTGTGTGTGTGTGTGTGTTTTTATGAATAAAAACAGCAGTATAACATGAAAGTATTCTTACAAATGCATGGTAGGGAAACGTTTTCATGGCAAGAGCAAGGACCGCAACATTTACACTTATTAGCCCACAGAGCCCCATTTGAAAAGTATCAAGGACCCCCAGTTTGACATGCACCTATATATGGACAGTCGCACAGATCCAATTTGCAGGTGGATTTGCGTCCAAAACGGTCTCAATTGTGAGCTTTGGCTTGCGAGAACTCATGGCTTTTGCAACCTGCGCTTAAGGTTACAGCTTAATAGTATTAAGCTGTATGCCTCACTGTGTGGAGTCTGGAATCATTATTTTGTGTAAGGCAACATCAAGGCTTGACTTAAACATTACTTTCCCAACTTTTGTAAAACAAAATGTAACAAACACAGATATAAATGCACTGAATTATTTATTAAATAACTGTGCAACAATTAGACCAGGTTAATGTGTGCGCAGGCTAGCCTGGCTGCATTCCACATGTTATACTGTCAATACTACACTGCTGTGTCACAGAGGAGGTAGAGTTGTTTTCATACTGTAATTACACATAATTATCGGATCGGATAATGGATCGGCCACCGATCCGATACCCGATCTAGAATTTTAGCCTGGATCGGCGCCGATCTCCGATAAGAGTATCGGATCGGTGCATCCCTAATTTGTAGCGAACTGAAAACGGCCACACGATGACGCACGCGCACACATACGCACACACAGCTTAAGTAGTTTACACACACGCTCACAGCGAAAGTAGTCTGCACACACACACACACACACACACACACACACGAATCCAGCCAGGCAAGGGCAGAAGGTTCCTATTATAACGACAGTGGGTGCCCACCTCAGAGTAGCCTGCGCACACGCTTTTAGCGAGGTGCTAAGCAAGGGTTGTTCTGGTATATCAATCAATCCGTCCACTCCATGTGCGTGCGCACGTGCACTCTTTACGTGCGCGGCTGCACGCTGTTTCACCCACGTTTGGTTAAAAGTTATATCAAGTGATCCAACAGAGCCAGCCCGATAGATAATCATTCCGTTGTGATCGTGGCCGTGCTGTTCAATGTTTCACATTAGGTGCAGGAAAGATGAGATCTGTAACTGCGCGACGCGCGTCGTCAGTGACCAGGCGTGTCACCCGCGTTTGGTTTGAAGTTATAATATGAAGTGACGTTCAAACATTGCATTGCAAAAAGTGGTTAAATAACCTTAGTAGGCTATGCGCCGTGTGTAACAGCTGCCTGTCTGCCACAATGGTGCCTGCGCTGTTTTTACCCGTGTGTGGTTTGAATCGTCTGTTACTAAGGTAGAGTGTTCGCCTCAATCGCTTGTCCGTCCATTCGTGCAAAGAATAGCAGCCAGAGGGGGAGGGGCCTGAGGTGGTGTGGACTCGGAGCAGATCAGCGAGTTTGGTTAAGGGGGTTGGAAATATCCCGATCGCTCGCCCGCTGTCTATTGCGAGCAAAATTGACAGCGGGCGAAACAACTCAAGTTACGTGGAAAACTGTGTCCCAGTATTAATCAGTGACCGTCCCAAAATGCAATTCACTTGTGACACTGGTCACACGTGATTTCTGGGGAGAGGAGTTTTGCCGCCCTGTGGCTGCGGGGGGTACTGCACCCGGGTGCGTTTTTAATTCACTAATAAATAAATTAATAATCATTAATGTGTCAAATCGAAAAAAGGGCTTCGTTACGCCCTCCATATTCATATGGTCAATGCCTGTGTGAAAAGTGGGAGCAATTGGTGCAGGCAGTAAGGAGTTACGGCACTGTTTCTGACACACACACACACACTCAGACATTCGCTTAATTATAGAGTGATGATGACCATCTGCACACACTAGGGTTGGGTGACGATACGAATACATCGTCAATCGCGAATATACGAATCCAATCGCCGAATATTTTTATTAGGCGATTTCTCTGGACGATTTAGCCCAATTAACCTGTAAAGTGTGAGCAACATGTGAATCAATTTGGCCCAGCAAAGTAGTAACAGCGTCCGGGTGGAAATCACCTCCTCCGTTATAATGTATGCTCCCACAGTCCCCGCACTCAGCAGCATCGGGCACCAGGGCACGGCACTTACAGCAGCCGCCAGCCAAAGTAAAGGCTGGGAGCCTGGGAGCTGAGGAAGGCTGTAGCCTACATGTTGTTTAAGCTCCGGAGTCCAGACCCATGCAGTTTAATAATATACAGTCACAACAGAATGCACACTGCTGTCTCGTGTCTCATCACAATCCCAATGCCTCACCCGTGAAGTCGGGGGGGGAAAATAAAAAAACTGTCTACTAGTGTTAGTGTATAGGCTCGGGGATCATAATAGCGCTTAGCTTAGCATTAGCTTAGCGTGTAGCCCCTACTGGTGCTGCCCACTGATTGAACTTCATATCCGCCTGTACTCTAAGTTATTTTTATTGACAACGTGAACGAACACCGACACCAGCGCTGCAAAAATAGTCAGATCTACAAGCTCTCAACGCGTAGCGAACGGCACTGCAAAAACAGGCAGGACGCGATGCCTTGAGAGCTTGTAGATCAGCAGCAGCCAGCAGCCCGGCCGCAGCAGCTTGTGGGCTCCGCTCCAAGCCTCCGACTGACCGGTGCGGGGAGGCAAGGGAGCAAGTTACCCTGGCTGCGCAGCTGCGCTGCAGAAACAGACTGATCTACAAGCTCTCAACGCCTAGCGAACGGAGCTGCAAAAACAGGCAGGACACGGCGCCTTGAGAGCTTGTAGATCTGTCTTTTTTGCGACCTGCAGTGAGCTGTTCTCACTTTACTTTTATGACACGAATACATCGTTAAATCGGCGAATATTTGTCAGACGATGGGCGGTTGAAAAAAATTGGCATATCGCCCAACCTTAGCGCACACACACACACACACACACACACACACACACACACACACACACACATTACCAGGTTTTGTAATTGGTCGGCCAGCTGCTCATGTTCTCTGTTCTTCATCCTTCCTCTCCTCTTTGCCTCCTGCAAACTGGATTTATTGCTGGCACACTGAAACAAACAGATCAGAAAAGAGAAGACCGAATCATATTATACACAAATGAGGCAAGAAGAATTCAGACAATAAAAGTACGAGTGATTTTAGAGAGAGGACTGAGGAGCCAAAACTTACATGACCTGTCAATGCAATGTAAACCCAGTCTGGCTCATTGAACAACAGGGACTTTTATACCTGCCCACGGCTACAAGCAGGAAACATGAGGGTTCGTTGATTGATTGCGTCAGATAACGAGGTGAAGAAACAGTCACTACTGTCTTAGGACAGTGCTACTCAAAGAATGCATAACCGAGTCCTCACTAAAGATGAGTAGTTCCAAAGGAACTTCCTTTGAGGCAAACTCCTATAGAACACAGTTCAGGGAGAAGAGCTATTTAAAAATACTTAAAAGATACTTTTGGCCAAGCTTTCGCCACCTCATAGCCAATTAGCCATAGTCAATGTTATTTTGCATGGCCCCTGTTGTTGAATATTTACATGGCTTAACATCGAGAAAGTTACACGACTGACCCACACAGGTGATGGCATTACAGTAGTCCATAGTCTTACCGCGCAACATGAAAACTCCTGTAGGGCGGTCGTTAAAACACCTTGAGGGCCCGGGCCTATTTAATCCATTAATAAAATGTGCCCATCGTCAGCAAGCGCCTCTAGGCTTGCTGACGATGGATCAGTTTTCATAGCACTAATTTGACAGATTATCAATCTCCGTCTCGGGCACATGACCGTGCACTTGAACTTGACGGTGATTTACGTCATGGGCCCCGATGGTGTTAAAAGTTGATTTCTCCCTCTGTCATTTCCTCATATTTCTAGTTTATTTAAATAATGTCGTGCACATTTGCCCAGTGCATAGCCTACTGCAGGCCTGGTTGACTAGATTTAGAAGACATTTTGCATCAGAAATGATCCATTATTTATATGGAGAAATCCCGTCATTTAACATGCATCAATGGGTGAGAAGGACAGCTTGACCTGTCTCTTCGCTGCTAACGTGCCTATTGGACAAGGACGGGTTGGTGAGGGACTTAGTGAAGCTCATCAGTCAACAGTGGCTGTGCTAGAAATGCAGTTTAATGATTGGATTAAAAGCTTGACCACATTAGGCATAAATAGTAATAGAGTTCCTACAGTCATCCACTGTAGCCTGGTTAATAAACCAGACCGAATCAGCCGTTGGCAAAAATAAATTGCCTGCCGGCGGATTACGGTCTGGAGAGGCTCAATTGTACGCCCATTTCCTACACCAGAGAAATGGGGTGGCCAATCGGGACACGGTATGCAATATGGGCGGGCTTTGGTACAGTGACTTCCAATGCTTGAGACCTTTGACTGACAGTAGCTCTGACCAATTGCGTCAAAGAGAAAATGTTTCAACCCGCTCCCCTGGAAATGAAATCCAAGCTGAGCCTCATCAGACTAATATCCCGCGATCTGTGCGATATTAGTCTGGTTTATTAACCAGGCTACATCCACTGGTCCTAAAATCCCTGGAGTCTGGATGCAATCTATACATTTATCTAGGTGCCCGGACCACTGGGCCCGGGCCACATTATATTTGAGCACAGGTGATGGGTTTTGTATTTAGTGCCTCCTTTACCATGCAGCGTCATGGCAATTAACACGCCACTCACTCTAAATGGAAGCAGTATTTGTATTTATACTGTATACATACAGTATAAAGCCCTGCTCGCAAAAAGAAAATCCCTTTTTATGGCACCACATTTTTAAATATTAGAAACTCAAGAATCTCCTTTACAAGATCTCGAGGTTGGATTAATATAAACAGCATGAAACATCATTTTCTATAATACCTGAAATTGTGGGGACAAACAATAAGGTGTCTCCCTTATTTCAGTGACCATGACACACACACACACACACACACACACACACACACACACTTACACCAGGAGACAGTCTTGGGGAGCGTCTCGCAGTCTTTGGTCCTCCTCCACCTGCCTGAGGTTCTGGTTCTAACCCAGGATGCATCACTGCTGCTGGGTCTACTCCGTTTGACACACACACATACACACACACACACAGTGAGAAACAGGAACGAACTGAGGAACATGGGGGTGATGAAGAGTATGTGTGGACTACCGGTATTCTTCTAACATTATGATACAATTCAGTGTTCTTTAAAGAAAAACTATGATCACCCTCTCGGAGTTAAATTAACACTGAGGATTTTAGTATTACTGTGCAAATTTGCAAATGTTTGGTGTCGCTCGCTTGCCGATTAACAATTAACTTAGCTTGTATACGTTTCTTTTCGGCAAGCGACCCCGTCGTACGTTGACGTATAAACAAGTGTCTGCTGGCTAAACAACAATGAACCCTGAACTAACATGCATTAAACGCGTCTAAATGTCTGCATTCGGCTCTCATTTGAACACCAATGTAATCGATAACTGGTCAGAACGGACGAAACCATTCAACTGTAGAGAAATAATGTCATAAAGTGTCTTACTGGGCGCGAGTTGACCAAAACAGACACGTCGCATACAAAATGCGTTTAGCCTAGGAGGAGGGCGAGACTTGATGATGTCACCCACATGAACGCCTGGTGACCATACTCTAAACTGGTGACGCGAGAAACATTATCCAGAAAGATATTCCAATCTGAAATTAATTAGAATACACATTTTAATTCAGTTAAAAAAGAAAAAAAAGAAAGGTTGATTCAAACAAAAAATGAATCATATATATATATATATATATATATATATATATATATATATGCCTACATTTTTGAAAAGAAAAGTCGATTCTAAACTATAAACAATAGGCTATATGCTATATATATAATAGAAAGATTAATACAAATATATATTCAGATGTAAAAAAAATAATGACCTGGGTTAGGGACCCACGTTCGAATCCCAGGTAGGCCTTGAAAGTTATGGATTTTAGTTTATAGGTTCTTTTTTTGGGGAAGAGAGAGGGGGAGGAGAGGTAGAGGGGGAGAATGAGAGGGGAGAGGGAGAGGGGGGAGGATGAGAGGGAGAGGGGGGAGAATGAGAGGTGAGAGGGAGAGGGAGAGGGGGGAGGATGAGAGGTGAGAGGGAGAGGGAGAGGTGGGAGGATGAGAGGTGAGAGGATGAGAGGTGAGAGGGAGAGGGAGAGGGGGGGAGGATGAGAGGTGAGAGGGAGAGGGAGAGGGGGGAGGATGAGAGGTGAGAGGGAGAGGGAGAGGGGGGAGGATGAGAGGTGAGAGGGAGAGGGAGAGGTGGGAGGATGAGAGGTGAGAGGGAGAGGGAGAGGGGGGAGGATGAGAGGTGAGAGGGAGAGGGGGGAGGATGAGAGGTGAGAGGGAGAGGGAGAGGGGGGAGGATGAGAGGTGAGAGGGAGAGGGAGAGGGGGGAGGATGAGAGGTGAGAGGGAGAGGGGGGAGGATGAGAGGTGAGAGGGAGAGGGAGAGGGGGGAGGATGAGAGGTGAGAGGGAGAGGGAGAGGGGGGAGGGTGAGAGGTGAGAGGGAGAGAGGATTGTGAGCGAGAGAGAGAGAAGGTGCATGGAGAGGAGGAGGAGGGATGGAGAGCAAGAGATAAGAGAAAGAAAGAGGATACGAGAGCATGTGGTTATATGGGTCGTGTTATATGGGCATATAGCGACTAACGGATGATTGTGTGCGTGCGTGTGTGTGTGTGTGTGTGTGTGTGTGTGTGTGTGTGTGTGTGTGTGTGTGTGTGTGTGTGTGTGAGTGTGTGTGTGTGTGTGTGTGTGTGTGTGTGTGTGTGTGTGTGTGTGTGTGTGTGTGTGTGCATGCGTGCGTGCGTACGTGCGCAACTGCATGTGTGTGTGTGTGTGTGTGTGTGTGTGTGTGTTTGTGTGTGTTTGTGCGTGTGTGTGCGTGTGTGTGTGCGTGTGTGTGTGTGTGTGTGTGTGTGTGTGTGTGTGTGTGTGTGTGTGTGTGTGTGTGTGTGCATACTGCATATGTGTGAGTGGACCTGTACAGAATATTTTGTGGTTGCTAATCTCTCTGTGTCATTTAACTGGCACCATTTCCCCACGTTGGCCCGAAGACCGCCATCCTCCACCGCCACCTGCATGGCACCCAGAGAGGCCTGCCTGTGGAAGACCACCAAACAGCTCCCTCTTTCCTCTCCAGGCCTTTTCTACTGGGGGTCCGGAAAACCAACAACAGCCTGATGGGTTGCATAACGCTCTCCCCCCAGTGTGGCCAACAGTCACTGATGGAGTGGGGAGGGGTTCTCTCTCTCTCTCTCTCTCTCTCTCTCTCTCTCTCTCTCTGTCCTCCACTCGTTCAATCTTTGAAACTTTGGTTTTACTGTAAACCACTTTCTACACGCAGGGAACCCCTTTTGGTGTTGTATGTTATACTTTAGCTATTGAAAAATAGAAGATCTACAAGCTCATAGCGAGCCACCGAGTGGCGCGCTACGAGCTTGTAGGTCTGCTATTTTTGAAAAAAATCGACTGACATAGAAGCATAGATTTTTCAGAAAACTGTCAGGATGTAGAAGACATTTTTAGAATCTGATCTCAGGTCAAAATGATTTAACAGAAACACATTATAACACACGTTATACATAAACTGCACCTCTATCACACATTACAGCCAAAGCAGACAGAAAATAAAACATTTGTGTGGCATCACTGGCACCCTGTGTGACACAACAGAATAACCCATTGGCTATTATGGGCTGCCACAGACGGGCGCACGCACGCACGTATGCATGCAGACACCATATCCCCCCCTTGCCACTTGCCCGTCTCAATTGTTGCTGTTATGTACAGTACACTCCCAATCTTCCGCCGTAGCCTGAAAACCCACCTTTTCAGACTCCATCATGGACCATAGCACTTACCCTAACCCCTTAGATAGCATTTCTGTTGGCTTAGTAGCATTTGATACAGACTTATAGCATGTTATGTAGACAGCACTATAATTGTATTGTATATAGTCATAGCACGCCATAGTACATATGTATAGCATAGTAGTAAATATGTATAGTTTATATGTATAGTGTATGTATAGTTTCATTATATAGATATTCCACTGTTACTTTCTTAGCTTACGCATGTTTCATGATAAATACTTTTATGTGATGTATTCCCATGCTTTTGTTCTTGCTTAAATGTAAGTCGCTCTGGATTAAGAGCGTCTGCTAAATGCCTAAATTGTAAATTGTAAATTGTATATGGGTGCGGGGAGGGGATTTGGCTCACATATTGTATAGAACCTACAGTAGCATCCTCTCTGACTCGCCTGTTTAATCATTCTGCCATCTGACATTTTGTTTTATAAATGCAATTTTGGGTCATGGGTGGGATGGTCAACTTTATTAAACCCTTTTATACTTTGTCGATGTATGGTTTCATTGGGGAAACTAGCATTGTCTACATGGCTTGTTTTCTCAAAACCCTTTACACAATGGATCAGAGATCTGATGTTTCACTTACACTTCGTTGACTGCGGCTTCCCCCATGGGGTCTGTACTTGGCCCGCTCCTTTTTACCCTCTACACGGAATCTCTTCAACAACAATAGCTGAATGTTCGCCTATATGCTGTCACTTACTGTTTGCCTATTATGACATGCCCAGAATAGGGTTCATGTGGTTAAACATTATGTGTGACATACGTGAATGTTGGACTGAACGGTGACTCTGAACTGTGTGCATTGGTTAGTCATAGTTCTATCTAACTTTGTGGTTAACAGGCTCATGCAAACAGGACGAGGGCGATTTGCATAAACGGTTAGCTGGAGAATGTACAACTTTCAAAAGCTACATTTACATATAATGGAACAGAACAATAAAATAACCGTGTGTGAACAATGCGATGACAATCCATCTCAGTTATGAACTTCAAGTCTCCCTGAATAGCAGCTGGACCTATCCGTCAATTAGTTGAATTGCAACAGGTTCCTTTTACAGTAGCCATGTTGTTCTTTGCTGTTGAAATTACATGAATGTATTTTTTGTGTATTTTGTCCTTTTGACAGATATGTACAATACAAATACTATAGTCATGTACAGTATATGCATTTTTGTCAATAAAAACAATCAATCAATGTAAAAAGACATATTATTCTTACAAATCATTAATTTCATGCTTCTCTCTTTCTGTCATAAAGTAGCCTACTACATTTTCAGATTTATTCAAAAACGTGTTTAATAAAAGTGAAACACATTATATCACTCATAATATCACTCATCAACAAAATAAAACAAACTTGCTATTTGCAAACAAACAAGACGCCAGTATCTGGATAAAGGAAAGGTCATGCTAATGCATGGTGTAAATAGCAAACTGGAAAATTAAATTACAAATCCATGTTAGCTAACAGCAGTGATGGAAGAAGTATAGTTTACATTTTTTTAAATAAAAAGTATCATTATTACAATGTAAAAATAAAAAAGTACTCTGATAAAAAAAGTACTCTGATACGCAGAAATAGCCCATTTCACAAGTTTTCAAAATGTCTAAAAATAATTTGGAGATAACTAGCAGATCTAGAAGCTCACAATGTGGCACATCATGGTGCATTGTAAGCTTGTAGAAGCTTACAATGCTTGTAGTAAATGTACAGGGCTGAACTGGTTAATGTTTTGTAACAATTATCTAAATCTACAAAGTAGACGGGCCCCACCACTATAGTTAAAATACCATTTCGACCAGTGGTTCTCAGAATGGGGTTTGGGGACCCAGGTCCTTTTGAAGGTTAACCGAGGTGGAATACTTGGTGGAATAAAATATTTAGAAATATCAAGAAACATTTTCTAGCCTTTTTGAAAAAGTCTTCTCTTATGGGAATCCCTGGCACAAAATCTCTACAGTTGTTTCTTTGAGAACTATACTGATTTAAAACTGCAGCATACTCCAACAAAACAAGAACTTTTTTTCAGGCTTCGGCAAGTCAATAAGAACAAAAGGACATCATGGCAATGCCTTTGTGACGTTCAGTTTATCATTTATAGCTAAACGTGTGTCAGAGAATACGCTCATGATTTGTTTCTTTTCCGCAATCTGCCAGCAATGTACTGTACCATATGGACTGTTTTGTAGAGAGGTTTTGGTCCCATTTGCACACTCTCAAGAGTTATACAGTACAGTACACACCAAACTGGTGGTCCTTGAAATAAATAAATAAATGTTTGAGAACCTCTGCTTCTTAGACTACATCATGGTGCGAGCCAAACCAACTATGGGAAGAGAGGGGCTGGAGAGGAGAAAGAGAAAGTGATGGAGGGAGGGGGTCAGAGGAGTGTAGCGGAGACAGAGAGAAGGAGGCAGGGTGGGAGGGAGAGGATAAATCCATCAGGGAGGAAAGAGAGGAATGGATGTAGGAGGAGGAAGATGAAGTTAGCAGCATGTTAATGACGGCTTCCTCGGCGGGCAGGGCCAGTCTGGACAGCTCAGTTTCTGATAGGCCGCCCCTCCTGCTCTTCTTGCCCCTATTGGTCAACTTGCGTTTTCTGCTTTGGATTCCTTCCTTTTTCATAGCCAATGGCCTGTTGACCTAAGGAGCAGCAGAGGATTGAAAATTGAGTGCCTCCACTCCGACATTCCAAGTGCTTATGAAGGTGGCCGGGGATCGAGTCCCCGGTTCAAATTATTGTTATTTTGGGTGGTCACGGCCTGAAAAGGCTGAGAAGCAGTGGTGTACGTGGTTTATAGTAATGTAATGAACCTACATGGTGTAGTTTATAGTACAGTCCACAGGCATTGCAGACAGGATCTCCAGTGATGTTTCTCCTCCACAGGGTGGTGACCGTGGTCAGACAGTTGGCACACTGCGTTCCCTGTCTGCTACTCACCCTCTATGAACACGCACGCACGCACGCACACGCACACACGCACACGCACACACACACACACACACACACACACACACACACACACACACACACACACACACACACACACACACACACACACACACACACACACACACACAAATACACTTCACAAGTTGACATTAAGTTTCCCAAATGCATATGGTGTAAGACTGCACATGCTCAGATGCTAAGCCGCACACAGAAGCCTGTGAACATAGACATTTCGTGCATAGATGTGCAACGCAATGGTAGGCCTCAGGCCTCAGGTCTACCATTCTGAAATGTAATAATATGTGGACTGCTGGACAACTGACAGTAGGCTCTCTTTACTCTTAAGAATATATATATTTTTTTATTATTATATATTTTTTCAAATATTATTAAATTCAATTTCAGAATGGTAGACCTGAGGGCTGAGGCCTACCATACCAGGCCTGAGGCCTACCATTGCACGAAATGTCTATGTTCACAGGCTTCTGTGTGCGGCCTAGAGGAGCATCTGAGCATGTGCAGCACTACAAATCTGGATTGTCAATCCAGTAACATTAGGAAATGACAGGCAGGCAGGCAGGCAGGCAGGCAGGCAGACAGACAGACTTACAGGTTTCTTTCTAGGTGGTATCAGAGGTTGGTTGTGTGCGTTGGTTCCACAGGTGATACAGAGGTAGTGTCCTGTCTCAGTTTTATGCCACAGAAGAGACATCGTTGCTCCACAGTTAACACAAACACGCTCCTCTACACATGCACGCACACACGCACGCACGCACACGCACGCACACGCACACACACACACACACACACACACACACACACACACACACACACACACACACACACACACACACACACACACACACACACACACACACCAATAAAGTGTCCATATAGTCAGTGCTTCATATAATGTCATAAAAACAAATAATAATAATAATAATCCATGAAATGCCAATAAAAAGTGTAAATTTGGTCAGTGCAAAAGTGTGAGTGATCTTTAGCATGAGAAGTGATACTACATTTATCATTCTTATACTGCATGGAGAAGATATAGTCAAACAGAGACAACTTAGACATGTAGTCTGACAGACAGACGAATGGACAGACGGACGGACGGATGGACGCACGCACACGCACACGCACACGCACACACACACACACACACACACACACACACACACACACACACACACACACACACACACACACACACACACACACACACACAGCCGGTACCTGGTATTTTGGGATTGTGGGGGTGAAGCCCCGCCCCATGCAAACCATCACCATGGAAACTATCTCCTCCCTCGTACGCAGGGTGGAGTGTGAGATAGATCCTGCTGTCATTCTCCGCCCCATCCTGCATGTCTTCCAGACAGGCCTCCTGAAGCCTGGGACTGGAGGGAAGCTTCTTGGACCCCACAGACGGCAGCACTGCCTGGGGGCTGAGAGCAGAGGATGGATCACTGCAAGGCCCCGTTCAGTAGAGCAGGGCGATATGGCCAAATACATGTACGTCAACAAATCTTCTCTTACGTGGGTGATTGGTCCCTGGCACAAAACCTTTTCAGATGGAGGTCCACAGTGAAACACATGAGAACTCCCTGGTCTAGCGGATGTATTGCGTATCACCCATGTTTCATTCAGCGAAACACTCATCATTAATACATTGAACATGGAACATAACATGTTTTTTTTAAACTACAGTGTTTTGAGTTTACCTGCTGCTGTAGACAGAGGACAGAGGATAGGAGAAGGGAGGAGGAGAGGAGAAGAGAGGAGTCCTTGGAGAGCAAGCAGCGGACGATGGGAGTGGCGGCGGCCTCCAGTTGAATGCAGGGTGACCATATAAGTTCAACGGAGGCGTGGTCGTGGTGTATGGGGAGGCTGTAGATTGACAGCTGGGACTGACCAACCAGGAGTCCGGATTGCTGCCTTCCGAACCTGTAAGCGAGGAAATGTATATCTCAACGAAATAACAAATTCATTAGGAGGGCAACGATGTCGTTTCCGAAAATAGCCAAGCTTGCAGATTAGATATTTTCAGAAAGCGACAATATGGTGAAGCATTACCCATGATGCTGTGTGAGTATCCATGGTGTATAGATGAGGCATTACCCATGATGCTGTGTGAGTATTCATGGTATATAGATATGAGGCATTACCCATGATGCTGTGTGAGTATTCATGGTATATAGATATGAGGCATTACCCATGATGCTGTGTGAGTATTCATGGTATATAGATATGAGGCATTACCCATGATGCTGTGTGAGTATTCATGGTGTATAGATGAAGCATTACCCATGATGCTGTGTGAGTATTCATGGTGTATAGATGAAGCATTACCCATGATGCTGTGTGAGTATCCATGGTGTATAGATGAAGCATTACCCATGATGCTGTGTGAGTATTCATGGTGTATAGATGAAGCATTACCCATGATGCTGTGTGAGTATTCATGGTATATAGATGAAGCATTACCCATGATGCTGTGTGAGTATTCATGGTGTATAGATGAAGCATTACCCATGGGCCATGATGCTGTGTGAGTATTCATGGTGTATAGATGAAGCATTACCCATGATGCTGTGTGATTGTGAGTATCCATGGTGTATAGATGAAGCATTACCCATGATGCTGTGTGAGTATCCATGGTGTATAGATGAAGCATTACCCATGATGCTGTGTGAGTATCCATGGTGTATAGATGAAGCATTACCCATGATGCTGTGTGAGTATCCATGGTGTATAGATGAAGCATTACCCATGATGCTGTGTGAGTATCCATGGCTGGCGCTGGCATCGCTGCTGCAGGACGTGGCCTCAGTCTCACTCCACTGGAACGATCTCTGGGATTGGATTTGAAATATTGGAGAGGCAGAGCTAACCTGTGAGGAAGATGACGTTATTTGACCACGTTTATGGAAAATAAGAGAGGGGTTATGCTTACTGCGAAATAAAAGCACAACACAATTCAACAATGACAACTTGATTTTTGTTTACGTAGAATTCAAATGTTATTTGCAAGTATACGTTCCAGCTATAAAATTCATAAATTGACTAAAAGTAACTAACTATTTGAAAATTAATTTTAAAAATATATTTCTGGCCCAGGCCGTAGCGTAACGGTCTGGGCACCGGACTGGTATTCCAGTCGCAGTGTGCCGCGGGTTCGACTCCCGGACCCGACACGGCCTTTACTGCATGTCATCCCCCCATCTCTCTCCCGTTTCCTGTCAGCCTACTGTCTGTCCCTTCAAAAATCAATAAAAGGCGTAAGCCGCAAAAAAATATCTTAAAAAAATAAATTTATATATATTTCTATCAAATATTTATAGTGTAAAATCTACGTTGGAGCCTTTAATTGCGTAACCTCAGTGTGCAGGTTGTGTAGGTCTGAAACCACTGGAACTGCAGGTGCACTCCAGGCAGACAGCATCATTTCTGCCCAGGAAGACATTGATTGATGGATTGACTGATTGATTAACTGATTGATGACACACACACACACACACACACACACACACACACACACACACACACACACACGGCCGGTACCTGGTATTTTGGGATTGTGGGATCACGTGTGCTGCTCAAACAGCAGCACACGTGCACACACACTCGACAACACTACTGTACTACTGTTACTACTATTACAACCACTACTACTAATACACCAATTAAAACAACAACTTATACTGCTGCTTCATGCTATTACTACTACTACTACAGTAGTAGTAGTAGTAATAGCAGCAGCAGTATAAGTTGTTGTTTTAATTGGTGTATTAGTAGTAGTGGTTGTAATAGTAGTAGTATACTACTATACTACTACTACTACTACTACTACTACTACTACTAATAATAATAATAATAATAATAAAAAGAGTTGTGATACTCACAGTCTGTCAGACCTTTCCAAGAGTGAGAGAGAGAGAGAGAGAGAGAGAGAGAGAGAGAGAGAGAGAGAGAGAGAGAGAGAGAGAGAGAGAGAGAGAGAGAGAGAGAGAGAGAGAGCAGGGAGAGATAAAGTAGTAGTATGGTAGGAGATGATAAGAAGTAACAGGTTTGGAAAGCATGGTAGAGAAAGAGTGTGTGTGTGTGTGTGTGTGTGTGTGTGTGTGTGTGTGTGTGTGTGTGTGTGTGTGTGTGTGTGTGTGTGTGTGTGTGTGTGTGTGTGTGTGTGAGAGAGAGAGAGAGAGAGAGAAGGAGGGAGGGAGGTGTGTTTCAGTTTGTGAAGGCGGAGAGTTGTGGTTAAGAAGAGGTTGCTGGGAGGAGAAATTAACAGATTCTGATGCAAATGTAACAATAACTATACTACGACTACAACTACAAATTATTATTATATTTAAGCTTTTGCGTGGACCGTATAAAACATATTTGTGAGAAGACTCATGTGCTCCAATACTTATAGTCATGAAAAGTTGTCATATATTGTCATTGCCTCAGCCAATTGATTGCCATGGCAACCACACACCTGCCAATTGATTACTTAATCCGTCCACTTTTCACAGTCAGTTTGCACTCTTCACACACAGGCAGACAGACAGATACAGAGATCTCCATGTGGGACACAGACAGTAAAAATGGGTGCTGCTGTGACAACAGGTATTGCATACTACAGATATCTCCATACACAGTATATGGGCACAAAAGGGACACAGACAGATAGTTAAAATGGGTGACAAGTTGACAACGGGTATTATTAGGTTCCAAAGTTGCATCGTTCCCAAGTAGGCCGGTTGGCCGACGGACGGACTCGTACAAGTCTAGTCATCTTAATGCATATACATTCACTATGTCATACAGTTCTAGGCTTTTCCTTTATAAATACTGTAGTCCTTATTTTTGTCCTCTGTCCATGTGTATTGTCCATTTCAACCATTTATCGACCATTTTGCTGTTCCTGTAGTCTTACTCTTATGCAATGTGTCCGTTTTTCCGTAAGATATATTTCTTCTATCAGGGCTTGACTGGGACAAAAATTCGGCCCGGTCATTTTCGCGTGAATTTGGCCCAGACCGGCCCACCACAACCAGCGCGCAGATAGCAGAAACTCTACCGCCTGCTCCGCATCACTAATACCACCACATAAATGATACAAACCAACAGACAACTACACAACCCCTTGTAGAGGGTTTATTTGTCACTCACTGATACAGTGGTGCAGTGAAATTTTCATGATGGCACTGGCAGAATGGCAGCACGCCCGGACCTTTCCTGGTGGCCTGCCACCTATTGGCCTGCCTGCCTGTCAAAAAAAAAGAAAAAGAAAAAAAGGGGGTTTTATCATGGCGGCCCGCTACGGTCGCGGCCCACCGGGAATATGCCCGGTACGTCCTCTGGCCAGTCCAGCCCTGTCCGTCTTGCCTTATTCCCTGCTGCCAATACAACATTTTACCAAATATCTGTCCTCTTCTCGTATTTCCAGAACACATGTGAGTGTTCCACATTTACATCTCCTGCACTCTCTCCAACATTGTATCTGTTTCTTTACCTGTGTACTTTAAACTTCCCTTTGTTTGGTCACAAGAAGACTTCATAGTCTTATGATAAGGATTTAGTTTTACCATTATCTATGTATTGCAACATGTTGATGCTGCTATGCATCACAACTCATTAGTGTGGACTGTGTTTAAAGTTGCTATAAGCGATAACATTGATCAATCGACATTGGTCAAAAAAAAAGACTAACCAATCAGGAAGTAGACAGGCAAATTGACCAATGACAATGCTTCTAGGAAAATCTTTGAATGCAGATTGTGATGCGTATAGATGCATCCCCTTGATGTGTCACAGAGTTTACATTTTTTGGGAGCGTTTTACCCATTGCTGGCTGTCTGAATACAAAAAAAATATATATATAAAAAGATGCAAAACAGTATGGAAAGGATTATTCTTTATTCATGTGTTCATCTTCAATCATACAGTCATACGTTTTTACAGTTCAAAATAATACAGAAAATGTTGCATTATCCATTAATTGAGTATAGTGCAATCGATTGATTGGAAATCAAATTACTGTAATATCAGCTGAATTCCATTTGTGATGAAAAGTTTTCTCACAATAGGTGCATGCGTTGCCAGCATGCATACATTTATTTAAGTAAAAGTACAAAAGTATTGGTCAAAATGTACTAGATACCAGGTATCAAAAGTAGAAAGTACTCATTATGTAGAATGTCCCATTTCACAAGTTTTCAGAAGTATAAAGTTTATTGTGAAAATAGCAAATCTACAAGCTCACAATGTGTCGCATTGCGACGGATTGTGAGCTTGTATAGAATACAAATCTACAAAGTAAATAGTAGTAACTTAGCCTGGCATCATGGCTAGACTGTGGCTGATTTGTCTGGTTTCAAATAATTGTAGTGGAGTAAGTGTAGTAGAAGTAAAAGTAGGGGAGAGCCGCCACGGTTGTAACGCGTCATGGTTGTAACATGCACGTTATCTATTGATTGGTCAATCACCCAGGAAGTCTGAAGTGTTTACCTTCATCCTACGGGGAATAAAAATCCACATGGATGTCTTCATGATTATGTTATGTTATTAGTTTGCATCGTGTTTAGACGGAATGCATGTTCATTCTGGTCTGTAAGCAACGCCAAAGAACAACTTGCTAAAGTCGGTCAATTGTAACACATATACCATTAAATACCATTATATGTAATATTTACATATTTGACATATTGGCCAATATTATATGTTAGTCAGCTGTCTTTCATTACAGCGTGTATTCTAAATTAGTTTAGGGTTGTATAACATTGTACAACTCAATCAATCAATCAATCAATCAAACGTTTGTTTAATCAATGCATTTTCCCATTGAACTGACTCAAACGCCCAAACTGGTACACCCGGTACTATTTAATATTTTGAAAAGTTTGATACATTTTCTTATCACATCCATGGTATGAAAACAATGTTAAGGAGTTGCTTCAATGAAATATAATTGCTTTAAGCTGAAAACGATATGTTTAATGGTGTTTTTTAGCATTGTTACATTTATCACGCATGCCGTTACAATTAATCCGATATGCGCAGCAAATGTAACACTGGAACAGCGTCCACGTTCGGTTTAATAACGTAAAATATAACGTAAAATATTACATATGTAGATAAACGGATCTCTGAGTAAAAGAGTGAAATGTGCAAAGTGTTATAACCATGGCGGCTCTCCCCTACTCTAGAAAAAATAGAGTCTGCAACACTGGTATGAAAAACTCAGCTCCACTGGTTTATTTGATTCAACGTTTCGATCCCTTAGGATCTTCTTCAGGAATAGTGTGACAGGGAATGGGTGTGTACCTATATACAGGAAGGGGTACAACTGATTGGCTCTAACGATGGGTGGTGACTCATGCCACCTAAGCCCAAACCAATTAGCCAGTTTCCAATGTCACAATACTAATAATAAACATGACAGGTTTAAATATACACAAATACAAAAATACAACAGGTACAGAATGTGTACACAATATGCAATATTTAAGCACAATAATACACATTGATTTCAGGATAGGACACAAAAAGATTGTCATGGATAACAAAAATCTTATTTGAAATTCCAGATGACTCATTTATTAATTGTTTGATGTTGAAAATAAAAAAGGATAAAGTCCCAAAGCTCCTAGTGAGGAAGCTGAGACCATTACTTTAATTATCACCAATTGTGTCCGATGCTGAGAACAAATGAGGATGAGGACTAGTAGTTCTTCAGGAGGGGCACTCCATCAGAGTACATCATCCGACAACCTACAGATAAGAAAGAGAACATGTGAGATACAAATAGTACAACAGGTGAGTGCCTAAACATAATAGAGTGTGGGGCATGCACACTGTACTACTGCAAGAGTTAAAATCATGTTAAAAACCTTCAAGTAAAAAGGGGGATAAATTCACCACAAATGTACTCAAAGGTATACTGGATATACTCTCCCCTACTCAACATAGGAAATACTCCACTAAAGTACAGTACTTGAGTACTTAGTTAATTTCCACCCTTAGGCCAGTCGCAACACTTACAACTGTCTCGAAAAACTAAACCTGCAACACAGTTTTGGACGTGTGTGATGCCATGTCCACAGTTATAATAAGAGCCTTGGGCGTCAGGCTTGGCGTACACCCCATCTGCCCTGCCTGCACAGAAGGAAGCACCAGGTGCTGTTTTGGTGGTTGAGGGTGTAGTGGTGTCAGTGGTGTGCTCTTTGGTTGGAGATGGTGGTGTCTTTACCCCTGGAGTTGTATGTGGAGCGGGAGGGAGATCTATGGAGGAATAACAATATTTGAATAGTCTGTACATTGCAATGAAAGGGTTAAAAAAAAATTATTTTTTATATTGAATATTATTTAAGATATATTTTAACCAAATGAACCCTATTCTAGGCATGTTATAATATGCAGAACATTAGGCAAAAATAGTGGGTCTACAAGCTCAAAATATGTTGTGTTGTGAGCTTTTAGATCCACTAACTTTAGCCAAGAGATTTGTTGTTGAAGGGAAAATAGGCAGAGGCCAAGAACAAACCTGGAAAGTTAAAATGTCAGTCAAAAATGTTCTTTGTTATTATAGTGTTATTACATATTACACATTATTATAAGATTATTATTATTATTACAATTATTATTATTATTATTATTATACAGATTGACATTGTTTGATGTTTAGTTATTTACCTGAATTGAGAAGAGAGCTCAGGGAAGTGATGAGTGGATAGGTGCCCTGATTGCAGAACTGTCCTGTAAAGTCATCAAGGTCCACAGCCCATACGAAAGCTCCCCCAAACATGTTGTCTTTTATGTAGCGGACCTGAGGAAGCAAGGAAGACAAAGAACAAGAAAAACACTAGGATTTGCAATTGGCACGAACAAATCAATCACAATCTGAGAATTGCAAAGGGATTGTCGTGCCAAAGATGAAACAGACGATCACCTTGGTCTCAAGGCTGGCCTTGTTGTCAAATCCAACCCATTCATTTCCTTTGGAGGCATATGGGACTTCCTGATCGTCAATCCACTGGATAGAGGTCCCTTGAAGAAATGTGCAGATCTGAGGAATATCCAGACACATTACGATCAATATATCAAAATAACAATCAAGTGAAAGACATTTTGTATGAACCCCACTTCAAAGCTTTGGTACAATAAGCCATGCCAAACAGACATTCATTATGTGATGATGGACAATAGAAGCACAAACAACAGTGGTAGGGGTGGGGTTGGGGGGGGTCTTCCAAACTATGAAAGATAAAGTGATTCTGATTCTGGACATTGATCTGTGAGTCCTGACTGTCCTACAGTCCGTATGGGTCACATATGTACAGTAGTGTATTTCGACAGCTTGTTTGCTGTTTGTGTCGCAAAACACTAGCATATCAAGAGCCTGATTTTTGTAAACAGACCGTCTGTGTCACAGCCTCTGCATGTACAGTGTCGACATGCAGGCATTAGTGGTCCATTGTGTTTGACTGCATCTAATAACAGTTGACCTGTTGTGTTATTCATGCATTTCTTTACCTCATAGTAGGACCAGAAGCCAGCCTCTCTGGTGAAGGGCCCGGCAGCAGCAGGTCCGCTGACAGGAGCTCCGATAGCAGTGGACTGAGAGGAGAGGCGAAACGCTCGGCCATAGGTTCCAACACCCAAGTTTAGCTTCTCCACAGGCGCTCCCTGATCACGGTAATACCTCATGGCAAAGTCCTTGTTGCGTGAAAAGGAGGACAAAGGGTTAGGGTTAAAATTGACGATTTACAAGCTCACAGTGTGTCATGATGCAATGCCTTGTCAGCTGGTAGATCAGCTATTTTCGGACCATGTCTCAAGTCAGCTCATAATTTAAATGAATAGAAACACAACAAGGAGGGAATTTGGGTAGAAATGTCTTGTCATGTATTTACACGACACTGGTTGCTTCCTGAGGCCCCCACCATAAAAGAATGGATAGAATAGTAAATTATATTTATAATATGGAACAGATCACTTTCTCTCTCAGACTGGAGAAGGAGAAATGTATAAAGTTTTGGTCTAATTGGGTGGAATATATTATTCCTTTGCGACCAGATTTTGTAGCGGCAAGGATTGATTGATGATTGATGATTCTGTCTTACTCATGTTTTCTTTTTTGGTTCCGTTGTTTTTATTTGAATTACTGCTCACAGTTTCAAATACTCCCTTATGTCTCCCTATGAGTATTAAATTGTATTGTACTTTAATTTCTGTACACATCATCCATCTCTCCCATATGCTTTATTTTATTTTTATTCTTTTATGTTCCTGTCTAAAAATGAAGAAAAAAAAACCTGTGGACGAAGAAACACTATTTGAAAAATTGTTGTATAATATGATTGTGGATGTCCCTAAATAAAGAATAAAAAAAGAAACACAACCAAAGGTGAATTCTCACTGTATTGAAGTAAACGGCCTTTCCAGTGTCTTGGGAGCCCTTGTACAGAGGACTGTTATGGCCTGCAACGTTCTCCCAGGAGCCATGAAAGTCGTACGTCATCACGTTGATCATGTCCACGTACCTGACAAAATGGAAGTGAGGTGTCAGTTTACCCACATCCAGAAGACTTAGCCATCAAATTTCTACAGACATTGAATCTTCTTAACTCTCATACAGTAGGCTACATACTTAGAAATCTCTGCTATTTCATAAGCAGCATCGATGGTCCCTTTCCCAGCTGCCACCGCAGCAGTAAGCATTAGTCTGGGGCGACCAGTGGCTGCTCCCTCTGTCTCATAGGCCTGTCGCAGTTCCTATAGGTTGCACGCACACACGCACGCGCGCACGCGCGCACGCACGCACGCACGCACGCACGCACGCACGCACGCACGCACGCACGCACGCACGCACGCACGCACGCACGCACACACACACACACACACACACACACACACACACACACGCACCCTCACACACACACACACACACACACACACACACACACACACACACACACACACACACACACACACACACACACACACACACACACACACACACACACACACACACACACACACACACACACACACACACACACACACACACACACACACACACACACACACACACATATACAGTACATGAAACAACAAGACTGGTGAAACAATTAATCCATTAGTCGTTTGATGGATAAAGAATCAAGTTAAACATTAGTTTCAACATGTCATCTTGTGTTATGTAATGAATTTACAGTATAGTTACACCAGAATATGAATGATTTTCATCAAAATGAAAGGTTTTGTTTTTGACAGCTGCATAAATATTTCAAAGAAAACAATTCCAAGATGTCATTTCCCATACTTTATTTTTAACATAATTTATGGTTTAAATATGGATTAACCACTTGTCTTAAACCATGGGTTTTCAACAGGTGGTCCGTGGACCACTGGTGGTCCATGGAGGTATTGCATGTGGTCCCTGACCATTCATTTAGTAATGTAGGATTTGTTGATTTGTTTTAAATGTTTCCACTAGTTGAGAAACCGTGAAGTGAATGACCTGGTGACCTATGATGAGTCCATCCATGTAGTCATTTACTGACAAGAGGTCAAGAAAGAGGTCAAGAAATTCAACAGAAAAAGGGAGTTAGATTCTCAAGAAGGGGGAAGTGCACCGGATTGTCTGGTTGAGTCATTCATTATTATTAGGACATTTTACCAGTAGTAGTCAACGGTTGAGAAACAGTGGGATGTACAGTATACATACACATGGGATGCATAGCAAGTGTTAACTTACAAAAGCACTAATCTTAGCCCATATCCCCACCCAACACAATAGTGGTCCCCAGGTTGATTCTAAGCCATGGTGGTGGTCCCTCGTTCACAATCAGTTGAAAACCCCTGTCTTAAACCATACTTGGTTGACTGCAGTCCCCCAGTACAGGGGTCTGGCCCCCTCTTGTTTCGCATCCACACCAAATCTATTCACAGAAATGTAAATGATGGATCTACAAGTTCACAATGCGACGCAATACAACACGCTATGAGCTTGTAGAGGGGCTGATTAATTAATGGCAATGGCATGGCCAGAATAGGGACGATAGGGTTCATGTAATTAAATTAAACGTGTGGATTAGTCAGATATCGACACAACAAATATTGATGCACTAACATATTGTGAAAATAGTCTTTACACAGTAAAAGCAAGACATTTGTATGTTCCTGCTGGCCTGACCTTGCATAACAAGGTGAACTTCTGTTTGTCCCCCACAGGACTTCCTCGTGCTCCTGGATATTCCCAGTCCAGGTCTAAACCATCAAAACCATGTTTTCTCAGCAGAGTTATGGAGGACTGGATAAATGTATTTCTATTGCCTGGGGTTGACACCATTCTGCTGAATCTGGAACAAACAGTAAATACATTGATGATGGTTGTCAAGAGGGCATATCATCATACACATTTTAAAGATTCTATGCGGACCACGTCAAGTATCTCACTTTAGGGAGCCAAAATTCCATCCTCCAACCGCCAACAGTGTTTTGAGATTAGGATTCCTATGAGAAGATACAAGCACAGTTTAATTCGTTGAATGAAAAGTGTCATTGTGAGTATCCAACATCTACCACAATGATTGCAACAATGGTTATGTTCCATAGCAATTTATAATTACCCGCCCATTATTGTGGGAGAAAGGACCTCTCTTTAACCACTTTGGGTCAAAATATTCACCATGCATTTTTTTAATTAATCAACGACTCAAGCATTGTGAGCATTGTAATTATTTAAAAAGGAGGAAAAGGAAAAGAAATAGGGCTTAAGAGGATAATTAATTCAATTGTTTAACTGCTCAAATTAATTATTGTGGAGGAAAGGACCAACCTATCTTTAAGTCCATTAAAGGACCTATAGAGTGTCTCGTCATTCCATTCAAAAGTGACAAGCTCATTGGCATCATTAATCTGAGCGAAGGCATAGAACAGGTGTGTGCAGAGGTTGGGATCGATGTTAGCAGGTAGAAACTTCCCTTGTCCAGGTCTGTATTGGGCCCAGTTGGTGAAGTAACAGCCCAGCCTGTACGAGGAACCTGATACAGTGAAACAATAGTTGATTGATTGACATTCATACAAACAATGCAACAAGAATGGATGCCTTTTCCCCAACATTCAGATGCACAGATCTATATCAAATGGATAAGCAATTGTGTGTGTGTGTGTGTGTGTGTGTGTGTGTGTGTGTGTGTGTGTGTGTGTGTGTGTGTGTGTGTGTGTGTGTGTGTGTGTGTGTGTGTGTGTGTGTGTGCGTGGGTAGCTTGCAATTGCATGTGTGCATGCAACAAATCTGTGTTGATATAGGCTAATTTAGATGTTTAACGATGGTCAGAGTGTTATCAAAGATTGCATATTTAAACATTCCATTTAATCATCTAATATCAATCTAATAACCTGAAGACTCACCTAAACTGCCCAGGCTGATGCACAGACCTTCAAAAGGTAGAAAGATTCAGAAATTAGATTTAGACTTCAAGAATATTCAGTCTGTTAAATGACGTATAAATGGCTTACCTGCAAGCAGAATAAGCTTGTTCATGGTGTTTTTAATTGGGTAAGTGTCCAGTGTTTTGGCGAGATCAGTTCCCAATACACAGATTACCTCCAGGTACACATGCAGACACACAGACAACCCCTCTTATACAATAGATGTCTGGCCGCCAACAGAGCCATGGGATCAAAATAGAGGAAATGTAAAAAGGGAAATGTAATTGTTTGTCAAAGAACTCATGACAATGAGTAACCATTAACCAAAGACAAAAAGAAAGTACGTCACTTCAAGCTGTTTGCCACACATTTGTTGCAACTTGCAACATACTGTCCAATCCAAACACCCAAACAACATTAGTCACTAAAATACAATAAAGACCTCCCTGAAGATATGGCTGAATTGCCTTTTGTGTGACGCACCCATGTCTCTGGTGCGAACACGCACACATGCACATACGCACGCATGCACACACACACACACACACACACACACACACACACACACACACACACACACACACACACACACACACACACACAGTTAACGTCTCACTGAATATCAAATGACAAATTTCACTTGAAACTGGACTGCGATTGATTATCGGAATATACTTTTCAACCAAAACATTTTGTTTTAAACAAAAAAAAATACCACTTTTATTGTAGGCCTACAATATTTTGAACAAACATGAGCATTATGTTGACCAAGGGTTCCCAACCTTTTCAGCCTAGTGCGGACCCCCAAAATAATCACATTTAAACTGGGGAATGGGAACTCCCCACCCCAGGATGGGCGAGATCCATTTTCGATCTCGCTGTCTCTCCCCCACCCTGGCAAGCACTTGGAATTGTATAGGCATTGCATTTGGTTTGACTCTGTTCCACAGACAAATATTGTGAAAATAGCTAGAAAAAGCAAAAGTTCTGGTTGCAAGGAAGTTCTAAACAAGTGTAGTAAAAACGGGGATAAGATAACCCACGTGTAGCGGCCAGCACAGCCTCCTTCAGGATATGTTTATGTATTCATAGTTTCATACCCAGAAGAAGGCTGTGCTTGTGAAAATGTGTGTTTTGAGCTTGTAGATCGGCTATTTTCACAATGTGTGCCTCTTTCTCTGTAACAAGCACATGTTTATCCGTGCTCCTTCTCCTACCAAACCACACTGTTAGCACACATCTCTCTATGCAAAATAAAATCTGCACGCTCCCAGAATCCAGCTGCACTACATAGCATCCACGCAACTGTCATATTTACTGTACAATTATTACTTTTGTCAAACACACTGTTATTGCGCAACATTTCGCTGCGATGCAAATTACATCACAACTTTCTCATTCCCCGGCACCTCCCCTTTTCACTGCACACACACACACACACACACACACACACACACACACACACACACACACACACACACATACACACACACACACACGTGCGCATTTGTGTGTGTTTGTGTGTGTGTGTGTGTGTGTGTGTGTGTGTCAACAACTTAATTGGTATGCCCAAAAAGGAGGCAAGAAGGCTGTATTGTGCTGTCTCTGCTATAATCGGCAGCCACCACATATGGTAATGTTTCTTACCCACAGGCCACAGGGTATGATATAGGTATGTGTGTCAGATATAAGAAGGGGAGGTGTCAGGTGTAAAGGAGCAACTTGGACACTCAGGCATGAAGGAAGCATGAGTTCAAGTCCGTTGCTCTCCCCATGTCCCCCATATATGGGGACTAGGTTGGTGGAGGGTGTGTAGAGCCACAGGGGTGAAAAATGGGTTACAAAATCGTGGGATAAAAAATATATTAAAAAAAAAAAGAAGGGGAGGCTGCAACAGCTACATTTTGGGGATGTAGGCCTACAGTACAAGATTGTTTACACTACATAACCAAACCTGATGACCCACATGAGATTACAAAGGTGTGTCTGTATCTCTGCGTGGGCCACTCCTTAGTCCTTACTGTCCACTACCTAATACCAAACGCCAGCAAGCACACACGGAGGACAAACACAAGTTCACACTGCTCTGCCAGGTCTGCTAAAACTAAAACTGCTCAAACTAAAACTACAGAAACCTTTTTAGCTCAATAGTTTTTAGAACCACTGTACTGTTACTATTATCATTCATTATGACCCATTATTGGGTTTGGATGTAGGAGTTACGCTCTGCCTTTGAGCAGGAACGATATCTGACCGAAAGGCCCAGACTGATGCTCACAGCTGCAGTGGCTGCTGGGAAGGCAAACATTGACAATGGTTATGAGGTCGCTCAGATCGCTAGGTGAGTTTGCTGCCTTTTCACCAACATGTACTGTGTATCTCAAGTATAATGCAATGCATTTGAAACTTACTAATGCAAATACTCTAACCTCGCATCACCAGGCTTTCCACCGCCTCGGAGGAAAGCCTGGTCTCTGTTTCAAAAGTCCGTATGATCCGGGCTGGGGCCGGATGATGTGGTTACGTCATGTTGTAGTATTGTTTTGTAGTCGGAACAGGCGGCGGCAACTTCCTTTTCTTTCTCAATAAAAGCTCTCGTAAGCGAGAGCTTTTATTGAGAGGGAAAAGGAAGTTGTCGCCGCCTGTTCTTCCTGTTTGTAAGCATATCATCCGGCTCCAGCCCGGATCATATACCGAAATGAAATGGTGCCCAGGCTACAAATACTCTGTTTATAACACTTTCTGGATCACTCAGACTTTTACCATTTTGGTCACAGTGTATTACAATTTTGTAATACATTATAATACTTTCATAACGCATTATAACTATATAATGATGCATGCATGGTGATTATAAGAGTGATTATAAGAATGTTATAAAGTTCTAACACGCTACTCATTCCAACATTGTAACATTTTACTTGACTTACTGTAATTACATAACTGTGTGTCATTGTGTGTGTGTAACAGGTCCCTGGACTTTTTATTTTATTTTTATTTTTATATCTTTTATCCCACGATTTTGTAATCCATTTTTCACCCCTGTGTCAATCATCAGAGGAAATCATCACATTTTGACCTCACAGGTACATTTAGTTCCATTTGTATAGTTTTGGGGTCCCAGATAAACAGAAAAAGGTATCAAATGGGTTCATGGTCTAATTGTCTCCACCAGGCCGAAGGCATGGGGGGAGAGTATGTTTTGCACTCCGTCCGTCCGTGTGTCCGTCCGTGTGTGTGTGTGTGTGTGTGTGTGTGTCCGTCCGTCCGTGAGCAGCTAATCTCGGCCACCGTTAACCCGGTCGATGCCAAATTTTGCACACACACTCCCTGGATGCCAACGATGAACCTCTGCCCCAAACTTTCCAGAACGGCCTGTTATAGCGCCACCAGGAGGCCGCTTTGTGCAAAACAGGTTTTTGCACAGCACACCTACAGATTTTGTCCAAACATCACGCAAATTGGTACACAGTCTCTCTAGAGCCATTCAACCAAACCGGTCTTTCAGATTTCTCACACTCCATCCTGATTGGATTGGATGGCTCACCAGCCGAGAGCACACACTTGGCAAGGATAATGAGGATTTAAGTGAAGCATCTAGAGAATTCCATAGATGAGGGCCTCTAAATTTGATGATTGATGTTTGGAAGTGCGACAATAGGGTAATTCAAAATGATCTCTTTGCCTTGTGGGGTAGGAGTGAATGTCAGAAGTAACACGGAAGAAATTGTGAAAAGAAGACGGAATGTCTTGTATGCATTTTTTTAATTTAAACATAAATAAACAGGTCTGAAAAACGTTTACTTTGTCAATGGGTATAGTGAATATTTAATAAAGATGATGTATTTGTATTTATGCGGGGGGGGGGGGGGGGGAAACAAAATGTTTTGTTCTTTAAAATGTTGAACCAAATAAAAATATTTCAGCAATAGGCCATACGGATATATCTGTGCTAGGGCGTGACCTTCGGGGTTGTCATTGCGGCCAAATCTAATATGGCCACCCCCTGAACCGGTTTTGATAATGGTGGTGGGTGGGTGTCTGAAGTGTTAGACACCAAAGTTCAGCTATTGTTGCATGTCTGTGTCGTACCGCGGAGTAAATAGCAATCTACAAGCTCACATTGCGTCAAGAATGTGACACGCTATGAGCATGTATATCTGCTATTTAATGGAAGTCACTGGTGTTCTAAATCTAAAGTGAATTACACCATGTTACAGGTAGGATGTAATTATTTGTTGACAGGGAAGGCAGCAGTAATTGACAGTAAACGTGCTCACGTTCAGTTATCTTGCATTAAAATAGACACTGGAACACTGGCTATGTTTGCCAATCAGAGATTTGAGAGGATGTGTTACTCTCACAAAAGGTACTCATACGGGCGTGCCAATGCAAACACTTCGGTGGCAGTGTTTAATTTGGTCCCAACTGCCCAAGCCACGTCCGAGGCTCTGAGCCTTCTTTCACCACCAACGCCTCCATTATCACTCAATTGGACCGGCCGCTACCACACAGGAGTTCAACAAAGCAATTGCCGTTTCAGTCGAGTGATAATCATGGAGGCGTTGGTAGTGAAAAGGAGGCTCGCTCAGCTTGGCTAAATGAAACTAAATAAAGTTGATGCTCTGCAACACCCTACAGTGCTGCCGAGTGCTTCGTGCATCAACAACAAGCGAGGATGCACAGGAAATTCGGGAATCAATGACCGATTATCGTGTGTACAATCATAAGGTGGTTAGATCTTAAGGGAAACACCATTTTACCAGTACAATACAAAACAAATCGGGGCGCTATAAGCGCCATGTTATTAGTGTGATTAATGTATGGAAAAACCGACTGCGGAAAACGCTGCTGAAAATCTGAAAAATATTCATGGTCTGAAAAACATTTTCCGTTTGGCGGTTATTTTCCAACCCTATAGACAACTCATTCCGAGAGCGCTCCATCTCTCTGAATTTTGCACCAGTACTCCAGCAGCTGACCGGGATGAAAACTGTGGACTGTGACCATGTTGCTGTAATCGAAGCTGGAGTAGGACAATCCGAAGGGGTTGAACAGCGGACCACACCTCTCTCCACCGGGCTGTGGTGTGGGCTTGATCCCTAGCCAGTCCAGGCAGATCGACTCCCACGTACACATCCTCAAAACGCAGGATGCAGATGCTCAGAGAAGCTCTGTACACTTCTGTCGCAACGTCTCCGGAGAACACATAGCCCGACCCTGAGCAGTAGTCTGGGTAACTATCGCCTGGGTACTCTTCTAGGGGCATGAACAACTTTGATTTATTGTCTCGGATTGCCAGGGCGTCTCTATGGATACAGCCGGTAAAGTAGTTTGTCTTGGGTTTCAGTTCCGGTCTCAGCAGCTTGTAGATAAGGAAAAGGTAAACGGTGTTCACAAGGATGTCACTGTCAGTTTTCAGAACATAGCTGGCCCGGGGACAGTGCATGGCCACCCAGTTCATCCCCATCAGTGTCTTTAAAGTCAGGTTGTAGTAGGTATCCAGGAAATCCTGCTGAATGATATCGTGGTGCCTCAGGCTCTCGGACTCCAGGGTCTTCTGCTGTAGGCGCCCCAGCTTGCCTTCCGTCACCCCCACCAGGAACAGCCGGATGATTCCTAGGCCTGGAGCGAGGCTCTCACCCATGTCCGCCGTATGGCATTCCGTGCCTCTACTTCACCGGCCATGCTGAGTATCAGCAACACTAGGAATGGTGGCGGCTTTCCCTCTGGGCATTTGTTTGGCTCCCTAATGATGTAGTCAGGGAACGGCCAAGGAGTTGGCGTGCCCCATGGGTGGCCGATGGGAGACCCCTCATGGGTGGTCACCTGTTTGGTCTGGCCACCGGTATGGTTTTCACCCGCTTCACTTGGGCTGGCTTTACCTGGCAGAAAGATAACTGTCTGCCAGCCCACATTGACCAGGACCCCTAGGAACGAGAGGAGACACAGAAGTGCAACGATGTGCTTCCTCTTCCACTTCATGGCATCTGGTGGTGGAGCCACTTGGACCGCAGTCGGATTGGTGAGAGAACTTCAAGGCGATGTGTCTTCATGTCAAGCAGCCGAAGCCGAGGTGTGGATCTGAATAAGCCTTGAATGGTATACAGAGAAAACATGATCAAAATCAGCAGGTCTTTATATACACGGTCTGACGAGGTAGTTGACAACACTTGGGTTTAATAAGACATTCACTTAGTAAGAGACCACACCTTCGCTCAAGATTAACAGTTTATTGAAACAGAATGAGATGAATGCATGTGGAGTGGAGTGAGGAACCCAAGGTAGGGCGAGACTCAGGGTGGGGGCGTAGTCTCTGGAGCTGACGGTCATCTTTGCTCTATACTCGGAATGAGCGGCTGGTCGTCTCTGCTCCGTCACTGCCCCCCCCTGGATTCCTAGAGAATCGAGGCGGAAGGAGGAGGTTGGGGTGGAGGAGGATGGCGATTTTGAAGAATAGTGAAAATAGCCGATCTACAAGTGCAGTACACACAACCCATGTTTGGTCTGTCGTGGAGCAGAACAAACAACTTGGTTGAGAGATCGCAGGTGTATTTATGCTGTGGTGATTGCACCGGGGATTGGCCGGGTGATAATGAAAGGCAGATGAGTTTGATGAGGAGGGAGGAGTTGTTGATAATGAGGGAGGAGTGGTTAAGGTCAAGCGGAACTACGTTGTATAAATACAACTTCCCATAGGTTTAAGATAAATCTAATAAACAAATACAATCTTAAGAGCATGCACGATTGCAGACTGTTAAAATCGGGACACCTGTGGTAGGTAGCATCAGGAACATACTGTTTATACAAATATTCGTAAAAATAAAGTCCCCCCATTCTGTGTTGCCTAGAACTGGAGGTCTGAAAAAAACAGTAACATTATGAAGTACATTTTTGTGTCACTGAGATGTACTTCATAATGTTACTGATTTTTTTTTCAGACCTCCAGTTCTAGGCAACACAGAATGGGGGGGACTTTCTTATTATATCCACACAACTCTAAGGTATATTAATGACAGTAAAATGAGTGGAATCCCGTAGTCACTATTCACTGGGATACCAAAAACATTTAAAAAAAAAGGTTTCTCACTGTTCTCGGGTTAAATATTGATATGCGATTAATCGAGATGAATTCATTACAAAGCCTCTGATTAATTAGATAATTTTTTTTAATCGAGTCCCAGTTCTAATATATATATATATATATATATATATATATATATATATATATATATATATATTAAGGCCAGTCACAGCATTTGCAACTGTTTCTGTAAATGAGGTTAGCAGGGCATCTCTGGAGGTAGGTAATTCCGTTGGAGCAGTGATAGAAAGAGTTTGTGTCCTCGACATTTACATAGAGGCCATTTGCCTTCCCGCCACAGAAGCTACTACGAGGCCAGTCACAGCATTTGCAACTGTCGCTGTAAACGAGGTTAGCAGCACAATTCTGGAGATACGTTATTCCATTGTGGCAGTTATAGTAGGAGTTGGTGTCTCTCACATTTACATAGAGGCCATTAGTCTTCCCTCCACAGAAGCCACTGCCAGGTACAAGAGTGGTGGTGGCAGCAGTGATTGTGGTGGTAGAAACAGCAGCAGTAGAGGTAGGAACAGTAGCAGTAGGGATGGGAACAGCAGTAGTGATGATGGGAACAGCAGTAGTGGAGGTGGAGGGAACAGCAGTAGTGATAGTGGTAGGAACAGCAGTAGTGATGATGGGAACAGCAGTAGTGGAGGTGGAGGGAACAGCAGTAGTGATGATGGGAACAGCAGTAGTGGTGGTGGGAACAGCGGTAGTCATGGTGGTGGGAACAGCAGTAGTGGTGGCAGCCGTGTTGACTACAGAGGGGCCACTTTCCATCCCTCCACAGAAGCTATTGCTGTTTCCAGGTGCAAGAGTGGTGGTGGTGGTGGCAGCAGCAGTGATGATGGTGGCAGCCGTGTTAGGGATCTTAGCTCTGCTTACTGGTGGATTGTTTGGCGTGAGAGTGGGACGGGAATCTGACCAACAAATAATAATATGTTATTAAGATAAAACACAATCATTTCCTGTGAAGAATTGTGGTGATGGATGAGGTATGTTTCATAATGATGATGAGTGGTGTTCTTTTTTGATTGTTTTGTTTACCTGAATCCAAAAGAGAACGCAGGTGGCTGATGAGGGGGTACCTGCCCTGTCCACATTCTCCAGAAAAGTCATCCAGGTCAATACTCCATACAAAGGCTCCTCCAAAATTGTTGTCCTTCAGGTACTTCACCTGTACAACACAACAATAAATATATCGAATGCTGCACACCAAAACCAACTCATACATGGAAACAATTTTGAAGAACAATTATGACATCAAATTATGTATAAATACATGATACATACAATTACGTTTCATTCATTCTTAGGCTTTGTTGAATTTTTGCCAAAGTCATAATTATATAACTTAACTAATAACTCAAATGAAATAGGCTACTATGTTTCAGTATGAATAAATAGTTCAGGATCTTTATTTTTTACTTTTTTTACTATGTAGACATTTACTTGTTTTAGACAGTGATGACTTAGTGCAACTACAAGTTTGGATCATAAAGCTATGCTGTATTACCTTGTTTGCAAAACTCTCTTTGTTATCAAATGCCACCCATTCCTTTTCTTTGGTTGCATAAGGCACCATTTGCTCAAGAATCCAGTGGACTGTAGCCCCTTGCAGGAAGGTACAAATCTGTTGGACAAATGAAAATCTTAAAAAATTAACTGCAGTGAGTGAAGTTCAGTTGTGGCTCTTGTATCGACTGTTGCAGCAAAATGGACAGAGAGTTGTTCCATTTTTGGAATATTAAATACAACATTCACTGACCTCAAA
The DNA here is from genome assembly GCF_964188405.1 of Protomyctophum parallelum. NCBI lineage: Eukaryota > Metazoa > Chordata > Actinopteri > Myctophiformes > Myctophidae > Protomyctophum > Protomyctophum parallelum. The sequence goes on from NC_139705.1 coordinate 41,187,362, forward strand.
ATAAGACAATAATCCAGCTTCTCCTGTATAGTATCCAGCAGAGCCAGCACCGCTGACTGGTGACCCGACACCAGCATCTACTGAAGATGTGCGAAACGTGCGTCCATATGTAGCAAAACCAAGCATGAGTTTTTCAACAGGAGCTCCTTGCTTTCTCCAATAATTCATAGCAAAGTCCTGGTGGCAAAATGTAAGTTAACATATGCACAATTGCAATGTATATAGCCAAAGGCCCCATGACTAGATCATTCCCTCCTATTTCAATTTATTTAGCTGTTATTTTACCAGGAGAAACCTGAGGTTAACAATTTAAACAATAATATAGTCACTTCAACCTATCTTCATATAATTGGTCCTCACTAATGCTTATATATATGGTAACATTTTCGGTCTGTCTCTCAGCTGTGGAGAGTTCGGAAACCTGCCTACCAGTGACATCATCATTGAGGAATTGAGGCCATTTAGCTGCTAGCGCCCCTCAAAAAGTTAATGCGGAATACCACATTTGGATATTTCTTCTCACCACATTTTTTGTATTATTTTCCTCTTCTGAAGAACTGGTGTACAGAGGACTGTTGTGGCCAGTGAATGTCTCCCATGGTCCGTAGAAGTCATAAGTCATGATATGAATAAAGTCCAGGTACCTGTTATACAACATACATTGACACAGTGAGTTATGGATGACAAAATACAAGTTTCAATTATGGAATGAATAGCTTGTTAGAAAACAAATTCTCACATGAACTCACATAGCTATATTAGAAATCTCATAACCACTGTCAATGTGTTCCTTCCCAGCAGCAACTGCCGCCGTGAGCAGCAGTCTTGGTCTTCCGTTGAGATCTCCTTCCTCCTCAAATGCAGCACGCAATTCCTACATCCAAATAGAACATGTGCGATAAGCATGACAATGTATGCAATGTCAATGCAATCACTAGTGATAACAACAGATAAAGACCTGCATCATCTGAGCAGTTTTTAAACTCTCTAGCAGACCTTGCAGAGCAGAGTGAATCTCTGCTTGTCCTCTGGAGGGCTTCCTCTTGCCCCAGGATACTCCCAGTCCAAGTCCAGCCCATCAAAGTCATGGCGTCTCAATAAAGCAATGGCTGACATGATGAATGTCTGGCGGGTGGCGGCAGATGAAACCATTTTGGTAAATCTACAGAGGCATAAAACAACAGAACAAACACCTCAAAAACATTACAAGGCTGTTATCCAACAGCATTATGAATTCATACTGCTAAAGTCTTTTGAACTCACTGTGTAGATCCGAAATTCCACCCACCAACAGCCAGCAGAGTTTTCAGCCCAGAGTTGCTAAAAAGTAGACATGCAAGAGACTTTATGGATGAAAAAGAGATGTGCTACTTTTCACAATCTTATCAACCTGTTTTGAGCAGCGCTTTAGTAGGTGCCACAGTGGGTTCCACAGTGGGTGCACGCCACAGTGGGTTCCACAGTGGGTGCACGCCACAGTGGGTTCCACAGTGGGTGCCACATGTCCATGACTGTGACCGTGAAGTCATGTGGCAGCCAAGTCTATGGTCTTTTTAAAGCGCTGCTCACTTCACAGTTCACAGAGTTCATTCGTATTCATTTTTTTTGATGAATTACCATTCACAATATTGTACTATTTTTATTGTATTTTTTGTGGCACCTCCCCTGAGCAGAGGTGAAAGTGCATGCCCCTGCCATGCAGAGTCCAAGACACTTTGGGTAATAACATCATATCCTGTGTTTGTAAAACTGATCTGAATATTTCTACCTTTGAAGATCTGTGCATCAGCCTGGGCAGTCACACACACACAAACACGCACGCACGCACACACGCACACACACACACACACACACACACACACACACACACACACACACACACACACACACACACACACACACACACACACACACACACACACACACACACACACACACACACACACACACACACAAAACCGGGGATCCTTGAAATAAAAAAGAATCACTAAGGTAGAACACAACTCACCCATTCTTGAGTCCATTGAAGTCCTTGTAGAGGACTTCATCATTCCACTCATAGGTGGCCAGCTGGTTGTAATGGTTGATGATTGAGAAGGCGTAGATCAGGTGTGTACACAAGTTGGGGTCAATGTTAGCAGGCAGATATCTGCCAGTGCCAGGTCGATACTGGGCCCAGTTGGTGAAGTAACACAGTAGTGGTTTGGTGGATGACACTTTTCAACAAAAACGTTACGTTGAGACTATAGTATAGAATATGGGAAATTGAATTTTAAAGATGGAATCATGATTGTAAATTCTTATTGAATTAATTGATTGAATGAATGAATTAATGATTTTTTTAATAATGAACACATACCCACTTGAAGACCACTGATTAAAAGGGTTAGTCCTAAAAAGACCAAACATTTTTGAGTAACTGCACCATTGAGTTACTGTATATCATAGATTATAAATAATATTAAAGGAATATTATTATTTCATTTGATTAACAGTTATTAAGATTTCCACCTACCAGCCACGAGGATTAATTGAGCCATGTTCTATTACAGTGAGTATACTCCCTTTATACGAAGTGGCCTGAAATAATAAAGAGTATAATAGTAGGGGTGTAACAATACATTTTAACGATACGATACGTATCGTTGACGATACGATACATAGATGATATTGATTAATTCATGGTGATACAATACGATACGATTCAATGATTTAAAATCTGTGTGAAACAGTGGATACTGGATAGTGCAGGTTTTTTAACGGAAAATGTATGAATATGGATATAAATAAGTAAATAGTGATTATCTGGCAAATACATATTATACTTGAACACATACAGACAAACCTGTACCTTGACATGAACACAGAACACTGCACCTAAAGATAAGTAGTAATGACTTACTTGTTTCTCAGTGAGGGACTGGTCCTTCTTATGAATCAACGCAACTGGGATCATCTCTGTGGTTTATATAGAGGCAGGGTCTGTGGCTGCATTCCAGCAAGGTCAAGATATCCTAGTTATATATCCTAATTATATAGTACTGTTACACATACACCCAGTCGCCTGCATTGAACCCAGAACCTTGGGTTCCTAACATTGTCACCAAACTGTTCCAAGATGAGTGGAAATTACTGGGGGTGAGGTGACAGTAGGTGTGATGCTTTACCTCAGCAATCCATCCCTCAACTCCTCAAGGGTCTTCTAGTGCATTGTAAAAGTGGATTAGACACCCTTTTGCTGTTGGTATGGACAATAAGCCACTCTGACTCACTTACATGCCTGGCTCAGGTTAAACCCTTTGGTAAAACATGAACAAATATATACTGTTTATAGAATGAGTCCCTGCGACATACTAGCGTCATGTCCAGGGGGTGTACTTGTACATCAAGCTGCCTCACGCTACAGAAACAGGAGATAGGCTCCTGCCCTATGGGCCTCATGGCTCTGCAAGGCTACTTACTTACTTATAATATAGAATGAGTGACAATTTTGACAATTATATAACACTGACAGCATTCTCCGCTAGCACTGACTGCACACATTGTTCTTTGCCTGTGTCGGTTAGACCACTGTTTACCAGATTTTGTGAGAAATAAACAGCAGGTCTATGAAAACAAGCCCAACAGAAGCGAGTCCTAGGCTACATGAATGTGAAAATAGCTGACCTACAAGCTCACAACCCGTCACATGCTTCCTTGTAGATCTGCAAAAAAAATCCTGAAAAGAAAAAGTGAAATATTTTGAATATAATTGAAACAAAATTTTAACTGGTTTAAAAAATGGAAGCGAGGCCCAAAAAGCCTGCAACCACCGCTATTTACTTATAATAAGCAGACATGGCAACACTGGGTTAGACTTGTGTAGCTGATACCCAGTCCAGAATTTTAGGCTGCACTGCCACCGGAGGCATTTCCAATACTGGTATCCAGTGACGCAGACATGCAGTGTAATTCCATTTACTCAGAGTACTTCCATTGTTCATATACTTTTACACCACTACATATCTCAGAGGCAAACCATTTTTTTTTTACACTACTATAATTATATTTGAAAAGTATTAGAAAATTGTAGATTCAGATTATTACAAAACATACGTATGTATTATGTACATTTTGATGCTTCATCATTTTCCCGATCTACAAGCTGTAGCGTTGCTATTTCTTTTAAAAATAGACAAATTATGAATTGTGAAAGGCTTAATGAGTATAATTTTACTTTACTTTACTTGGTATGGATATTGGGACTGTCCCGATATCCATAACAAGGGATGTACTTACAGTAGGGCCCGACGGGACAACTCATATAGTTCTCACGCACAGTTTTACTGCAGGCAACAGTGACAGACAGGCTGTCTATGTTTAAGACGTCACCACCCTTTGTTTGTTTTAAGTAGGTCATATTCATAATCGCACATACGCACGCACACACGCACACACACACACACACACACACACACACACACACACACACACACACACACACACACACACACACACACACACACACACACACACACACACACACACCCCACTTTATCAGTTTCAATAAATCATTTTTTAATCTCTGGGGACTCCAATACGCTCTGTAAAATCTTCAGTGTCAATTTGACTCTTGTACACTCTCATTTGTAGCCTATACTTTGGCCTACACTCTTTGGCAAACCTACACTCTGCCATAGAGGGCGGAGCTTATACGAGAACCGAGCGGCGCAGAACAACGAACGGCCCAGGAAATGAAAACGCAATGCATTTCCCCATAGGCAGTTTTTATTTAATTTATTTTAAGACCTTTTAAGCGTCGTACGAAGCCAACTCTTGTCGTGACAAATCATGACAACACACACAATATTTTGGACCAAACAAATAATTACAAAGAAGAAAAACAACAAAAAAAGTGTTGTAACCTGCCGTTTTTTTCTACTTTCTAATTCTTTGTTTGGCCCGGAATATTGTGTGTGTTGTCATGATTTGTCACGACAAGAGTTGGCTTCGTACGACGCTTAAAAGGTCTTTAAATAAATTAAATAAAAACTGCCTATGGGGAAATGCATTGCGTTTTCATTTCCTGGGCCGTTCGTTGTTCTGAAAGGGGGAGGGACTGCGCCGCTCTATAGTGTAGCCTATATGGATTGTTTCATTATAGATATTCCACTGTTATTGGTCAATTGGGATCCAGCTCTATATATGTTCCTGTGTGTGTAATAAACTTTGTGAACCTTTAGCGTGATACTGTCTCGTGTTGCATTATTGTTCTCCCGGGCCCGGCGCCGCTGTCGCCGTACCAAAGGTATACTTCAACCGGATTGTCACACACCACCCAGCCGCGGCACACACTACCTGTCTGTCAAACCAGACGAGGGTCCAGTACTTAGAATTTACAACACCTGTGTTTAATGGTCAGGGTGTCCACTGTTCTGAAATGTGATTGCTGTCCCAACCCTGTGGAATGCACTTCCCAAAACTCTCAGAGACATGCCACCACCCTTCAAACCCACCTCTTCAATGTTGCTTTCTCCAGCTATCTCATTCCACAGTTTTTTGTTTTATTTTTTAACTTTTTTTAAAATTTTAATCAAACATGGAAACGAAAAGACTATGACAATACATACAACAAAAATAAAACAAAACAAGACAATATACGTACAATACACACAAGGGGAGATATCTGCCTCTCTTCTCTATTGATGATCATTATACATACAGTAAGTACTTAACAAACAGGTGCATTTGCTTCAACAGATTTAACTGAATTTAAACAAAGTCAGGTCTTATGGTAGAGACATGAGTAATCCATCTAAACCAGTCTATGATGCCAGATCGAATGATATGTTGTACTTAAGTCCATATATGGTGTGTACCTTACTTCCTTGTATGGTAATACTGGGAGGTTCTGGGTATCCTATACAGGGGCGTCACTACCGTGAGGGCCCATGACGCCTGAGGGCACACCCAGGTCGGGAGGAAAAAACAAAAAAAAAGAGGTGGCAAATTTAAAAAATAAAAATAAATAAAGAGGCGGCCGGGCCCCTTAACAATATATTGTTAACTGAGGTTGATTTTACGTCGCAAACCATTGTAGAAAAATACAATCACGATTTAACCTGTGAATTCCCCATTCAACGTGTATCATTCCGTGAGTGCCTGAGACAGCATTTCAAACGTGAAGACCATCCGAGAGCTCACAAAACTGCTTATTGTGGAGAACAGCAGCATTACATTAGTGCTAGTTTTGGCGAAGTCTGCACTGTATTGCTGCTTTTCATAACCATTCCAGTCACAGTGGCATCAGCCGAACGTTCATTCTCAAAATTAAAGCTGATCAAAAGTTATCTGAGGAGTAGCCTACAATGGGACAGGGTCGGCTCAGTGGACTTGCCACTCTGTCCATCGAGAATACGTGCACGCCAGCTGGATGTGAAGGACCTGATAGATGATTTTGCAGAGAGAAAATCCCGGAAGGTTCACCTATAAGGTAATCAGAGCGCAGAGGCAGAGCCTCTTTATTTAATTATATAATTGCTGTCTAATTTTCGTGGTGCGCCATCACCATATTTTTATAGCTCAACTTCACCTCTTTTTGTTCTCTCTTTTTTTCTCCTCTCAACCCGCTGTCCAAGGTGCTAATTCAAGTGGCCTGCTGCCTGTGGGTGGTCTTCAAACGAAGCTTTTCATATGGAGATATGGAGATTTCATATGGACATTGTTGTGTTGGAAATGGAATGTTGCTGCATTTTACATGGAGGACTTCAGCATAATGAATTGTGCATGGGCGCATACAGCGCGCTGCCGCTGCTGCGCATAACTGTCCATTCTGCCCATCAGCTCATTTTTTGCGGTCAAAACAGCTTTGAGAAACAAAATGAATAGTTTAAAATAAAATGCGTTTGTGTTTTACAGTACTTGATTATTTTGTTGTTTACTTTATTAAGCATTTCTAGCTTGCCGCTTTTTAGTTTTCCGTGCTGTGCAACATGGCCTTATAGATTGATAGCGCATTGTTTTGGCTGTTTTCTTAGTTTATTTTCATAATTGGCTAAACAGAAAAGAGACCGAATTTGATATATAATGCCACTTGCCACAGCTTGAATCTATTCATTTTAGAGTAGTGTTTGGTCTGATACAAAACCGTTGTTTTAAACATAGTTAATTTGTTTCTATAGCGGCTTGGTGGGGGGGGGGGGGGGGGGCACTCTGGACCATCCTGCGTCAGGGCCTGTTGCTGCCACTGATCCTATATATGGTTTCCATTGTAGAGTCACGGTTAGGTAGCTCTGTCCAACCTTTGGTGCAACCATGACGATGTAATGCTGTCATTCTGGCAACAAACCGGGGTGAAGTGACGAGCACTAATATATTAAAGTCTAACTTATGTTGATTAGGTGATGCAATGGTGATGTAAAAGAAACGGTGCAAATTAACACATGATGCCATTAACAAACAATTGTGTTTGTTGTCATGATTTGTCACAACTCGAGTTGTCTTTGTACGACACTTTTTGAAATGTCTATGGGGAAAATGCATTGGGAATTATTTCCTGGTCCTGGCGTCGTCAAAGGGGGTGGGACTGCGACGCTCTATACTCTATAGACTATTTATGTTTTCTTTAAGCATATGATGAGGCATATGATGTACAAAAGAAAACAAAGGCACCCCTCACTTCACATATAAGTGTGATTGTTTTTGTAATTTTTATTTATTTACTATCCTCAATCTATGGAGAGAGCCCAGTTATATGTTCTTCTCATTATTTATTATAATTTGTTTCCCTCAAAACTTTGGCATCCTCTAAGTCTTGTCATACTTTCAACTCTAAGCCTAGTTAATCGTCATTCAATTCATTTCTCCTTTTCTTCACGAATAGCAGGGAGGCTATTTTTTTGGGAGGTTGTTGGGAGGTTACTTTTTGAATCTTTTAAAACTATAAATTTAGCTATGATGGCCATCACATATGACGCACGATGCGATCGTGGAAATGACGTCCATTTCGAGATGATGGCCATATAGGAGCAGTGCCAGTTTCGATTATGTCAGTCATTGGCGGTCAAATACGGCTGAAATATGGAGATGACTGACGTAATACTACTGACATAGATGACTGACTTTGCAGACTTTTTTTTCACGTTTTGTGAATTAAAGCCTAATTCTGGGTCAAAACATTGTCTGTATACAATGGAAGATTCTACAGGTCACAACAACTTTGAAGAGAATTGGTGTTGAGGAGGGGGCGGGTGAGTGGACCTAGTTAAGAACCCTGAGGGATGCCAGTCAACTGTAGCATAGGGTTAAGATAAGATTCCCAGATCCACAGATCACTCTTCCCTTCTACTTCTACCGGCATATTGGTTTCCAAAATTTCCAAATCCATAGTTGTGCCCGGACCTTTTTGTGACCTTTTTCTTTAAATCTTTAACCTGTGTTTCGACCTCATTCTTCTTTTTCTGTTGTCTCTTTCTTTCATCGTTCGCTCTATCAACCTGCATGGAAATGCCGCTCAACACTGCGTCACACCCTGTACACCACTCCTGCAGTGTGTTGACGATGCCGGGGAGCGCGTTGGGGCCCAGGTCTCGGCTCTTGCTGCAGTCCACCTCCACCTGCTGGTTGCGCTGGTCCAACTTGCCCTGGATGACGCGGCAGTACAAGGCCTCGATCAGCAGGTCCTCCAGTTCGCGCACGTTCTTCAACTCCAACTGCTGCAGCAGCAGAGAGTAATGCAGGCACTTTTGATTGGACGCCAGGCTGATGATGGACAGTTGGCGAAGCTTGTTCCTCTGCGCAGGGGTCAACTCTGGAAGGGATGCAGCCCTTTGTCTGTAGTCACTGTAGGTTCCATAAGCAAAGAGTTTGAGGAGTTGGTACACTGGAGCATGGGGACCTTTCTCCAACTCTCTGACATTGGGCAGTTCCAGGATGTCGGAGAAGACATAGAGGTTTGGCGCCTCGAGCAGAGAACTGACAGCCTGGGCAAGAGCTGGGCCAGACAGAGTCTTGAGTTGCTCCACCTCCATCTTATAGTTTAGTTAATTGGAAATACAGTAAAAATATAACAAAACACACTTGTTTGTATTGTGCCTGTTCAGTTCCGCTGTCACAACGCTGACTACTTAACTGTGAGTTCCTCAAACCGATAAGATCTGATGAGAGAGAGAGGTCTAGCACGGATCGCACAGATTGCTCGTTTGAGTTCGGTGAGCCATTATAAATATCATTCATGATGTAGCATGACATCACTAGGTCTGTCCAAATATGATGTCTACCCTGGCTGGGAGCATGTTGCCATGGTGATTAGTTTACTCTAGATGCTTGATATGTTGATATAACGTTTACAGGCACATCTATCTTCACAATCAGAATCTGCTTTATTCAGGTTCAGGTTCAGGTTCAGGTTTATTTGTCATATGTATAGATAATACAATGACATTTATTTTGCTCAGAGCACTCTCAGTCTTACATACACGGGACATAAACAAACATCTATAGTGCAAAGAAAAAGACAAAAACACAAAAAATGTGAATGTACACGACGGACACGTTCACCTGCGCATCGCGCATTTCTACATGTTTGTATTCATTTTTGTGAACATACAGTTCTCACGGCATGGAACAGCTGGGATGAGAAGAATGCCCAATAAATGCCCGTTTATAAAGAACCGACCTGTGTCGTCAATGTTGTGAGAAGAGCTACAGCCATGATCATGCAGACACTAGTTTGGTTGTAAAAAGTCTTAAAATCAAACAGAGAGCATGGAAGGCTGATTATACCTGATCCCATAAGAGGCTATTGCTGCTTTAGTAATACATTTGTGAAAATTCCTATCATGTGGATCTCAGATTTCATGTGGCCAGCCACCAATAGTTATGATGTCAGTCTCTATGACGTCAGTTGTCTATGACAGGGGTTCTCAACGTTTTTGGCTGGGGACTCCCGGAAATGCTTTGGCCATGTCTTGGTGTGTCTCGTTCGAACCCGGGCTCCCCCAGAGTTAGTGTCGAAGTGTCCTTGAGCGAGACACTGAACCCCACATTGCTCCTGATGTGCTGGTTGGTGCCTTGGATGGTTTCCGCCGCCATCGGTGTGTGAATGGGTGAATTGATGCACAATCTATGTAAAGTGCCTTGGATAAAGGTGCTATATAAATGCACCATTTACCATTTATAGGGAAGTGATAAGCAGTGGGTGGTCTCTACTCCAATGCAACTAAATTTAATAATGTACAGTATTTAGATTTTAACTAAATTATAATATTTCAGTTCTGAAGACACCAGAACTAAGGAAATGCATGTAAGAATAACATTATCTGTGGACATCAGCTTTATCATATGAAATACAAGCTTTTACATGTAGCCTATACTGTAGGCTGTAGGGCGTAGGCTATGCATGGTTGCCATGATTTAATCTGTGTTTTATTCTGTGTTGTACTGTACTGGCCACTTTAGGTGTTGCAGCTTTCCGTGCTCGGACATACAGATGCAGAGACAGACATACGGGCATGGTTTGTTTTGATAAGTGTGTGTGCGTGTGTGCGTGCGTGCGTGCGTCCGTGTGTGTGTTTAGAACTCTCATCATTTCAAAATACAAAACAAGTGCAGAGCTGATTTAATGCAAAGAACACTCGGCTGTCAGATTCAATGAATGCTGCAAAAGTGAGGAATGGACACTTTTGACTGTTTTGAGCATGACACAACAAAAAGAAGCACAAAGAAAATCAGCATTCGCCTCAATGAATCACAAATGAAGTGGATAGAATTATTGGGATGATGGATGGTTGGGAACTTGTAAATGTATGTGCAAGCAACTGCAGATTATAGAAATTCTTCAGAGGAGTTTGGCACTTTTTAATAACTTTGTCCAACATTGTTTTCTCACTCAACAGTAAAGAAACCAACATACAGTATTGGTGTCTACTGGTATCTGCACATTTCTGCAGTGACAATTGAAGGACTTTTGAGATGTTTACTGTTTAATGTAAGTAGGCCTAAATGTAAGTAGGCCTATACAAAAGTATACAAAAAAACAATGCCCAAATTCTGAAACAATACCTTAGAAAGAGGAAATGTAAAAAAAAAAAACGCCCCAAGGCATTGTAAGCATAGCCTATATCGGTCATTTTCACAATATTGATCTCATCTGTGGAACAAAATGCCTCTTGTCAAATATATTAAATAGGTTAAATAGATGAACCAGCGATCACTAAGTAGAGATGGTAGTCGAAACTGCATGGCCCCTGTAAAAACATTAAAGACCCCCCCTCCCCCCTTTTTTTCTGTGTATATTAGTTATTTATTTTGCATTGAATTGTATATTTGTACGTCATTAAATGTTCTGATGAATTGAAAATGGAGGACCCTTATGTAAACAAGTCTTAGTGCCTTCTAGTTTTACCCTCTTAGATCTTGTATTGACCTGAACTTAACTGTACCCATTCTACAAATATTAATGTAATATAAAGTGTTAATACAATTTTCAATCAATCAAATGTATCTTTAATATCCAGTAGGGGGAAACCTCACTCTTTGAAATGCTATATTATAGCCTAGGCCTACAGTCTTGTGCAAGGAGGAGAGATATATATATATATATATATATATATATATATATATATATATATAGTTACATACCTGTCCTAGGGGTGCCAGATACACAACAAAAATACAGGGGAGACACAGTACTCAAATGAAGTATAAATGTATTAAGTAATCAAAATAAGGAATTAAATCAGACCAAATCAAATCAAGAGCAAACAGATGAGGTGTGGAAATCAGTAGTGTAGTGCGTGTATGCATGAGTGAGATGTATGTGTGTGCATGTTGTATGTATTAACCGAAATGCTGAAAAAGGTGCATGGTGGGAGAGGAGCAAAGGAGAACTGAAAACAACAGAACTGAGGAAGGGACTGGGGAGACAGGCTTTTATACAGGGTGTCGGCACCGGGCCCAGGTGCCGCCGCTTGACTGATTGTCATGACATCATAGCACTGCTCCCCAATCCACTGCAAGATGAGAACAGAAATTAGGACAGCAAAGTAAAGAAACCATAAACTACTAACCAAAGTGTACTATAACAATAATATATAAAGCTACACCAGACCACATAATATAAGATAACATACTTCAATATAATATATATATATATATATATATATATATATATATATATATATATATATATATATATATCCTATACCATACTATATACAGGGAACCGTCACAATATTTGTAATTTAAGGCAATGTAAAAAGATAATTGAGATGAATTAGTGAATGAATGAGATGAGATGAATTTAATGAAAATGAATTAGGCCTATAATAATATGTTTATGCCAGTATCTCAACTTTCACTAAGAAAGGAAAGAGGCCGTAGTCACGATGCTATAAACTTTATTAATCCAACGTTTCGGCAAACAGGTTGCCTTCTTCAGGGTCTCAACTTTCAACACACTTCTGCTTCTGTGTAGCTGAATCCACCGATACATCATGACAATGATGAACAATAGTTAGGCCTACTCACAGACATATTTACATTTTTGATTGATTGAATACTTCATTATCAGTTTGCAAAAAAGTACGGGGGAAAAGTTTTACAATATGCTAAAAGCATAACACAAAAAGCTCAAGGGCTTTTTTCCATTATGTAATAATTTCATCAAGACAGGAAGACATAATAAGTTACACACATGCATTACATACATGCATTAACATGTATTACATATATACATGTTTTAGGATTGATTATTTTACTTGTTTATAAAGCGCAATGGTCTCGCACCTTCCTACCTACATGACTGCCTGCCTAGATATGTCCCAAGCCGCCCCCTCAGGTCCTCCACAGCTGCCTTGCTTGATGAAAAAAATCACACCTGTGTGAACTGAGCGGTACAACTATACATTTATTGTTATATTGTACTCTACTGTGTACTGTATTGTAGTGTACTGTGTGGTGGTCCCTGGAACATCCAGACCCCCAGGAACTCGCCCAAGGTGCCTGCCCGGTTCCGGGGAGCTGCCCCGCGTCCGAAACGGTCGAGAAATGACAGAGTTACCGTTTGGGGGTCCCCGGAACATCCAGACCCCCAGGAATGTGCCCAGGGGGCGGTCCGGTTCCGGCGAGCTGCCTTGCGTGTGAAATAGTCGAGAAATGACAGAGTAATCATGTGGGGGTCCCCGTGGGGTTCCCCGGAACATCCAGAGCCCCAGGAACGGCCCAGGGCTCATACTGTAGTGTACTCTGTGCCACTTTACTCTGTGCTGTACTGGCCACTTTAGGTGTTGCAGCTTTCCGTGCTCGGACATACATACAGACACAGAGACATACGGACACACATAGCTCCGTAATGGAGCGGAGGCACCGTTCAAAAATGGCAACTAAAAAACACGGTGTAGCAGCTTTCTGCTTCTATGGGCCGATGGTGTGGAACAAACTCCCACTATACCTTCGACAGGCAGCCTAGTCTGTAGACATGTTTAAAGCACAGCTCAAGACCTGCTTCTGCACTCTTGCTTTTAGTTGATCTTTTAAATTCTTACGTAACGTACATACAGTACATACAGTAGGCCTACATACAGCTGACCGGCTGTTAGTATTGGGAAAATTTATATAGGGGTTTCTTGTGACCCTACCATTACCATTCTATGGCAGGCAAAAAGGTCAAACTAGGGGGTTTTCATGATTCTGAATCCATTCCAAGCATTAGTTTTGCACAAAATACACTCCTTGGGCTAAAAACAGCCATAGCCACTTGCCCAAAATGTCCTGACCTCATCACATTTGCGCATTGAGCATTTGTGCCTGTCGTAGGCATGCGCAGAGAAAGTTCAGTCAGGGAACCTCAGTGCAGTTGCATGCCGGCCGTTAATTGGGCCGCCTCAGCATCACTCTCTCATTCACTCAGCCAATCACACACTTATTCCATCTTCATACCGGCTAATTTAACCGGAGGTTTGCATTTCTCCTCCTGCTTCCTTCCTTGCTGCTGCGTATCAGCGTGCTGCTGTATACAAACCTGCTGCTCACCCACCTCCACCCCAGCTACCACCTGTCGTTTTGGATCTTTAGGTACGGGGGATTCATAGTCCCTATATATGGTCGGGACTGATGCGCTTGATCTGAGTACCTAAAAAGCAGATCCAATACATTGCCAAACCATAATAAATGTATTGCTCATCTTATATTCAATAAAAATATATTCCATCCATTCTTGAGTTGTCCTGACTGAATCATGAAAACCCCCTAGTTTGACATGTCACATGCTACTTAAAGCATAAGGAAAGGTTGCCGCAAAGGTCACAGTTAACTATTATCATGCATTTCCCGTCAGTCAGTCAGTCAGTGTATCTCTCAAAATCCATATATATGGTGCCCAGGTCTCGTGACATCACATGACATCATCAGGGATGGAGATCCGATGTCATAGTAAATGCGACCTGCTGTCACACTAAGCCCATATATGGAGATCTCTGATGTCATCAATATTAGTATATGGATATATGTCAGAACCTGTTTGGCAAAAAATAGAGTTCTCAATAGCCCCGGAAATTAAGGCCTGGCCCTACCTGGGCTCTCATCAAATCCTGTATATTCAATACACTGCCCCCGCTGCCACCCTTAGATCTCCATATATGGAGCTGACCTGTTCTGACATTCCATATCTTGATCTGACCTCATCACACCCTGTATACTCAAGATACGCTCCATATATGGCATGCACGCCTAAAGGGCGAGGTCGCATGCACTGCCCCCCAGGCGTCTTATTGTATATGCCCCGAGCTGAATTCAAACAGTTGCAGTTGTTTAGAAAGTTTGATTTGCTTGTCTACTCTACAGTACATATTATCCTGGCATTTAATGTTTGTGTTGCCACAAAAAGCTGATTTGTTCAGACACATGACCTAAATTCTCCTTTCATTGTCAATGGCAAATGTCACACCCATGTGAAGTGAGGGGTGCTCTTATCATCATACATCATCATGTATACATCTACGACCCACGGTCGCAAAAATCACACTTGTGAGTCGTGTGAAGTGAGGGGCGCAGCGAGGGAAGTATTTATATCAGCCAGATGACGTCTTATGTTGTCATTCACTGCATTAACAAACATTATAGTCCATGGACTTGGTTTGCAAAGAATTATATTATTATATTATATCATAATGGCCCTAAACAAACATTAAAGTCCATTGACCGGGGAGTGGGGACAGGTCATTTATAATTATAAATTAACACTTAGGATTTTACTGTGCAAGCTAGTGTGTCATTAGTTTGTTCTGGGTTCCAGAGTTTGTGGTCCTCTTCATGAGACAGAAGCATTGAACCAGACTGCTTCATCTTCAAGGGACCACCCAGAGTCTACCAGACTGCTTCCTGTGCAAGACTCTGCACCGTGAAATGGAAGCTAAGCCGGAATTCCTCCACGTCGGATAATTAAATGTCAATCCACACAAGCAGGCACGCACGCACGCACACAAGCACAGCCACACACTCGCACGCACGCATGCACACACGCACACACACGCACAGTCCACTTTGTCAGGCTGTCAGATACACTCGTAGAGATGGTCTGAAAGGAAATGGTTCTAGAAACTATACTTTCCTTCTTTATATCAGTATTTGCCACACAATCTCTTTGATCTCTCTCTCTCTCACACAGGCACACACAGGCACACACACACACACACACACACACACACACACACACACACACACACACACACACACACACACACACACACACACACACACACACACACACACCATGCACACACAAGCACCCACACCCAGTCACGCACACACAGGCACACACAGGCACACACACACACACACACACACACACACACACACACACACACACACACACACACACACACACACACACACACACACACACACACACACACACACACACACACAGGCAAAGGTATTTCCTTGGCCTCTATGGAGGTGGCATACAAAGTTATCCACAGATCCGTGCAGTTAGAGGTAAAAACACTTTTCGGCCAGTTATAGCACCACCATGGAAATGTTCATGTGGCATTTCTTCCTCGGCCTAGTGGGAATGTGCGTGCACAATTTCACAGACGGACAGACGGACGGACAGACGGACGGAGTGCAAAACATACTCTCTCCCCATGCCTTCGGCCTGGTGGAGACAATCACTGACTGCTTCAGTCATGTCCATCACAAATACTGTAGCCTACACTGCTGAGAGTGTATAGGGTCCCCTTAGTTACATGACCCTGCTCTCATTTACACAGAAATGAGAATGAGAACTTAACTAGAAAAGTGTGCACCTCAGAGCCCAGACCTCTGCCAGGCTGGGTGGCCTGTACCCAGGCATGTGGAAAGGCATGAACACCACCTGTCATCAGGTTGACCTTGGACTTTTGCTTTCCCCCATGTGGACCTACCTGTGGATTTGTATTCCAGTAAAGCAACCTTTTGTCAGTTTTGTGAATATGTGGTTGAACTTTACACTTGCCGATACTCTGCACCTTAAACTCATGTAGGTGGCTACATGCACTGATGATACTGACAACCTTGCTCGTGCACCTTATTCCTAAATCTCAAAAAAATAATATTAAATATGTAGATGTAGATATGTTCTGATTCCGATTAAGTTGTCGACAGAGCACGATTTAGAAAATTGGGTATGACTGGATGTTCTGCGGTATATATTGGTGATTTTTTTGTTTTTGTTTTTAAGAAATAGGTCCTGCCCACACATGTTGAAGGCATTACAGGCATTCAGTGTGGAATATCAAAATGAACCCTGTTTGATGGTAATTGGTTTTATGTAGACTGTGGCCATCTTGACATAAGAGTTTGGAAGTGCTTACTTTCAGCAAAGCAACATCCTGCTGCCTGCATTATGTGCAAATTCAAAACAGGTGCAGGACACTGAGGATAGTTGAGTGATATCTAAAGTAGCTAATGCCTTCATTCTCCGGAAGGGAAATCTTGTCTATGAGATCTTTCCTCTTGGCAATATCGGTAGGGCGCAGTGGTCCAACTAAAAACATATTTTTCCGGTGGAAAAACAATCCCTTTCTGGCCAAAAAGTACATTTTATACGTGTAGTGGGGGGCTCAGAGTGCGTCCAGCCGTCCACTAAGGAAAGTATAGGCTTTCTAATCACACAACCCGTCTTTGTATTGGTGAGTGGACCAGAGCTATATCTAACGAGCACTTCCAATCTGCAACACTTAGAAGAATAATCACCTGCAAGCTAGGAAAGAAAGCTCATAACATGTCTCCAGTAGATTTTTATGAAACAAACACTTTGCAGATATAGAAAGAGGATAATTCAAGCTGTTCATATATACAGCTGCAATGCTGGTGAGTTTGACATTGTTTAATACAATCAGATATGACTTTTCTGTTTGGAATTGTATATATGGGCTGGCAATGGGAAATTGCATCTAGTTATCACCATGCCATTAACTTGAGTTGAGTTGAGTGGTGGTGAGTAAAAACAGAGAGAAGGGCTGGAGCGGTGGCGGTGGTTTGCTATTCACTGCGGCTCGTGACGTCATGTTGTATAGTTTGGTGGTCACCTCACCACCGACAATCCAGACTATGAATGAGCCTTAAGTGAAATGTAAACAGTTAGCCTCTAGGCGCTCGGGTGGTGCAGTGGTAACTTGCCGGCCTGCTCACCACCGCTGACGTTGTGGGGGCTCCTCACTGGCAGGTAAGTCACTAGGATACAGAAGTGACAAACAACACACACACACAAAATGTGCGTGGGGAAGAATCAGTTGGCATAAAAACTCAATTGGGCCTGGCCAGGAAAAATCTCTGTGTTTATCCAATACACAGTGCTTTTCATGAAAGTGCCAGGTCTGATGGAGCTAGTATAGACTATACCACTTGTCTGTTCTGCCTTCCAGTCGCATCTGATTTGGGTGGCATACAGGTAAAAGACTTGGCCACATACGGAGACGCAGGTTATCTACAGTAAATGGTTGGCAACAGTGCCCAACAGTCCCCATCTGCTGTGTTGACTGACTGTCACAGGATGCAGCCTGGCAGGGAATCATGCGTTTGGCGTTACGGTCTTCAGACCCCTGCTGGTTGGTCGAATCTCCTGTTCTGCTGGGATATGGGATCTGGTGTGAAGCAGCTGGCCACGTACTGTTTCAGTGGAAGCACCAGTGATGGAACTGTTCACATGTCACAAGTAAAAGTAGCCAGTGGCGTGCACAGACATTTAGAGGGGCAGGTGCTCAAGTGAAAAAGGGCACCTTGTGCAGCGCGTGGAAGATAGATTTTGGGGCAAAAATTATTATATAATATTTAAAAAAATAATAATCAAGAATCAATGTCACCATGGTCCACATACTGTACACTGTACAAAAATAACTTTTTCAAAAGTGCACATTGCTGTCTAGAGGGCAAGGGCAATATATGGCAAAATGTTCTACATTTCATTATGCTTTAAATAGCATGTGACGTGTCAAACTATGGGGTTTTCATCATTCTGAATCCTCCTGTGTGAAAACTCCTTGAGCTAAAAACGGTCATAGACACTTGCCCATAAGTGCCCAAATGTTGTTGTATTTGAGCATTTTAATAACAGCACTTACAACGGCTATGGCTTGGAATGGATTCAGAATGATGAATTGAAAACCCCCTAGTTTGACATGACATGCTATACTTAAAGCATAATGAAATTTAGAACATCTTGTCACGGTCCGTGACATGTTATGTTTTCTTGTGTACCTTTTATTTTGTAGTATTGTTTTGTGCCATCCTGTCTTCCCCTGTAGTTCTGTACCTGCCTTGTCTAACCTGTGTTGTGATCAGTCTTTGTTTTCCATCTGTGTCCTCTTAGGCCCCCAGCCAATCCCTGTCTTGATTTTGAGTTTTGTTCACCTGTGTCTAGTTATCCCATGTCTATAAGTATGCCCTTGTGTTTTCAGTTCTTTGTTGGTTCGTAAATTGTTGTCAGTGTATTCTAGCTCCTCGTGGTTCCTTGTATATTTCCTAGTCCCAGTGTTTTTCTTTGCTCCTAGTTATCCCTAGTTTCCTCGTGTTTCCTGTGTTTTGTTCCTGTACCTGGTTTTTGGTTAATAAACCACCGTGCACTCGACCTGCCTTGTGTCTGCCTCATCCTCTGCCATTGTCCTGCGCTTGGGTCCTACACACCTCTGACTCTGATCGTGACAGTACGAACCAACCACGATGGACCCAGCGGACAATGCAGAGGTGGACGATTTTTCCAAACTGCTGCTCTCCATGAGTTCCATAATGGAAGACTGCCTTCGTCCGTCCACCAGTGCAGAGAAGAAGATCGAGTCTGTGAAACAGGTTCTCCGCGTGGCCTACTCCAGGCCCGACCTAGCAGGCAAGCTGGATGGGGTTATTAAGGGGTTGTGGGCTGCCATAGGCAATGTGCCTGCTAGCCTTCGGGCTGCTAGCCTCCGACCTGCTTCACCACCTGCTCTCCAGCCTGCTAGCCCTCAATATGCTTGCCTGTCTGCTCACCATCCCAGCTTGCCCTTTACCTGGAAGAACTTTGGGGTGACCAGGGAGGTGTTTTTTGAAGACGGTGAGTTCCTTGAGCAACTTGCTCAATATTGGAGGAGGGACCGTGAATTTGCGAAGTATTTTGCGTTTTTTCAGTGGGAGAGTCGTGGTGCCCCTCAGCCTCAGTGGGCACCTGGTTCGATTTCTCCAACCTCCTCTACACTTCCTGCCACCCACGAGCCTCTGCTGCCCAGCGCCCACGAGCCTCTGCTGCCCAGCGCCCACGAGCCTCTGCTGCCCAACGCCTACGAGCCTCTACTGCCCAGCGCCCACGAGCCTCTGCTGCCCAACGCCTACGAGCCTCTACTGCCCAGCGCCCACGAGCCTCTGCTGCCCAGCATCCAGGAGCCCCAGCTGACCAGCCACTTTGAGTGTCCACCGGCAAGCGATACTGAGTCCTCGCTGTCTAGCGACTCCAAGTCTCAGCTGCTATCCGGTGAGGCCAAGACTCCACTGCTGCCCAGCGTGACTCCGCCCCCAGCCCTGCCTGGTACCTTATCAGCCTTCTGTACCACTATCCGGCCGGACCCACTGTCGGCTGCCCACGACGACGTCCTGCCGGACCCCCCGTCGGCCGTCCCCGCCGACATCCTGCCGGACCCCCCGTCGGCTGCCCACACCGACATCCTGCCGGACCCCCCGTCGGCTGCCCACACCGACGTCCTGCCGGACCCCCCGTCGGCTGCCCACGCCAACGTCCTGCCGGACCCCCCGTCGGCCGTCCCCGCCGACATCCTGCCGGACCCCCCGTCGGCTGGCCCCGCCGACGTGCCACCTGACCCCCGCTCCTCGCTTCTAGTGACTGTGTCTCCTTGTCCCCAGGTTCCCCTGTCTCCATGCCCTTCTACTCCAGTTTCCCAGCGTAGCTCACTTTCTCCGTCTGCCAGCCCCTTTGTCCCCCATGTCTCAGGCCCTCAGTTTCCCCAGGCTATGTCCAGTCCCCAGCCCCCTCTGTTCCACTCTGTCCCACCTACCAGCCCGTTAGTCCTTCTCCCTGTCTGTCTGTCCGCCTGTCTGTCTGTATGCTTGTCTGCTAGTGTGAATGCCTGTCTGTTTGTCCGTCTTTCGACCCCCCAGTCCTCCTGTCGCCCTTCTGACCCCTTTACCCGCCTATTGTGTCAAACATCATGTCTGTCTGCCTGCCTGATTGTCTGTCAGTTGATCTGTCTGTCCCTCGGTTTGTCCCACCTGTTGTCTGTGTGCTTGTCTGTGTGTTTGCCCGCCTGCCTGTCTGTGTGATTCCTTGTGTAGTTGTTTCTGTGTTTTGACCGTTTTTTTGCCCTGCCCAGTCCATGCCAGTCGGTGTTTAGTCCTGTGCCCCAGTTTCTTTTTCTAGCCCCTGGTCCCATGGCCCAGTTGAGTTTTGTTCACCTGTGTCTAGTTATCCCATGTCTATAAGTATGCCCTTGTGTTTTCAGTTCTTTGTTGGTTCGTAAATTGTTGTCAGTGTATTCTAGCTCCTCGTGGTTCCTTGTATATTTCCTAGTCCCAGTGTTTTTCCTTGCTCCTAGTTATCCATAGCCTCGATAGCCAGGCTTTCATTTCGTCTGCGCGAAAGATGAAAGCCTGGAAAAAGCCGTGGGCTGAACAAGTCTAAAAGTGGGAGTCAACCCTTCCGGGTGGGCGTCGCTCTAAATGATGTGACGTAGCGCTGCACTAGGGGGGAGAGGAGGGGCCGGGGGTGACGGACAGATCGATGAGATCCAATCAGGGTGCGCGCATTTCTGAGGCGCGACCCGCCCCTCTAGACGAGAAATGTCTCGCTCTGGGTCAGGCTAAGTTATCCCTAGTTTCCTCGTGTTTCCTGTGTTTTGTTCCTGTACCTGGTTTTTGGTTAATAAACCACCGTGCACTCGACCTGCCTTGTGTCTGCCTCATCCTCTGCCATTGTCCTGCGCTTGGGTCCTACACACCTCTGACTCTGATAGTGACACATCTTGCCTACAATGGTTGTATGGTACCCCAACTTTCAGCAGCTGTCACAAATTCCCCTAGGGTGGTTGAATATAAACCAATGTGGGATATGTTAGTAGAGAGTAGACACCTTTACAAACACATTGGTGAAGAAAGTCCTTGGTAAGAAATTTATTCCCAGGTTTTATTAATATCCCCTGACTATTTGGATGAGGGAGACAGTGAGGGACCACAGCATACATGGATCAACAATGGCTCAGAGGATTTTGAGTGTCACTTATAGTTACTGAATGGCTACTGAATGGAAAATACGATCAGCAATGCATCATTGTCTACTATTATTATTATTAGTATAGGCTAATGATACTACTACTACTAATAATAATAATCATAATAATAATCATAATATGATGATGATGGTCAGATAATATTTATCATTGTGATGATTCAGAATCATCATCATCATAGTTATGATGATGATGATGATGATTCTGAATAATAATATTTATCGTTATGATTCATAACGATAAATATTATCTCTGAGAGAGCGAGAGAGAGAGAGAGACACACACACACACACACACACACACACACACACACACACACACACACACACACACACACACACACACACACACACACACACACGAGAGAGAGAGAGAGAGAGAGAGAGCCTCGGAGAGGGGGTGTGTGCGTCTTGGCACCGGACAAACGCGGTCCGTGCTGTGAAAAATGAACTTTCAATAATCCTCGAACAACTTTATCTCCTCTCTCTCTCGCTGGAGCTAAACCAGTAGGCTAATACACCAGAATGGATGTACTGCTACCGTCACAGACCTGCCGTGTGTGAGAACAAACGTAAGAACAAACAAAAAGAAGAACAAGCCGAAGCCAAACAGTTGACGTCTTAATGTCACGCGTCGAGATGATGGCTTCAATAGGAGAATTCGACCCTCTCAACACCAGAGTACCTGCAACTAAAATAGAAGTTACCGTCTCGTGCAGGTAAGAGCTGTAATATAAACTTATAAACTCCGGGTTTCTTGCACCTATTAAGGTTATTATGGAGGGAAACGTCTAAATGTAAAAAGTATTATATGAGAATGGCAAAAACTGCAGCAGTAGCCGCCTATATTTCTCAACTGTAGGCTATAGCCAGTCTGATCCTGACTGTCTAGCGCGCGCACACACACGCGCACACACACGCGCACACACACACACACACACACACACACACGCACACGGGAAGTAGCGCACATGCACGCGATAGGCCAGTAGCCTACGCACGTGCAAGACAGACACCCGCAAAAGCTGGAAACCACTTAATATCTTAAATAAATTGGTTTCCCTCCTGCACGTATAACCCTCCCATCTCCCATCTGCCTGTCAACGTCCTTGGAAGGATGTGTCTCTAATAGTTAATCCCATCAGCAGCAATATATGGACCCCAACTCGATCATGAGTCTCCTCCTATAGATGTGAGACCACCTGGCTAGTGGCTAGGCTATTATTAGGCTACAGGTGGTGCATCTTTCTAACTAAAATGGCTACATACATAAAAGGGTCAATTTGGTTATGTAGCCGCAACACTTTAGATTAAAATTGCAGTCCACAATTCACACTATAAACAGTTGATTCGTTACAGATTGTCTTTAGTTTGTTAATTAATCTTGAAAATGGTTCTAGCTAAATTGCATGGGGATTTGGATTTGTTTTAGTATTATTTTTGAAAAGATTGGAATGTCTATCACCCACCCCAGGTGGGTCCATTTCACAATCATATTATTTGCACTTTAATGTTGCAGCTGGTAAAGATGGGGCTGATTATAAGCTTATAGCTTAACCTATAATAAGTATACTATCATTTATAATGTTTTGTATTAATAAAGTACATCTGCAAAGTAACTAGTAACTAAAGGTGTCAAACGTACGTAGTGGAGTAAAACGTACACTATTTACCTATATGAAATGTAGTGGAATATAAAGCATTTAATTCAAGTAAAAGTACCTCATATGTGTACTTAAAGGCGTAGTGAAATGAAAAATAAGTTTTTCACACTTTCTTTCACATAAAAATGAAGCTCACCAGTTTAATTTCCCATATGTGCGCATCCGTGCAGCACAGCTGCTACTGATTACATTACAGAAATCAGACAGTGTAACATCCAGACAGTGTATTACTCGGTTTCAACTTAATCATCACGCTAAAATACGTATCTGAAAACATTATAGGGTAAAAATAAGCTACATAACAGTAAACTGGTACAGCTAGCCAACTATCTGACTTGTAAACAAACACACACCATGCTCCTGCGTATAGAGCACCGAAGTCGGACGTCACTTGACTGACTCATTCTTAACCCCATCCTTTTTTTCCCTGTAGCCATTTTTAAAACTAGTAGTCACCAACCTTGGTGTCAAATTGGACAGTGATTTTAAGCTTAAACAGATTGAACTTGTTAAATCCAGCTTCTCAGCTCAGTCAGCTGAGACTACAGCTAAAGTCAAGTCTGCTGTAACGCTTGTTTCATCATATATGGATATGATCATATCCTCTTGCCTTTTAGTATATTTTCGCTACTAAGTGCAGCACTTTGTTTCAATGCAGTTGTTCTGTTTTAAATATGCTCTATAAATAAGGTGGATTGGATTGGTTTGGACTGACTGACTGACTGGCTGGCTGGGGGGCTGGCTGGCCGACTGACTGACTGGCTGGGGGGCTGACTGACTGACTGACTGACTGACTGAATGACTGGCTGGGGGGCTGGCTGGCCGACTGACTGACTGGCTGGGGGGCTGACTGACTGACTGACTGACTGACTGAATGACTGGCTGGGGGGCTGGCTGGCCGACTGACTGACTGGCTGGGGGGCTGACTGACTGACTGACTGACTGACTGACTGACTGACTGAATGACTGGAGGGATGTCTTGAGAGCTGGCTGGCAGGTCCGACCTCAGACCATTATACACTATTCCAAACCCTAACCTAACCCTAACCTCACAGGAAGACCATTATACACTATCCCAAACCCTAACCTAACCCTAACCTCACAGGAAGACCATTATACACTATCCCTAACCTCACAGGAAGCCACGGGTGATTTCTGAGTCTTAACCAGCCACGCAGGTCTGACTTATGGGCAGTCCCAGGTGAATATTCCATGGACTTGACTTTCTTACTATGTGTCTGGCTGTTTATTGACCACAAATGTCTTGGCTTGGTTGCAATTGTTAATCCTACCATTGAATAATAATGATGATGATTGTTGCACACAAGCTCCCCTGAGGAAGTAATATAATTTGGCAAACATACACTGATTGGTTCATATTAAATACAGATATACATTAAATTACATGTTAATCTAACTCAGTGAATGATGTAATCTTTATCTCTCAGAATTAAATTAACATTAATTTAGCAGTGTAGTATTTATAGCTTATGTGATGGCTTTTAAACTTTGTTGTAATGAAGGCCTCTTTTTGTCTTGCAGCCTAGCAAACAGATTTGTTAATATTTTCCATTACCAACCTGCACACCTGCCTATGTAATTTTATACAATGTCATTGTGTCTTGCAGGACTTTAAAGACTTAGGGCTGTATTTTGCGTGTCTTAAGTACCAGGTCTTATTCCCTAACTTGAGTAAACTAAAGACCTGGAGGCGTGATCAATGCCATTTGACTATTCTGAGTGGCCAAAGAGCATTGACCACGCCTCCAGGTCTTTAGTTTACTCAAGTTAGGGAATAAGACCTGGTACTTAAGACACGCAAAATACAGCCCTTAAAGTCAGGAGTAGTATATTCGCCTAACGTTTTTCCTATCTTCTATTGCATTTTCGGGCCACAGAACTGCCGCTCACTGGATAATTCACACCATTCTCTGCAAACACTATGGACATGGTTGTGCTAGTACTATAGAGCAGCCGGTTCTGAAATGATCAGGCCAGTGCCCGTTTGGCACCAACAAGTCCATACCATGCTCAAAGTCTGATGTTCAGTTTGAACTGCAGCAGATCGTCTCGACCATTTCCGTAGACCTAAATGCATTGAGTTGCTGCCATATAATCAGAATTACTGTCCCTATCTCTAACCCTAACCTAAACATAACCGCAAGCACGGGAGCAGTGCATGTTCGCCAACCTTACTGCATGTTCGGACTAACAGGACTTCTGATCTATGGGTAGTCCCCATATAAATGACTCATTCGAAATGTGTGTTGTTAATGTTAACGTCCAGTTGGAGAGTGTAAATGAAGTCCTGACCTATACTCCCGTTACCCCTGTACCCCTGTACCCATATATATGCATATATTTCACTCTTATCAGGAACATCTGACCCGTTTTCCATCTATCTTCTTCCCTTTACTGAAAATTATAAATGATGGGACTCGGAAGCTGATATAAAAATAATTTCACACTGTTTTTACACCTGTAAACCTGTGATGTGACATTACAAACAAAGCTGGAGTTAAGGATCCTTTTTTTTGGTTATGAGCACATAAAACGCCATTGGCGTTGATCTACATCAATAAATGTTCCGCTTAACGCTAGGGATGCACCGATCCGGCTTTTTGGCATTCGATACCGATTTCGATACATGGGGGTCCAGTATCTGCCGATACAAGGCTTGACTTAAACATTACTTTCCCAACTTTGTAAAACAAAATGTAACAAACACAGATATAAATGCACTGAATTATTTATTAAATAACTGTGCAACAATTAGACCAGGTGAATGTGTGCCTGGCTGCATTCCACATGTTATACTGTCAATACTACACTGCTGTGTCACAGAGGAGTTAGAGTTGTTTTCATACTGTAATTACACATAATTATCGGATCGGATCGGATAATGGATCGGCCCATTTGCCACCGATACCCGATCTAGAATTTTAGCCTGGATCGGCGCCGATCTCCGATAGGAGTATCGGATCGGTGCATCCCTACTTAACGTCAATGCCGTAGTCCGTAGATGTACGGCAGTTGATCTTTTATAGTGCTTTTGGTTGATCAAGTCGTAATGCTACTCATGGTAGCTTTGGGTTGCTAGCTGGTGTTGTCAATAACACTGGATCGCGACATCTTGATTGCCGTGCGCATATAGACTTATTATATCTATTTCTTTCAATTGCCTGTAAATGGCATTTCTGGTCAAAACCAAGTTTATTCCACGGCACAGAGCCGACGCTGTGATCAGGTAAACAGGAAGTGATGATGGAACGTCACACACACTAACATAAGACCATAACATCTGGTGTGGGTTTTTGGCTCTTCAAAATAATATGCAAATATGAGACTACTAGTCTCTCTCTCTCTCTCTCTCTCTCTCTCTTTCTTTATTCAAGCAAGCTCTCTTTTTCAAGGGCGCCCTGATCACAGCATTTAAAACACAATACATATAGGAAAAAAAACAATAACAAGGATTTGAACCACAGAACAACGCCACAGATGCAAATAAAGTATGACATGAAACAGGTGTAGTCACTTTGTGGGCTCAAGAAGCACCGTCTATTGAACCTGTTTTAGAGAGTCCTGAAGTTTGTTCTATTTGTGTGGCTTGTGGTAAATGAGTACACACGCGCGCAAACACACGCGCACGCACGCACGCAAACACACACACGCGAACACGCACACACACGCACACGCACACACACACACACACACACACACACACACACACACACACACACACACACACACACACACACACACACACACACACACACACACACACACAGCATGAGGTCATCAACATTAGACATCTCATTAGACGTTCCTTAT
This sequence comes from Protomyctophum parallelum, assembly GCF_964188405.1. Lineage (NCBI taxonomy): Eukaryota > Metazoa > Chordata > Actinopteri > Myctophiformes > Myctophidae > Protomyctophum > Protomyctophum parallelum. The sequence continues at coordinate 41,214,578 of NC_139705.1, forward strand.
GCCTGTTTTTCCTTTGTTTCTATAGGAATCTCCTGGATTCGGACACGTTCTCAAAGTCTGATCCTGGTATGTAAATGATGAATGTCTTTGTCTTCTTGCTTCGTGAGTTGTTTGACAACAGCAGCGAGTCTAATAGGCTATGTGCATAACTCCACTCCACACCTGCTCCCTGTTGCAGTTCATTGTCCCATAGCTTCATTTGATTGGCTTGTTTGATTAATTGCAGAGCCGATCAAAATTCGCACACACACACACACACACACACACACACACACACACACACACACACACACACACCCTCACACACACACACACACACACACACACACACACACACACACACACACACACACACACACACACACACACACACACACACACACACACACACCAGCAGTGCCTTCCAATTCTGCTTGAGTTTGTTATTATATTATTTGATACGTTTATAATTCAAACACAATGTCACGGTGCATGGATAAGTAAATTACAGTATATTCATACAAATATCAGAAGCCCAACCTTGTTACACCAGTCAAATACAAAGCCTCGTGGCTGAGCCTTGGGATAAGAGTCCCAAACTCCTAAAGTTTTAAGTGTTTCTTTGCAAGTACGGTGACGAGAGGGTAGTGGTTGCTTTCTTCAGCAATAGAGGGGGCAATACATGGCTCTCTTGCAAGGTCTATTATTGCAAGTATTATGTATGTATTTGTTTGTTTATTTGTTTGATTTTCGTATTTTTTGTTTTCCTTTACCCCAAATGATCCTGTGGGCTGGATTTGACCCCTTAAGCAAGGTAGATGCAGTTTGACACCCCCCGGTCTAAAGTGCGTGTATTGGTTGTCAAATTTGTGCCGATCATGCTTTGGCAGAGATGGAGAGAAACTGACAGACAGACAGGAACAGGGAAAGAAAGAGCAGTGTGTACCTCATGGGAGGTATTTACACACAGCGGGTGATTACCTACTGCCTCCACTGTTAGATTCTGTCTGGCGAACTGTAGCGGCATGGAGAGAGACAGTCCCTGTCAGTGTTGGGAAAGTTCTTTTATTTTATGAACTAGTTCAGTTCACAGTTCAGAAATTTAAAAAGGAACTAGTACAGTTCTTGGTTCATCATTAAACATTTTGAACTAAAGTTCATGGTTCCAATTATTATTACCACAGCCCATAGCCATATATAACCTCAGACTTTATTTAATAATAAAAAAACCTTGGGGGATTAATAAAGTGACAACTTGTACAATATCTCCATTACCATTATCCAAATTAATTCCTTATTATATATAAAACAAAATACATTTTGGAATACATATGCAATGTGAAATGCCACCTAATTCTTAATCCTTTTCCTTGTCTTTATTATGGGCCAACTTGTGAAAGCTGCATGCTTTTATTTTGAAGGGTCTCAGTTCTCACAGCCTGCATATTTCCATGTGCTGAAAATAGCTGATTGACAAGCTCACAACGCGTTGCGTCCGCAACGCGTTGTGAGCTTGTAGATCAGCCATTTTCAGCATGGAACACGTGTACGACGAAGAATAAATCAGGCATCACTGCGCTTCTGTGGAGGGAGCGAGATAGATATATTTGTTTGACCGAAGGAGGCGATCATGTTTGGACATCTGGACAGCTATTTTGGACAGCTATTTTTCGTGGCACATTATGTTTAATCACAACAACGTCACGTTTACTTTACCTCCTCAGTGTTTGGGTCGGGACATGTAGGACTGTATGTGTCTGCTGTCTACGTGCATATGCGCTCTGCGTGCTCCAGTGAAATTGTACGGCTGAGAAAGATGAGTTAATTTGTGTTGGATAAGGACTTATTGGTGGGATTTCCGCTAGATATTAAGGAGTGGTTAGGGTGTGTTTTAGCGGAGGTTTCGCCTGGAAGGCTCACTCACTCTTGAACGAAGTTGAACGGGAGAAAGTGACGTTCACACACGCCAGAAATGAACGCGTTCACAATGACGTTCATCAAAAGAAATACAGTTCAGTTCACGTTCAGCCAAAAAAAAATCGCGTTTGTGAACGATCGTTCGTGAACGATCGTTCGTGAACGATCGTTCTTTGAACACGTTCAGGTACAACACTGGTGGACTGACGAATTGGTTGTTCAGTTTGACCCACCAGTTTTGGAGATATGCCTTTTCGAGTAATGTCTTGCAGAAAACAGCGAGTTGAGAAAACAGGCTTGAAAGGTTCACTTCTGTGGTCTCTAACATTATACCTGGCTACTGTTTAAGCATTTATTTCATATTTACATGTCGATTTCAGCTCTGACACTTATTTCAGACATGCTCTAGTGTGTGAAGAGTCCCTGTGCTATTAACTCATTTTGGAAATGGTGAAAAGCTGGAGTTTGCGCGATGGCAGGCTCTCAGTCAAATCTGGTCACATATGCTTTCACTCTGTGCAAACTGCACGGGCAGAGCCGTTTCCTCAGCAGAAAGCTGTGTTCTTGTCCAACTTGCCAAATCTAATTGATTGGAGGAACACCCATGAATTACAACCCCTTTTCGCTTTGCACCATGCTAGATTATCCACAATCTAACTAGATACATTGGAGTTGGACATGCGCCCAAGTGCCATGTGCTGTAGCCAGAACTAAACTATTGTCTGGGTGATTTATTTTGGGAGACCCGTAAAAGACTCCCTTGGGAGTCAAGTCTACTGAAGATGAATGCATGGACAGGTTTTTCCAAATCCTGCTGAGACATAAGTCCTTTATAAAATAGCAGATCTAGAGGCCTACAAACTTGTGAGCTTGTAGATCTGCTATTTTGTAGAATTTCGAGAAATTTGTATTTTCTTGTATCAGGACACCAGGGTGAAAGTGGTTAAGGTGATAGTAGGCTGACTTTGAAGTTATCTTAATGTGGCTGTTTAAATTCAGGTGTGAGTGCATGACTACAGCAAGATTTCTTTCAGCTTGAATTGATTTCACTGTTTTCTGTTCATAATCATGATCAATGGATTTGATTCGTCTCAGGTCGGTTCCCCATGGCTTTAGAAGGTTTGTGTTATCTACCATGCCATGATGCCAGTCCCTGTGATTAACTTAATAAGACCTGAGGCTAATTCTAAAAATGTTTTCACGATTTCTTAAATAGCAGATCTACAAGCTCGCAGCACGAAGCAATCGATGTGCTGTGAGCTTGTAGATCTGCTATTTTTGAATAGCCAACTAAAATGACACACATGCTTTCCCGGTTTTAATGGATTAAACTGTGTGTGTGTGTGTGTGTGTGTGTGTGTGTGTGTGTGTGTGTGTGTGTGTGTGTGTGCACGCGCACGCGTGCATGCTTGTGTTTCTGTGGTGTCTTGTGAGTGTGTAGATGTTTTTGGGAACACATCATAGCTTGGTGAAAGAATGAACAACAAAGATAATAAAATTACACCAGTGCGGTCGCTGTCCTGATCTCATTTATTTATATCACACACTTTGTCCTTGGAGGGGTTGTAGTACGTCACTGCCTTGTTGAAATTCAATTTCACCATTACTCCACTCACAAATTACCAGTTGCATTTGTGTTTGTATTCTTGCGTTTTGATAGATGAGAGAAGTGGAGAGAGTGACAGAGAGAGAGACAGGTCATGAATTATATTGAAATATTTTGTATATTATCTATTCTATAACTAATTTTATTATACAGCACAGATTGGGGTTCAGCTGTCGTAGCTGGTTTGGAGACATTGATTGAACTGCCAATCGATCACATTCTGTAAGTGAATCCTGCCCTATAATGGATCTCTGAATTAGGGCTGACCCAAAAAAATCGATTAATCGATGTTCAATCGATACGCACGGGAATCGATTTTTAAATTTTGAATCGAATAGTCATTAAAAAAAAGCGGCCGCTTTTGGTCCGCGAGACGGCCCCATTTGGTCCGCCAGCCATGCTCGCGCCTCGCAGCACCGCAACGCCTCCTCCCCTCTCCCCCTCACTCGTGGTGGTAACAACAAGGAAGGAAGTCAACACAGCAGCCTGCAGTCATGCCGCCACAAAATAAATCTAAAGTGTGGTTGCATTTTAGAATATGCAAGGAGAACAAAGAACAAGTGGTGTACAGTGTCAACTAGAAAAAGTGCCCTTCCGGGCACAGGTCTCCACCAGGTTATCCACAGATCCGTGCAGTTAGAGGTAAAAACACTTTTCGGCCAGTTATAGCGCCACCTTGAGGCTGAGTTGAAATTGTTCATGTGGCATTTCGTCCTCGGCCTAGTGGGAATGTGGGTGCACAATTTCACGGAAATCACGCGATGTGTTCATGATTTGCAGCATTTTGTTTGAAACTGAGCACTCCTGTGAACTTTGGAAGCCAATCTTAACCAATCAGGATGGAGTCTGATAAATCTGAAAGACCCGTTTCGTTGAATGGCTCTAGAGAGACTGTGTACCAATTTGCGTGATGTTTGGACAAAATGTGTAGGTGTACTGTGCAAAAACTTGTTTTGCACAAAGCGGCCTCCTGGTGGCGCTATAACAGGCCGTTCTGGAAAGTTTGGGGCAGAGGTTCATGGTTGGCATCCAGGGATTGTGTGTGCAAAATATGGCATCGAAAAACTTGTTTTGCACAAAGCGGCCTCCTGGTGGCGCTATAACAGGCCGTTCTGGAAAGTTTGGGGCAGAGGTTCATGGTTGGCATCCAGGGAGTGTGTGTGCAAAATATGGCATCGACCGGGTTAACGGTGGCCGAGATTAGCTGTTCACGGACACACGGACACACGGACGGACGGACGGACACGCGGACGGACGGAGTGCAAAACATACTCTCCCCACATGCCTTCGGCCTGGTGGAGACAACTATGTGACAAGAAATTGGCGTATCACATATGGGATGGCCCAAGTGGTGCGGGGAAAAAGGTTGGGTCTGCAGGCTCGACTCGACCGGAGACCTGACAAGACACCTCTCCCCAGCATTCTTTTATCCAACGTCAACTCCCTGGATAATAAAATAACAAACATCAACCCCTGGCAACAACAGCCCCCACTCCCCCCAGCAAGCTCCCGGGGTTCCTAACAATGGATCTGCAGTTCACACCTCAGTGCTGGAATATGATGGTAAGGATCTACAGACGAACGTCCCTCTATCAGTGACAGAGTTGGACGTCCACTCGTCCTTCTCCCGCATCAACACTCGCAAAGCTGCAGGCCCTGCCGGCATCCCAGGACGAGTCTTCAAAGCATGTGCCACTCAACTAGCTGGTGTTCTCAAGGACATGCTCAATCAATCACTCCGGGAGTGCAAAAGTCCCAGCATATAACCTTTTCCCATTTATTTTCACATTGTTATAATGATCATTAGACTCAGAGCATAGGCCTCCTATCTCCCTCCCCCAGTCAGAGTTCAGAGTTTTAATGAATGTAGAATGATGTGCAGGATGTAATTTACATACAAATATGAGTGAATTCATTTATTTGACTAATTTTTTTAAATTGTTTATTTACCGGTAATTGTTTTGTTTTTTTAATGCCAGTGTGCCAGTGATCACCCTCCTTTGTGCCAAGGTTGGCACCAGTGCCAAAGGTTGCCTACTCCTGCTCTACAGTTTACTTATCGCCAGAACAGATCCACGGATGACGCGATCGCCACAGCTCTCCATAGACTATAGCTCAGTGTTTAATACCATAATCTCACCCATACTAGACACCAAGCTAAAGAGTCTGGGTCTGAACACAAACCTCTGCAGCTAGATACTCAACTTCCTGACAGACAGACGTCAGTATGGGCACAACAACTTCTGCCCCTCTGACCCTCAGCACAGGAGCCCCCCAGGGATTTGTTCTGAGTCTCCTTCTCTACTCCCTGTACACCCATGACTGCGTGGCTCTGTTCAGCTCCAACAAAGTGATCAAGTTTGCAGACGACACCACAGTCATAGGCTTGATCACAGACGATGATGAATAAGCCTACAGGAGAGAAGTGGATAACCTGGCACAATGCTGCAAGGAGAACAACCTGGCTCTCAACGTTGACAAAACAAAAGAGCTGATCTTCAACTACAGGAGACCTCCCAGAGACCACTCATCACTGAGGATCTCGCCTGGGCAGTACAGACATTGTGGGTGGTGAAGACAGCACGCCTCTACTTCCTGAGGAGACTTAATTAAGAAAGCTGGCATGGGCCCCAAAGTCCTAAAAGCTTTCTACAGAGGCACCACAGAGAGCATCCTGACTGACTGCCTGGAATGGCAGCTGCACCGACCTCAACCGCAAAGCAATGTAGAGGGTTGTGCGGACAGCCGAACGCATCAGCGGATGTGATATCCACACCCATCGAAGCACTGTATGACGAACGTTGTGTCAGCAAAGCTTGTGGAATTATGAAGGACCCAAGCCATCCCAACCGCAAAACGTTGGAAAACGTTTTCGCAGTCTCAAAGCCACTGGAAACAGACTTCTTCCCCCAAACAATCAGATACATGAACAAACTGATAAGAACCAAAGCGAAACCGGGCAAAGGAAAACGCTAGTCCCCCACCCCTCACCCACTATCATGATCAATTTGCACCCTTCTAAACTAAATTTGCTGTATGGAACATAGCCTCAATTGCACCTTCTTAAACTAAATTGTGTTGTATATATGGAACATAACCTACTGTGAAGCTGTTGACAAAATGTTTACCTAACTTTGCTACTACAGGGAAAACATGCACATAATTATGTTACTATTATTATTTACACTTTGATTGCTCTTTCTTGCACTCTTTATTCTTGTTTGCTGTGCTTTCTGTGGGTTTGTTATGTTTTTATGTTATGCTGCTGCATTGTCTGTAAGGAAGCCAAAACAAAAATAAGTTTTACTCTTATATACCTGTACACAAGATGTAACAATAAAGTACAACCTTGAAGTCCAAAAGAGGCTCAAAAGAGGAATGGGGATCCCTGCGAAAGTAATGGGCTGTTCAGAGATAGTCTCTATCGTTTGAGAAGACATAAATGCAATACTATGAAAGGTTATTTCGGGGGCGCAGATAAAAAATAATGAAATTCATGAGTTTTTTCCCTCTTCAATTTCAAACCATTCACTGTACTCACTTTGTTTAACTTTCAACACTAACTTTCTTTTTAAGTCACACAAGATGATTAAGTTCAGTTCCTACATGATTTTGATGCTATGCTGATAAAGATTCCAATTTCAGACCATACTGTAGATAAAACCAGTTAAGATCAAGAACCTTAGGTAGGATTATGATTGTCTGAGAATGGGCAAGTTGGTTTGTTTGTATGTTTATTTATTTATTGTGTCTTTCCTTAAGTTTATTTTTCATTTTTTCATCTATTTATTTATTCCGAACATATTTAACCATAAATGAACAGACAAAGGAAATAAAGGAAGAACTAGATTTAAAATAATAATAAAAAAAACCCAAAAAAACCAAACACGTGATATCTATTATCCTTAGTTTATGTTGGAAAAAGGAATAGGAAGAAGTTTAGTTAAAAACGTATCGGGTCCTACCCCTTCTTTGTTTTGACCTCGCATTAAAGCCAGGTCAAAACAAAAAGCAAAGTTTCCATGAATAAAAAAATCAGTCAAGCATACAAGACAGTCTAGATCTACATACATTTATACACACACGAACACATTATGCGTGTTCATTGTTAGGGACTGCAATATGTAATAAGTATACATGTGTAATCATTTTCCCCTGTCATAAACTTGTGAACTCATTGAATAGATTAACGTTATCTAAACCAGGGCAGGGGTATAGGCAACCTGTGGCACATTGGCACAAAGGAGGATGATCACTGGCACACTGGCATAAGTGTGAGAGTGAGGATTATTTTTTGTTTAAAATAAACTTAAACATTTTGTAAGTCCCTCACATTTGTATGTAAATTCCATCCTGCACAAAATCATGGCAATTAGTTTAAAAAAGGTTGCAGAACCCTGATCTAAACTAAACAGTAAAATGTAGTGTTATTTTAACTCAGAGTGCCCTATTTAGAGCATCTATGCCATGGTATACATTCTAAACACAGGGTGCATGGTGCGTTGGTGGGTGGTGGTCTCTCAATATGTCGCTAGTCAGTTATCTGTGCACAAAGCTCTGCCACTATAGGTGCGGGGGGGGGGGGGGGTTATTAAGCCTCTGAATTAGTCATGAGTGTGTTTTGGGCATAACACAAACTAGTATGCTAATCAGATTGTCCTCTTCCATTCCCTTTAAGAGCTAGGGGCGCTCGGGTACGCTTGAACCCTGCCGCATTGTTATTACAGTGACGGATTGGATGAGACACAAACAATCTCCTGTTCTGGAAAAGTGTGTGTGCAACCATCAAGCAGCACTAATAATGTGATAGCCCAACGATTTCAGGAGATAGGGGGAAACTGGCATTTTGGGCACGTGCAAAGAATCGCACCTTCCTCCAGCAATGTCTCCCTCATTTACAGTATATGTCCAAGACAGATCAGTGTTCAATGTAGTGCCGTGATCCCCCCCCCCCCCCCCTAAAACATGATCATCATGTACTATGATCATACTAGGAGTATTTTTTCAAAAACATTTACAGAATGTGTCAAAATTATGTTTTAACTTTTTTACTGTGTAGTGTACGTACCACAGCTTAGAAAATAAAGTTCACAAGAAGTACGCCTACCTGTACACTCACAATAAGCACCTGTAGCTCATGACAGAATATAACTGAAAGTGAAATTGCTTCCTTCGAGACCCTTGGGATGTCATGTCTGTCTACAAATAATACATTCCCTCAAATGAAGGAGATATATTTCCTGTGTCTGGCATTGTTTATCACCTTGGTATCCAGCTGGGTCATGTTTTAAAGTTAAAACGTTACTGTCAGGCTGTCAGAAAACTTCCATCAGGCCTGGGCCGTGGCTCAGTGGTCCAGGCACCATTGCTCCTCTGTGCTGCAGCTGGCTTCCTCCTTCTCCTGGCTGTAGATCATCAGCAGATTAGTGAGGCCTGTGCCCACCTCGTCCCACCTAAGCTGCTGTGTGGGTGGAAATCATCCACCACATCCTATACCTCCCACTCCAATCCAGCTCACACACACACATGCATGCACGTATGCTGCACACACACACACACACACACACACACACACACACACACACACACACACACACACACACACACACACACACACACACACACACACACACACACACACACACACACACACACACACACACACACACATCCTCTTCCCAGCCAATCTCATTGGCCCTGCACCTCAAGCCCATGAGCAGTCTTGGTTCTGCTCACCACACTGTCCCTCTGTCTGCCTCCTCTGTGATTAGGCTAGTTGTTACTGTGGCGCCAAGTCCAGGAGACAGGCAGCAGAATTCCACAGCGTAATCTAAGCCTTCACACAGGTGACTGTTGCTGTCAGCTCACCTGGCATTAGCCGGATAAGTCAAAGAATAATAATACAAAAAAGAGAACCTGCCATTTTTTAATTAGGCTTGATCAACTTGTGGCGTTAATTTCTATATGAAAATACAGAAAGGATTTCATTCTGGTCTTGAATTGTTTGTGTATCTTATAGATCCTGCCTCTGTCAAGTCAGTCATGATATGATAAGTCATTGTCGTGCTGCTGTTGTATGACTTTGTTTGAACTAAACAGAGCTGAGAGACATGTTGCAGTGGGACATGTGACGCTTGTTGGACGGCTATTTTAGGTGTGCGGCACCTGCTCTCAACTAACTCAGGCTTTTTTAGTCTTCTTTGCCACACTAGAGCAGCCAGCTCTTCCAAATAACAGCTTAATGTGGCTCTCAATTGTCGGGCTGATTCATTTCATTTCAGAGTCAACGGTGTGCCCGTCCATTTCCAGGCAGAATGTTGTCCGGGAGTCTGAGATGGAGTTAACCCATCAAAACCGGGAAAGCCTCTGTGTCATTTTAGATTTTCTTTTTTTGCGTTGGCTATTCAAAAATAGCAAATATACAAGCTCACAGCGCGTCACTTCGTGCCACGCTGCGACCTTGTACGTTTGCAATTTTTTTTCCTTTTTTTTTAAGTGTGAGAACTGATTTCGAGGGCATTATTTTGTAGAATCGACCTCAGGTCTTAATTTGTTAAGAGGCAGGGAATCACCCTGATGATTTAGCCGTTCTCTGCCTGGCCAGATGGGCCCCTCCTATCCCAGTCACTTTCCATAAAGCATGCAATCTGTCAAATGGGCCACACTCTGGACACGGTCGACACCAAGAGAGACCCACATTTATAGAAGTCCCCTGTCGAGTTTAGGTGTTGTTAGCATGTGCCCTTGGGGAGAGACAATCATTTCCTGTGAATTTGAGCTCCGAAACCCAGTAAGAAAAGGAAATAGATGCATTTGTGCCGTGCCTGTTCTTTGTCTGTGTGAACCTGCCGATTGCTAGTGGAAGATGTTTGGCTTTGGTGAAATCACCTCAATAGATGTTAATCAAATTGATAATGTGCTAGTTGTATTGTAGGCCTAATCAACATATAAAACATCATATTTTAATCAACACCAACATACCAATACTCTGTTAACTGCCCACTGTCACGGTTCGCAGTGAAGGACTGAACCCAAGTGCAGAGCCAAACGCAGAATAGTCATAAATTACTTATTTATTAAAGCAGAGAAGCATACAGCCAAAGTAAATAGTCAATGCAAAATGTAAATCCAAAACAGGCAAAACTTCAGGAGGAAAATTGCAACATCACAGGAAGTCCAAAAATGAAAAAAAATGCATAAATGCATAAACCAGAAGTCCAAAAGTTATAACAAGCAACTGAAATCCAAGATACCTTTTAGGAGACAAAAAGAACAAACCAGAAGTCCAAGGCAGATCACTGGAACAACAATGTATGTCCTGACAGTGTGTTTGTGTAATGAGTCCAGTTTTATAGGGAGCAGGGTGATTGCAGAAGTGTTCTCAGGTGTGGAATGGGCATGGCACTGTTGGGCTGAAGAGGGGGTGGAAATAGGTGTGTGACAAGGACTGAGAGAGGGAATGGAGAGTGGGAGTGTCTGATTTAGAGACTGTAGAGTCTGTAGAGCGACAGACCATGACAGTACCTCCCCCTTAAGGGACGGCTTCCAGACGTCCCACCATGCTGGCCCGGAACACAGAGCAGGGTGGGTGGAGGGGGTCTGGGGGAAGGGAACTGATGCTGAGCAGATGAAGTCAGGTGGGCGGCCCGGGGGCTGGGACGAGACAGTCAAGCTGTCGTCGGGCGGACGACCGGGAGGCCGAGACGAGATGAAGGACGGATCTGGAGGTCGGCCAGGAGGCCGCGACGAGACGAAGGAAGCGTCGTCTGGAGGTCGGCCAGGAGGCCGGGAGGGGACGTAGGACGCGTCGTCTGGAGGTCGGCCAGGAGGCGGAGCCGAGATGTAGAATTTGGGAGGGATGCCGCAGAGGCTGGAGGAGACGCCAGGGATGCCGCAGGCAGAGGCGACGCCACAAGAGAGGATGCAGGCAGAGGCGACACCACAGGAGGAGCTGCAGGCTCTGGAGCCAGAGCTGCAGGTGTCAGGGCTGCAGGAGCCATTGCTGCAGACTCAGGAGGGAGGGCTGCAGGTGGAGCTGCAGGCAGAGGCGAGGCCGGAGGTGCTGCAGGCAGAGGCGAGGCCGGAGGTGCTGCAGGCAGAGCTGCACACCGAGGAGACATGGAGGGTGCTGCACACCCAGGAGAGGATGCTGCACACCCAGGAGAGGATTCTGCACACCCAGGAGAGGATTCTGCACACCCAGGAGAGGATGCTGCACACCCAGGAGAGGAGGATGCTGCACATCCAGGAGATGAGGAGGAGGCTGCAGACGGGACCCCAGAGGACACTGCACACCCAGGAGAGGAGGGTGCTGCAGATTCTGGAGCCTGGACTGCAGGTACAGGAGGTGGTGGAGAGCTGGGCGGCGGAGAGCCGGGCAGCGGAGAGCCAGGCAGGCTGAGCGGCGGTGTGCTGGGCAGAAGGGTGGTCTGGACACCAGGCAGCGAAGTGCTGGGCAGTGACGACCACTGGGGATGTAGGGAGCCATGGCGACCACGCCTTCCCCTAGCAGGCCCACGGTTCCCCACACAAAAGGCTAGGTGCGACCCCTCATATGGGTCCTGGACTTGAACCGGCTCAGAGTACACAGGTATTTTCACATGTTTGCAGAAATATGAAAATAAGTCCAAGGGTTGGTTCCCTTGTTGGTCTGGAACAGGGCAGGCTGATTGCAGACTCACTACTCCAAGCCTAATGAAGTTGGGAGCTGGCTGAGAAACATGTGGTATTGAGGCGTCTTCAAAGTCCTTAAGCCTCCCACGCACCACACCCAGGTGGGGGACAAAATGGCTTACCCATGGTCTCTCCTTGAACCAATGCTGCTGTATTGATATCTCCACTTGGAGTCCAGTACGCAGTTTAGGTGGAGAGGCCAAGAGACGAGAAACCACATTTTCAAATTCTGCCACCTTTCTATGAAAAAGCTTAAGCTCTGCTGGGTTCATTATGGTCAACTGAAATCCAAGATACCTTTTAGGAGACAAAAATAACAAACCAAGGCCTATCACTGGAACAACAATGTATGTCCTGACAGTGTGTTTGTGTAATGAGTCCAGTTTTATAGGGAGCAGGGTGATTGCAGAAGTGTTCTCAGGTGTGGAATGGGCATGGCACTGTTGGGCTGAAGAGGGGGTGGAAATAGGTGTGTGACAAGGACTGAGAGAGGGAATGGAGAGTGGGAGTCTGTAGAGCGACAGACCATGACACCCACTGCCTGGAGTTAGTTAAGTTGCACATAAAATGTTAGGCAGAGAGTTACATTTCAAATCACAAACTTTGTATTGACTGCAGTGCGAATACAACTGTAATTGACACAAGGACTTTTCAATCACACTTCACGGAATACAAATGATGGAATTCTGAGTGAAAGACTGGAGAGAGGTAGACAATGAATGTGAATGAGAGACAGGGAGACAGACATGGTACGACTGGTCATGGCTGTACATTTCAATGCATTACAACACTATTACTGTTAGGGCTTAGGGCATGTCTCCTGGCAGAGATTTGACCCTTAAGGGCTGTATTTTGCGTGTCTTAAGTACCAGGTCTTATTACTTAACTTGAGTAAACTAAAGACCTGGAGGCGTGATCAATGCTCTTTGGCCACTCAGAATAGCCAAATGGCATTGATCACGCCTCCAGGTCTTTAGTTTACTCAAGTTAAGTAATAAGACCTGGTACTTAAGACACGCAAAATACAGCCCTTACTGTTTAACACAATTCTTTTAAGAAAAGTATGTTTTTGTATTGGTAGAAGTGTCCATAACTGGGTCAAAATGAGCCTGTAGTGTATGTATATCTAATTAATGTGTAAAAAAGAAAAAAAATAGTGTCTTATAATGTTTGGTTCATAAATCAGTCAAATGACAAAATAAAATCAGATCTGCTATTTATGCCCCATGACACCATTGTATGGCAACGAATAAACTAGGGCTTTTAAAGGGTATTTCTTCACCAACCAGCTCAGTGGTCTTACCCACTGACCCCCTTTCCACCGGTTGGTTCCCAATGGGAACCGGTTCAGTTCTTTTTGGTTCTTAGTCCATGAGCCAGAGCTCCAAAATTGGTGGGAAAAACGAGACCTATATTAAGTTGTTTATAGCAGGGGTCTGCAACCTTTTTTAAATTAAGACACCAAGTGAAAGATTCCAACATATTTTGCTTATCCTTCTTTTTTAAATATTTTCTTTCACGTTGTTATAATGATCATTAGACTCAGGGCAATAACAGAGTTCAGTTTTAATGAATGTAGAATGCAGGATGTAATTTACACACAAATGTGAGGGACATTTATTTGACTGCATTTTTTTTAATTGTTTATTTAAAACCAAAAATACTCTCACACACTTGCCAGTGTGCCAGTGATCACCCTCCTTTGTGCCAATGTTGTCACTGGTGCCTAAGGTTGCCTACCCCTGGTTTATAGGATCAATACAAGTAAATGAATACATGATAACCCTTCCACAGTAGTAGCTTTTTCATATTTTCTATTATTTTGCATATTTTCCTACATAATGCCTCATTAAAAATGTAACATTTGTAATACAATAAATCATTGTCTTCATGTAAGTAATCAATTGGGGAAGTGTCATGGTGATAACAATATAATATAGGTATGGTTTTGCCCACTCAATTTATAATTAATGTTCCAATTTTGGAGCTCTGGCTCATGGACTAAGAACCAAAAAGAACTGAACCAGTTCCCATTGGGAACCAACCGGTGGAAATGGGGCCAGTGACTGTGCACCCTGAGATTGGGAGGTCTGGGTTAAATGTCGACAGGTGGTGTACTGTACTTCTACATCATGGCTGGTGGATATACTTGCACATTAAACCACCTCACAATACAGAAACAGGAGATAGGCTCCTGTCACATGTCTTGGCAAGGCTACTTATTTGATCTTTATTTCACAAGTCATATTTGAGTAATGGCAACAACAAAAAGCTATGGAGGATGAAATTGACTGTGACTCTGCGTTAAAAGTATGACATGGCAGACGGACGTCACACTGATGTAAAAGACCAGTTGATGAGGGAGAGAAAACACAGTGCATGAGAAAGAACAAATTGAGATTAGATGACCCAGAAAAGTGCTGATGCTTTGAAGAGTCGTTTGTAGGCAGTGAGAGGCACAGGCAATCAAGGAAAGAATAAAGTTAGAAAGAATGTAATTATTAATTAATACTTCTGTATGGATGGATGCAGTCACTTCTAACGTTACTGTTTCGGGGGAGTCTCTATTTTTTAGGAGGTGGTGGGTGAGAGCGTACTTTATTCAGTACCGGTATATATGTGCGCACAACATACTGTACATAAATGCTATGCACAAATAAGCATGCATGTTGAGTTGTTGACAAGTGCTTTACTAATAGCCTATTATTTAGGAAACTACATACAGAAAAATATAAATTCATACAGGGCGGTGTGATTGCTTGGGGGGCCTGAGTGTTAATTTCATTCTGAAAGTGTAAAAATGAACCTGGGAAAACTCCCTTTTTCATTTTTATAGTTTCAGGAATGATCAGAAGGCTGCAAAAATCAAGAATCCCCCCACGGCAATGTGTAGAACAAACCTTCATTTAGCATACTGCATTATTTGGCTACTTACTAAAAAAGTAAGATATTATTTGTAAACTAAATACAATAAATAATTTTGTCGAATCCCTACCTTTACTGTGACTGTGACGCTTTTGATCCAAAATATAATAGACTCTTCAAAACCTGACTTAAAATAAATATAACTGTATGAAATGAGCATCACACCTGTCACAGACATGCGCAGAGCAAGTTCAGTAAGGAAACCTCAGTGCAGTTGCTGCCGGCCCTTTAATTGGGCCGCCTCAGCATCACGTTCACATGATTCACTTCATCCAATCACACACTCATTCCATCTTCATACCGGCTATTTAAACTGGAAGTTTGCACTGCTCAATCTGCTTGCTGGCTTGCTGCTGCACACACTGATACTGCTGCGCTGCTGTCTGCCTAAACTTTTGCTGCTCACCCTCCTCCACCCCAGCTACCACCTGTCGTTTTGGATCTGCTGTTTAGGTACGGGGGATTCGGATTTGGAGTCCCTATGGTTAGGACTGATGCGCTTGATCTGAGTACCTAAAAAGCAGGTCCAATTCATCACCAAACCATAATAAATATATTGCTCATTTTATATTCAATAGATATATATTCCATCCATTCTTGAGTTGTCCTGACGGAACTCTGTTTCTTTCATTCATCCTCATATTCCTCACTTGCATCTTAGCTCCTCCAACAAAACAATGTGAAAATTAGATGTGAGGTTGAAACGTGAAGCCGGTAAAATTGATTCGATTGGTAAAATGAATATTGTTGTGGGACGCTTTCACACTATCAGACCGTTGACAGCGACATTAATCAGATGGGGGTGGGCCGCGAGGTGTTACATTCTGATCTTTCATGCAACAACTTCTACAGTAAACATGGCCAGTTACAAATTGCCGCCATCTGTAAGAGCTCTTTTATAGAGCACCGAAGTTCTGACGTAACTCGCTCATCCCTTCGATTCCCCTTGTTCGCGGAAGTAATTTCTCTATGGAGAATAGCATGGGCTCATCTTATCATATGAGTGAAACGGAGAGAGAGAGAGAGAGAGAGAGAGAGAAATAGGTGCGATGAACTATAAATTAAGGTTACAAATGGACCAGTGAGTGTCTGGATTTGACGTTGATGTCATCATCACAATGTGTTTTGTTACAGTGGTGAGAAGCCATGGTGCCCTACCGCCTGCCCTCATCTGCCTCCTGTTAATTGCTTGTTAGGTGGGGAAATGCGTTTTTAATTGTCCACTGACACAGACCATCTAAAGTTCATTAGAGCTAATGCCCGCACGTTGGACGGACGGACGGACGGACGGACGGACGGACGGACGGACGGACGGGCGCACGCACGCACACATGTAGCAAATCTTGGTCTTTCGTGGGTGGTGTGCCTATATGCTGGTTAGTGGTTAATGGTGTTGGGGGTGCGTGTGTGGGTTTGATACCATAATAGTAATCAATCAATCAACTAATCAGTCCTGAATTGGTATTCCGACTCCTGATACACCACGATAACATAATTGTTATCGTGGTGTATTGATCTTCATTATAACTATGAAGATAATGATTATGGAGCTGGCCTGTTCTGACATCACAAGCATGTTCTGACATCTGCATAGACTCCATATTTGGGCATGCCTGATAAAGAACTCCATATATGGGCATAAAAGGGACACATAACTGTAATGTGGCATGCATTTCCAAGTAGGCCAGTGCCCAACGGGCACCGCTCTAGTAAACATGAAAAAATGGGAACACTCAGTAAAAGTTGAATATTCCAAGATTCAAATATACTTGGTAAATGGTACTTGAGTAAAAGTAATCAATTACTTTCCACCACTACTTTACCATCCCCCGCTTGCTATTTAATAAAGCACTCCAGGTTAACAATGGTGGTCTAATAGTGGTGTTAATAGCTTATTGACTCTGCCTCAGCTGTAATCACACTGGACGTGGATCCCATTGATTTGGTTAGTTTTGTACCTGTCAGCTGTAAGAATGCGCCATCGTCTGGGGCAATTAATTACCACGCTGACTGTCTGTCTCACAGCTTTAATTATAAACTTTCTTCTAAATTTCTCCTCTTTTCTTCCCTCTCCCCTTGTCTTCCCTGTGACCCCCTCCATCACCCCTCCAGTGGTAGTGTTGTATTTGCAGGCGGCTGGAACCAAGGAGTGGAGAGAGGTACTGTAAACTGAACTATATCATCATTTATTTAACTCACGACCATGATCACATGGTTTGGAGCACAAATTCATAAAAGTATACAATCGAAAGTATACAATACATTACAGATTACACGATATACATAGACATATCGGAAGGCTTTCCCTGTTTGTACAGTGGAAGAACATTTTTCAGAAAAGCACCCAGTTTATAGATTCTCTGATTCCCCTGTAATAACCGTGTCTGACTGCATAATGTACCCAAACTCATTGTAGTTGTTTTTTTGTTTGTGTTTGTATTTTTCATCATTCAGCAAGTTCAAATAAGGCATGTTTATTTTAAGATTTTTCCCCACAGAGAATGCCGGAAGTTAAATGCTAATTGTTCTGTAGAAACGTAGATATTAGCATATTGGCATTGGAAAACGTCCCACATCCCTGTCATGTTTAATGCACGAAGGGGATGAATATTTCTTCTCCTGTGAGGAATTGTCATCTTTTTCCTCTCTTTTTAGACACCTGAAGGTACAGGAAAGACAAGCTTGGCATGCAGCTTGTAGTCTTGAGTGACTTTGGAATTTCAAAGCTGCAAATTTCACATATCACACATCTCTCAATATTTGCCAATTGCCATTGACAATGAGAGGAGAAATTAGGTCAAATGTCCGCCAAATATGACGTAAATCTGTGCCAACACAAACATTAAATGCCATTGACAATAAAGGGAAAATTTACGTCATATGTAGACGAGCAAATTAGTTAACGGTTAACCGATTTGCTCGGCTACATATGACGTCAATTTTAGCCGCTAACCAAAGACATAAATTCAGTTCAAAGAAAGAGGAAATTAGGTCGTATGTGCCTCAAATATGATGTAAATTTTGTCCCCTCATATTTGCCATTGACAATGAAAGGACAAATTAGGTGAAATGTCCGCCAATATGACGTAAATTTGTGGCAACACAAACATTAAATGCCATTGACAATGAAGGGAATATTTATGTCATGTAGACAAGCAAATTGGCTAACCAATCACATAAATTCAGTTGTTCATGAGATGATGTATAATGATAAGAGCGCCCCTCACTTCACACAGGTGTGATTTTATATACAGCTTTTGTCCCCACACGTCTCAAGATTTGCCATTGACAATGAAAGGGAAATTCAGGTCAAATGTCTGCTAAATCTTGTTCCACACATCTCAAGATTTTCCACTGACAATGAACGGAGAAATTAGGTCAAAATTTAGCTAAATATGACGTAAATTAAACATCAAAACATTAACCGCCATTGACATTGAAGTGAAAATTTACGTCATGTAAACGAGCAAATCAGCTAACCAATCACAGGCAACAGGCATTCTGATTGGCCAGTATGAGATGATGCATGATGATGTATAAGAGCGCCCCTCACTTCACACAGGTGTGATTTTTTATTTATCTATAACTACTAATTCTAGAGATTCCGTCCTCAGACTGCGTCCTCAAACATTGTGCAACACTCTCCTCATCACGAGATTGCCCCCTTCTCCTAAGTGGCTGGAGCAATTCATCTGAATTTGCACAAAGATATTGACCAATGCAATGACCGTTCGTACGCACCAAATTACGAAGCCCGTTTTTCACTCACCCAAAATGTTTATTAACGTTCAAGGGCCCGGGCTGTGTGCGATTGCTTCCCCATGCGCAATCACAGTGTTTAGTGGCGGCACCTGTGTGGTGATATTTGGCATCCAAACGTCCTCCATTCACCTCCTCTACTCAATCTCTCTCTCTCTCTCTCTCTCACCCTCTCACGCACTTACGCACGTACGCACAAACAACCTTCAGTTCAAAACCCTGTCTACCCTGCCAATTTGCCTCTTTTTTCTTTCCGGAGGCGTTATTTATCCACTGGCGCTGATGTGTCGTCAGGGCTTTGATGGTACCGATCCGCTGGTTTATAGACGCCTCACACGCCCTCATCCTATACATGACAGGACCTAATCAAAAACACACCATGAACTTGCACCATAATCAACAGAGCAAACATCCCGCTGTGGGCCCTTGCTAGCACACACATACAGCGAAATTGTGAGTGCATAAATGCGTTTGAGAGCGCTTAAGAGCAAACCCAGACAAATCCTTTGTTGGCTTTGACATAATACCTCGTTAGCACATCACGCCTTGATAGTGAGACAGAGATAGAGAGGGGAAAAAAACAGAAATGCTTGAGGATGGAGAAAGATATGACAAGAACAATTCACATGGAGATAGAGGGTTGGGATGGAGATAGAGGGTTGGGAAGTCACAAGGTGAGCAGTACAATGAGTCATGTCCCAGAAAAAGAAGGCAAAACGCAGATGAAGCCTGTAGGCTGGTCAAAGGAAAAGGGTTAGGTGTAAGGGAGGGGCGAAGGGATCAGGGCAGGTGGTGGGTGTTGTTCGGTAGCAGGGTTTAGGCAACAGGGCACTGGGCAGGTCAGGCAGCTATAGCTGGTTAGGGGTTCCCAGTCACAGAGCTTCTGATTCGACAGAGGAGAAAAATAGCATCTGTGACAAATCAGGCATAGCACAGATTTCTGCCGGTGTCTCTGGTCTTCTTCATTTCAGTCTCTGAAGGGGACTGAAATGTGGGAGAGAGGACTTTTATGCCGGGCAGGGCACTGGGCAGGGCTGCAGTCTGTCAATTCCTCCTTAGTTCCAGATTTTTGTACTGGGGCCAGTTTACTTTTAGCCAAGTAGTAGCCTGACCAGTTTGTTTTGAGATGTCTACATTAGATGTCATGTCTTCTTTTATATTCCTGATTAACTGACAAAGGACGCAATCGTTCAGAAATAGTGTTTGTTCACAAGGCGGTCAGCCGGCTCTCATTGACTCCAACGTATTTACGGTTCAAGTTTTGTGTGACCTGACTGTATCTTGCCAGGGCCATTCAGATTTAAAGGAATACGCACACACACACACACACACACACACACACACACACACACACACACACACACACACACACACACACACACACACACACACACACACACACACACACACACACACACACACACACACATTTCTTCATGGTGAATGAAGAATCAAAAAATGGGGGCCAAGATCAACAACAGCAAAACTTATTATTTTCAAAGCATTGTCTTGTTTTGGATTATTGATTCACTGTGAAGAAATGTGACAAAAACAAACATTGTCCACAAATTCAAGGGCTTCACGGGGTCAGTAATTGATAGAATTGTTTGGGGTTGAAGTATTCATTTAACTCTGAGAACATGGTACAAATGCCATGGATACATTCACACGGAAGATTTTACTGTATAGATTATCTACAGCTACCACTACCCCCTGCTATTAAGACACATTTTCCTGGGTAACTAAACAATCTGCCACAGTTCACACACAATGCATCAGCACCTATTAACCAATCAGTCCCCCATCGATAGATTATCAGCCACTAAAATAGAAGCGCAGAGAGGGGATATACCACAGGATTTCTCTGCTGGGTCGATATCGCCAGGTATACGGTTCCGATATCCAATAAACTGGCTTGGTATAATGGATAGGATGGTGGGTGGAGTTGGGACTAAAGGACATGAGCAGGGGGTATTGAGGCTGTTTCTGAAGGCAGTGCTAAGGATCAATAGCTCATTACACCATGTTGTCGGGGACAGAGATGGAACGGTCCAGCGAGGGGGATTACTGGACTGATTGTGGAGGAGATATAGCGAGGATGGTGGACCGTGGGGGCTGGGACGGGACGGGAGGGCGTTCTGGGGAAGGTGGGCCGTGGGGGCTGGGACGGGACGGGAGGGAAGGTGGGCCATGGGGGCTGGGACGGGACGGGAGGGCGTCGAAATCTACGTCATGTCTCCGTGGACATATATATTAGCTCATGGACTTTACCAGGACATAAAATGGAATTTCTGTCATGGGAGAGATCGTGTTTCAGAGAAAACTTTAAATTTGTTGTTGCTGTTGTTATTGGGTTTACTCCGGTTTTTTCCACTTCTTAGTATTACAGTAGCCTATTTATTATATTTTCATCATATTCTCATCAAAACATTTGATTGGTCCAGCTTGGTCATAAATTCTCCCAGAAGATGAACTCAAACTTTAACATGTTCTGATTTTGGGGAATAATATGGGATTTTTGAAAAGGTTTATACTTTTTGAAATATTAAAGCCATGACTGAATTCAGTTCAGAGCCATGCACAAATACATTTCTGTTCAACATTCAGTTTAAACGTTTGGGTAATCCAAGACTCTGAACTATAAGGTGGAGGATGGGGTCGGGAAGGCAAGCTTTGCCGCAGCAGCAGCGTGTGGCAGCAATTGAAAAGCTGAGATCTAGTGAGGGAGCCGTATTTAAACGGACCGCCTTGTTGAGGAAATGAGCTGTGATTGGTAATAATAATAATAATAATAATAAACTTTATTTATATAGCACCTTTTTTTACAGTGTCTCAACGGATTTAATCTGGGCCTCAAGACAGAGGTCAGAGTCCAGTAGTACACCCAGATCTTTGGCTACTGGTGTGACATTTGCTGACAAGGAGTCGAGACAGTTTTGTAGGTGGGTTCTGGAGGCGAGAGGGCCAAACAGGAGAATCTCAGACTTGTTAGTGTTAAGTTGTAGGACGTTTGAAGACATCCAGCTGGTGTGTAGGAAAGCGTGGCTGATTGCTTTCAATCAGCATACTGACAGCTGATTACAGCTGAGACGTTTGCGACTCCCGTGCCCTGCTGCATGAACTAACAATATGCTTCTGTATATGTTTCTTCAGGAACGTTAGTTCAATCTAGTGTTTTGTCACTGTCGGGTAGAAACCACGTATTGGTCAAACTCTGTGGGTTTCGGACATACAAGGTTTTGTTCTTTGTCATCTTCATCAATCACAATAATATGTGTGATGATAGTTTCAGTGTCTAGTTTGTATCTGTCTGGTTACACTTTGTATCTGTATTACCTGTGGATGGAGTTTTTTGTCACCTGAAACCGTGTGTGCACATTCATTATCAGCCCGCTATCCAACCGCATTAATTATATCATCATGAATATATAATCAATTATATAATTTGTATTTACCGCACCAACCGCTGCCTGTAGTCCACCGTGTTGTTGTTTTGCACGGACCCCAGCCAACGTGTATACTGTATAGGCAGCTAATTTGTGCCAGATGGATGTGTAATTGTATGTAACAATGTAATTTTTTTTCTACTAACGCACACCGATATTTTGGGCGTTTTAAAGCTATAATAATATGCCATTAATTTATTTCCTGCATTATTTCACCCGCGGTTTATCCAATATTAATTAATAATATATTTAATTTACCCATGAAATCCACCCTAAACTGCGGTTACCTGCGGCTAAATCCGCCATCCGCAGGCCTCTAATCTGTGTGGTGACCGTTTGTATCTGTTTGGTGACAGTCTGGCAGGACAGAGGTGATTGACAACACTCTAAACCCGGACTTTGTACGAAAGTTCTTCCTGGACTTCTACTTTGAAGAGAAACAAAACCTGAGATTTGACGTGTAAGTAACACCGCCTGATCTTTCTTTTTAAGTGGTGCAACCACTTCCTTAGTAGCTTTGTGTGTGCCTGGCTGACTGGCTGGCTGGCTGGCTGGCTGGCTGGCTACCTCTGTCTGAGCACGGAAATAGCATTTAGTTGGTTTTCAAAACCAAGTGTCACTGTTGTGCAGCCTGGCTAACACACACACATCACATTTAGCGCTATCATTTATTGAAAAATTATTATTAATCGTCGGATCTGTGCTGTCAAAGAAACGTTGTTTTGACCAAAAATGCCATCTGGGACAAGGAATAGGAGATACAGGCAATCGAAAGAAATGGATAGAATGGATTATTATTATGGCGACGGCGATCTAAGATGGACGATCCAGTGTTGTGCTAACAACACAGCTAGCTAACCGGCTAACGTGAGTAGCATTATGGGTCGCTTGATCGAATGCACTATAAAAGCGCAATTGACATTAATCATCGGCAATGGTGTTAAGCGTCAGTATCAAAATTAGGCTTCAATTGACAAAGACCTTCGGCAATGGCGCTGAAAGTTAACACATTACCTGCAGTCACAGAATATTTACATTCACATTCCTCTGATCGTTGATAATTAGATAAAGGAGCGCAGATAAACATGTGAAAGAATCATCTAGAATGGAAGTGGATGGGAGCTGTTTTTATAGCGATCACGTGATTTCCTAGTTCCTGGTTTCAACGACAGTCAAACTGTGACTCAAACGGTGTCAATTGTGGACGGTGTCAACCAGGATATATTTCATTTGTTCAAATATGCGGATGATATGGCCCTGGTTGCCTTACTGAAGAAGGGGGACACAGCGGGGGAGGAAGCATACAGAGTACAACTTGTAACCAACGCCTCCACCTACTATGCAAGCTCACTCCTTTAGAGTGAGCAAACATATCATGGAAACAGTCTATAAAAACCTGAACTAAACTAACTAACTAACTACTCCTTCAAACTAGTGCTTTGCATAAACATTAGTTGAGTAGAGGTTTGGGTTGTGTAGTTCCTTTACGTCAACTATTAGACAGTCCACCTTCAATAGTTGCTCTGTTGATTAGAAATATTCCCAAAACGTCTCACTGTTCACTATTTTAGTTCAAACAAACGCAAACAAAGAGGACTCTTCCCATGCATACACCATACAACACGGCAGTGGCTCAGGAGTAGAATGGCAGCTTGGGAACCGGAAGGTTCCTAGTTCGATTCCCAGAGTTAGGGCCGATTCATACTCCAATTTTACCGCTGTTTCGGCGCTGTAGTGCCGAAATGATTTTGGCTCGTCAGAAAATTTCAGGAGCACCTTAGAGCCGACTTTAGGATGGTCCCCGCCCCCCCCGAACCTCAAATGATTGTAGGCTCTACAGAGCCGAACCGACTTTTATTCGGCTCTAAAATAGGAGTATGAATCGTGTAGTAGTGTCAAAGTGTTCTTGAGCAAGACGCTGAACCCCTAATGGTTTCCTCCGCCATGTGTGTGTGAATGGGTGAATGTAATGCACAATCTATGTAAAGCACGTTGGATGAAAGCGTTATATAAATACACCATCTACCAGTATGTAAAGCACCTTGGATAAAGGTGCTATATAAATGCACCATCTATAACACTACAAAACCTGATTATGCATGCAAGGACAGAGCATTAGGAGAGTGCATCTTATTAGCAACGGTCTTACCAATCATAATATGTTCTATTTACAGGTACAATGTAGACTCCAGAAGCTGTAGCATGTCTAAACACGTAAGCGTGAATATATTTTATATAAATGAATTCCTTTTATACTTTGTTGTATAGATAATGTCATGCAAAAGTAGTGAAAATGGCCGATCTACAAGCTCACAAGCCATTGCATAAGCTTGTAGATTTTCACAATTTTTGAAAAATGTATAACATTTATGAACATTATTGAACTTCTATGCCTATATTGACACACCCAAAATACTGCCAGGTTGGAAGTGGTTGAGTGTGACTGTGGGTTTTTATAAATATTGAACCAATGAAAAGTATTAACTAAGATGCATTTGAACACAGGTAATAATTTTCCAATTCCTGAAAAGTAGCAGTTTTGGACAAGGTTTTTGCCTGACAGCGACGATTAGCAATCACCTCGAGTTGGCATGAATAAAATGTTGGCATGAATAAGATATTGGCATGAATAGGATGTTGACATGAATAAAATGCCTGTCAGTGGATCTGAAAGTGGGTTCCAGGGACCTCACAGTTCCCTGAGAGGCTTTAACTCTGAGAGTATTAGAGATTTTGTCACCCGAATCCGAGTGTGCATATTTATAAAAAATAAGCAAAAGTGTATACTGTATACAGTAGTATAGCCAATCCACAAGCTCACAATGCGTCGCTGGCTCTCTGCGACGCGTTGTGAGCTTGTAGATCGGCTATTTATAAGTTGTGTCACTCACCATTGCCGACAGTTCACCAAAGTTACGGTTGTATATTCCCATTCCCATGGCAACAAGGCTGCCGTCCGTTCAGTCATTCACGTTCGCACATCGCAACGAACGTCTTTTCATGTGGCATACGTATATCCAGCCCTCGCTCCCATGCAGTCCCATGGAACAGAGTCCCACGCCAAACTTATATTCTTCCCTTCTGTTTCAGTTAGTTGTAAGTTTCTTTCATACTCTCAGCTGCCTGTTAGCCTAGCAGCTAGCAGACCTATATTGGTCCTTCCTTAGCCAATATAGGCGTCTGATTTGTGCCTGATGAAAATGTTAAAATACTACTAACGCACGCACGTCGCACGCCGATATTTTGTGCCTTTTAAAAACTATATTATAAGCCTAAGGAATATAGATGGATGCCATTAATTTATTTCCAGCATTATTTCACCTACGGTTTATCCGATATTAATTAATAATATATTCCATTGACCCTAAACCGACCCTAAACTGTGGTTAACCGCGGCATCCACGGCTAAATCCGCCATCCGCTGGTCTCTAGAGAGTATTCAAATGGAACAGAATGAAAGGGTGATTTGCTGATGGTGTATTCTCTTTTATCCTCATGCTGGTCACATCATGTGAGAGAGCAGAAGGTAAGTAGCCTGCATTATGTACACTCATTGACCCATTCGGACCTGAGATCAGATTAAAAAAATGTCTTCTACATCCTGACAGTTTTCATCTTGACCTGAGATCAGATTCTTTAAAAATGTCTTCTTCATGTCAGTCGTTCTTCGATTTTTCAAAAATAGCAGACCTACAAGCTCGTAGCGCACCACTCAGTGGCGTGCTATGAGCTTGTAGATCTGCTATTTTTGAAAAACCAAAACGGGTTCCCGCCTAAAATGGGATAATGACGGCAGAAGAAATCCCTGACTGCATTGCAAGTTAGACACCTGCTATTTGCATGGTAGACCAAACATCTACCACTCAGGCAAGAGGGAATAATACCTGCTTGTCTAGGCAAGATCATTTGCTTCATACATTGACATAACAACGCGTCATCAGAGCGGAGGGAGGGGCGTCAGCTGCGACTCCGTGGCTCCGCCCACCCCCCGGGGTAAGATTTGTGATTTGTGATTTGCTCTCGTTCACTGCAATGCAATTTGCGGCATTTTCAAAACAATATTGCGCAGAGTAGCGATTATCTAACGTATTTGCAATGCCATACGTTGAAAGATCTGTTGCCCGCGGACAAGGCACGTTACCTCCGCAAGTTAGATATTATCGGCATAGGTGTTTGCCGTATGTGATTAAGGATTGGAAAAAGTTGCATTGGCAGCCATAGAAAATTCTGCCCGGGGTAAAACACCGGATGTGATGTTTTTGGGCGTTCCTGTCTTGTTAAAAAACCGGCTGTGACGTTTTTGGGCGTTCCTGTCTTGTTTCGTGTCAGTGTATACAGTATCTTCCGGCAGGGCTATTTTGTCAACCAGAGTAGGGAGACCATCTCCAACCATTGCAGATGTACTAATTAATATAGGATTATCTCTATACCATTAGTCAGGGGATATTAATAAAATCTTTGAATACATTTCTTACCAAGAAATGTCTTTGTCTTTGTAAGGGTGTCTATACTAACATACCCCACAACTTTATATTCAACCACCCTAGGGGAATTTTTTATAGCTGCTGAAACCATACTACCATCAACAACCAATAGAGGGTATGCACGGACATCATCATCATACCCGGAAGTTATGCGGGGACGCCTAATGAGTGTCAACAAACTACTTTTCTGGCCTTGACAGTCCATACATCTAAACAGAAAAGCCCTATCTGATTGCAGACACAACACAATCAGTGCCGGGATTCCTTCAAAATAGAAGCTCTGGGGTGCCGGATGTCACATGCTACTTAAAGCATAATAAAATGTAGAACATTTTGCCTTATACAGTATATTGGTTGTTGATGGTTAACTTTCAGCAGCTGTCAAACATTCCCCTAGGGTGGTTGAATAGAAACCAATGTGGGATATGTCATAATTATGTTAGACACCTTTACAAACACATTGGTAAAGGTGTTGATAGTATTCCCTGACTACATACAGATTGGTTGAAATAACATTTTATTCTTTAAGATTTGTTCGAAATTGCAGCCTTAAATTCACTAGTTTGAAACGCATGCTTCCATTGCTCACAGTGGGGAATTGTTGCGTTGTTGTGTGCCTTTTATGTTGTTATTTTCATTCTGACAGTTTGGTCACATTTTCATCAAAGGGCAAAGCGATGCCAGCTGCCAGCCAGCTGTGGGGGAATTCATTAATGTGGCGCATTGTCACTTATTTTTTATCTGTCTGCGTTTTGTCACTTGTTCAGGTAAAACATCTTTCAGAAGTTCAACTTCAAAGATGGAGCAGATGTTGTTTGAAATGACATATTACAAATAATATAGCATGCACAACTTTGTATGCTAGCCATGCACACACACACACACGCGCAGTCGCGCACGCACATACACACACACACACACACACACACACACACACACACACACACACACACACACACACACCCCTGTCTTGGGTGAGGTTATTATGTGACCTCTTAGACCATGCATTTATATTACCACTCATTTTCAACACTATGTCATTAATATACCTTAGCGTTTCATTCAACCTTTATTTAAATTATCTGAGAAATCAATTGAGGGAGACCCTCATTTTCAATGATGTTGAGATTACACAAACATAAGTGAATTGGATGGAGCCCGCACACCATAGGTACTAGCAAGACGTTCTTTATTTAAATACTGACAACGTTTCGATCTGTTAGAGCTTCATCAGGTCATGTGAACATACACACAAGTTTGTACATTTATAATAAGGGAGTGCCCCCATTACCCAATCAAAAACACCACATTTTGGTGCCCCTCCCATCACTACAGGTGTGACTCATCAACCCTGAGTGAGTGGGTGGGGACCCAGACATATTGATGTGAATATAGTCTGTTCAGAAGATTTAGTGCACTAGTTAAAAACATTTAAAAACCAATTTAAAAAAAAACATACATGTATGTCTATATTCAAATTATCGGTACATCAAATAAAGGTCCCACATGTCCTGTACTAGGTCTGTGGGCTTAAATTTCCATTTCCAATGTTATTTCTATTTGTTGCATTGTTCTCCTTTTGTAGGGTAAAACTTTGCAAAAAACTGAAAAACAGGAAAATACTGATGCAGATACATAAAGAACAATCAAGAACACTACCAAATTAACTACATAAAGACACCAAAACTATATATATATAAAGTACACACCAAAAAAGAAATGCATGAAAACAACAACATATGCACCAGGTTGGATTTATTCAACGCAGGAGGCCACTTTTTTAAAGCTTAGGACAGTATAATTTTGAACCATATTTTTTACTTTTTACTTTTTAAATTTTTAAATTAAAATGGAGAAGCAGAGCTTCACTCCAAACAAAGGGGTTTCTACAGGAAATGTCTAATTTCGTCTTCTTGGTTTAGGCCCCTCGGCATCATGGTTTGAAGAGTATGAATGTGGTAACTTTCTCTTCTTAATAAGAGGTTATTTATGTTACCTCCCCTTCTTGGGGTTTTTACATGCTCTATACCAATGTATCTCAGGGAGGAGACACTATGGTTTGCTTCAGCAAAGTGTAAGGCCACTGGACTGCGTTGATCCCTGGTGCGTATGTTGCTCCGGTGTTCAGCAATCCTGGTCTTGAGAGCTCTGGTGGTCTTTCCTACATAGGCGAGACCACAGGGACATGATATTAGATACACAACATTGTTTTGGTTACAGGTAATGATCCCTCTAATTTTTATTTTCTTCCCTGTGTGAGGATGGTTATATGTGGTGCACTTCGTAGTGAAATTGCACTGTGTGCAGGCTCCACATCTATAGTTCCCATCTGGGACATCTAGAAAAGTACCTTTTCTTAAGGGAGGTAGATCTGATTTAACCAATACATTTCTCAAATTTGGGGGACGTTTGTTTACCACCCTTGGGGGATCTTTGAATACATTACCTACTTGTGGGTCTGTACTAACTATATGCCAATGTTTTTTAATAGAACAGAGATTACACAAACAACAATGATACAACAACACAAGAACAAAGAAAACAATGAACAAATTAAGAACAAACAATTTAAAGCGGTTAAATGTTGACAACAATCAGTTACATACAGGTAATGCACGATTATTAAGTATGTTCCTAAAATTATGCTAGGGTTTTCAGTTCGTGTTGGGTGCACCAATACTGAAAGCAGCCTTTCCCAGCTCAGAGTTGGCAAAAGGAGCCAGAAGGCCTAACCAATCACTGGAGCGAGTTACAATGTGACTGTCATGGTTTGCAGAAAGTTGAACCCAAAAGCAGAGCCAAACACAGGAACCAAGTTAAGGTATTTATTCACAATAAGTGAATGGGAAGGTAGCATAAAACAAACATGAATGCTGAGAAGAGCAGGCAGGGCAGGTGGCAGGCAGACAACAAGCAGGCGGGTGAACAGGAGAGCTGGGTTCATGAAAGGTTGTACAATGATCTGGCGATGAGTGGAGTGAAGGGTTTAAATACTGTCAGGGCTGAAGAGTTGATGGCCGGCAGGTGTGTCGGCCAGCTTGCCCCCACAGCAGTCACCCGCGTGGGTGGAGCTTCTTCGTCCACCAGCTGTCTAAAAACCCGTAAAAGACGCCGGCAGACAGCGGAAAATGGCCGTGCCTGTCTGGTAGGTCTGGCAACAGCTAGACACACACCCCATGGCCCCTCCCACCAGACAGAATAAAATAATAGGTGATCTACACATGATCTACTACATGTTACATCTGTTTAGAAAGTCGGCACAAAATACATTACGTACATTTTCAATGAATTTAGGCTTGTAGAACTTTGCTTTTCAAAGTCTTTTCAAAGTCCAGTGTCCCTCTCTGACACAAAAGTCTTGTTCACAGACAAGGAGTTGGTTTGGCCCAATTTGGCCCCAATCACTGGGTGCAGGTGTGTTTCCTGACAACCTATTTAAAGTCCTGAACCCCATTTTAATTGTTTTAGATCCATGAGCATGTCTCTGTTGAGTGTGTTGTGTCCATGTCTGTGTCCATAACTCTGCTGTGTCTAGTCTATTGTGTCTAGATTGTGACTATTTTTGAATAGAGTCTATTGTGTCTCTTTTGTCTCCCATCCAGTTCCTGGGTCAGACCTTCTGCACGTTGGGAGAGATCATTGGCGCTGCGGGAGGACGGGTAGAGAGGACGCTCTCGTAAGTCTTCCAGCATCCCATGCTGTACTGTTATCACTCGTTCTCAACCTTTTAAGGCTGTGACACAACACCCCCCAAAAAATAATCACATTTGAACTGGGGACCCCCATCTTGACAAGCATAGGGATGTAGAAGTTGAGGCATTAAATGTAGTTTAACTCGTCACTCGGCCACATACTATAAATCGAGCAGATCTACAAGCTCATAATGACCATTACTGATGCAGTAATGGTCCCTCCAGCCGAATGATTGACCAGAGAGTGAATAAATGTTAGGAACTCAGTTCCTAAGTGTACAAATGGAACCAAGTAGTCGACTACAACTGTGGGTCCTTGACCTTCACTTTGAAAAGACTGAGAATCACTGCTCACTACAACATGGAAGCACGTTGGACAGAGATCCTTGTGTTTGTTGATGGCCGCTGTTTATTGTTTCATCTTACATGCATGAAGGAGCCAGAAAATATGACCTAGCGGCTTTGGAGATGTTATTTCATCAGTATTGCACATGTCCTACCAGCTGTAGGAATGCTGTTTGGTTCATGGTGGAGACAGTACTGTATATTGCACAAGGCACTGATGTAAATAGGTTTTCAATGTAATGGGACCCAGGACCCGGGTGGTCATTTAGATGGGTCCCAGGGACATCTTATGAGTTCTACTTCAACAACGTTAGAGTACAGTATTGCATCCCAGGACCCCCAGAGGGTGACATGAGTGCGTCCTTTCTCAATTTAGTGAGTCTAAGGATGCAGGATGCAGGCTATTTGCATCACTGCAAGGAGTCGTACCGGCTGTAGGGATGTTTCCTGAACAGGTATATTGCAGCTTCTCCCAGTGGAACTGGCTGGTGAGACCATGGGCCCCAGGGGCCAATGCGTCACAAAGCCCCCCACAGCACATCACTGGACTGTTTCACCGCTGACATGGTTGAGAAGTCTTATCAAGCAGAGACAGACCACATATAGTCGGCTCTGATCCACTGACAGCTCCAAAACACTGTTGGGTGTGTGAGAGAGAGAGAGAGAAAGGGTGGGGGCTGGGGGAGGGGGGGGGGATAGTCGAATGAAGCATGAGGGAGGGATTGAGGGAGACGAGACAAGAGAGTAGAATGGAGGAGGGAGATATGACAGGAGGAGAAAGTGAAAAAGAATAAGCACTAGACGCTCTTTGATGACAGATATAGGAGGAATGAGGTGGGCCTACTGTCGTCACCAAGGCAAAACAAGTTTATTAGCACATTTCGAGGCAATTCAAAGTGCAAACATAAAAGTATACAATTATGAAACAATTATGAATATGTATTAGATAAGTGACTATAAGAAAGATATAAAATAAGAGAAAGAAATGGCAAGAAGATGTTAAAAATACCAGTAAAGGGCAGTGGCAAAGAGAAAAGAAACTGACACCATGGCACTAAATACATAAAAAAAGAAAAAAACTTGTATTGACATTTGACATGCCTTCATATATTTCTGTATTTGTATTGAATCATCTAACCCCCCCCCCCCCCCCCCCCCCCCCCACACACACACACACACACACACACACACACACAGCAGTGGTGGTTCATACAGTGACAAATTTGTGTCTCAAAAGATATTGTGAAGTGTTTCATCTCGATAAATATCTGAGATATTTTGCCACTTGAGTGAGTGTGGTGTTCTGTGTTGGTTCAGCCCATGTCCATGATTCAGGCTAAGCATAACTGCATGAGACAAATCGTTGTTTGTCTCCACTGGGAATTTGCACATTATCCATAGATTACCCGGTATAGATTTATCTCTATTAAATGGAATCTTTGGACTCGGAGTCCGGACAATAACTCATCCATGGCATTCAGTGTCTGTGTAATCAATCAAGTTTTCACTTAATTTATTTTCACCTTGGTGAAAGGTGAGAGCCATTGTGTGCCATTGAGTGTCACCATTGAACGGTTATAATACACTCTCAATGAATGTCTTAATGACATCCAATGTCAGGACAATGGTGTCTATGACAGACACTATAATAATTCCTCACCTCTCCCTGAGAAAGCACAGAGGTTACACAAGCATTAATGTCCTTTATTTAGACAATTAGCCCTTCACTAAGTCCCTCCCCAACCCATCCTTGTCCAATAGGCACGTTAGCAGCGAAGAAAGCTTGACCTGCATAGCAACCGTTGCTAAACTATTTAGATTGGCATTGGCCAATCACCTTTTGGGGTGGTATTTAGTGAAGGGCTAATTGGAAAGCCGGGAGAGATACCATTTTAGACATAATGATACTTGTGAAAAGGGACAATCTGCATAGTGTATAATGAGTAGGCCACTTTCACTTTTGGTATATTTTGATGCCAATACTTCTGTACTTTTACTGGTGCGGTGGTGCCTTGCCTGCCTTGTTCTTAATGTTTTTTTTGTTTTGTTTTTAAGGTTTTTAGACTTTTTACCTATTACAAGTTGGGAGTGAGCACAATGTCCACATTTCATTGTAAATCCTATGGGCTGTGATGCAGGAAAGGTCTACAAAGAACATTAAAAAGTGACGTGACAGGGGAGCTTGGCATGTCAAACATGTTAAGCTTTAAGTTTTAAGCTTGTAGATCACTAGCTTGTAGATCTGAATGCGTTGTGTTTAGGGAGGCAGGCTGGTGGCATGGGCGGTGCCAAGGAGAATTGGGGGCGGTATGGGGCGTTGTTGCTGTGCCATTAAGCTAGAGAGATCACATGAAACCCTCTTTCCCAGTGTCTCTGTTTAGAAGCCTGCAGGGAATAGACTGCTGTCTGAAAGACCACTAAAGAACCAGACACCACAGCCCCGAGGGGAGGGAGGGAGAAGGGGAGAGAAAGAGAGAGAGAGAGGGTGGGCGGGTGAGGGACACAGATTGGACAGGGAAGGGACAGATTGGGGACATGTGTGTGTGTGTGTGTGTGTGTGTGTGTGTGTGTGTGTGTGTGTGTGTGTGTGTGCATGCCTGTGTGCGTGCGCGTGCCCACGTGCGTGTTATGTGTTCGCATGTGGGTCTTTGTACATTACAGTACATTGTGACTTTGTACAAAGTCACACACACACACACACACACACACACACACACACACACACACACACATTATATATAATCTCGGGTCTGTCGTCTTCAGGTCTCTCGAACACCCACGCACGCACGCACAAGCACACACACAACCTGGCCATAATTCATAAGATTGTAGCTAAATGGGAAGGCAGGGTCTATCATTAGGAGGTGTGCTTTTAGAATCCTGATTTATACCTCATTGTACACCAAAAATAGCCAAGTTATTAACCAAGAGTGGACTATAACTCAGGCAGTGGTGGAAATACTACTTAAGTAAAAGTATCAATAACACAATCTAGAAATGATGTTGAGTAGTTAGTTTCATAGTCTTCTTTCGGTACGACTGAATTGGATAGGCTGTGAAACTGAATATGCCTCTGGGACATAACGTCTAATCTAATCTAATCTAATCTGCATAAAAATGATAAGAAATGCCATGTTTAAAAATAAAGATCCAAGGGGGAGAAGATACTGTGATAAAGAGGGCCAGATAAATTAACATCGGGGTGCATAGTCACTAAAGCTTACTGAGGAAGATATTTCAGTTAAACAGGATCTGAACCACTCTACGTTTTTACCTTTTATACCAACATACCGCATTCTAGACGTGAAGTAAGAACCTTCTTAGGAATAGGCCTAAAGTAAGAGGAAAAAAGAGCTGTTTAGATTATTTTTAAGATTAAGGTTCCAGCACTGCAAATTTAAAATAGGCTAGAACAACGCCTGAAGCAATTAAGATGTAATTTACAATTACAGCTTGTATTACATCAATTACATACGTCTTTGAAGGGGCGAGGTGGGACGCTATCAGTGGAACAGGATAGTTGAGAGACAAATATTTTTAAGAATTGGAGGAAGAACTGATTAAAGATTGATTAAAGACAGCAGAGCAATGGCTGATCTGTACGGATCAAAGGGGGCGGGAGTGAAATGTAAGCTCTAATAGAGGCAATCTTGTCAACGAAGAAGTAGGTGATTTTTCACAGACTTCGGGTGAAACTTCCAGCCAAGTGGAATGGGGAGTAATGAGAATGTTTTTTGGTTCGTAGTGGTTGTTTGAGATCATATCGGAACATGCTTTTCTTTTTCAGCTTTGGCGAGAACGATTTTCTGGTATTAATCCAATTTATCTGGTAATTATCCTCTCTCTCTCTTTTATCTCTCTCTCTCTCTCTCTCTCTCT
Source organism: Protomyctophum parallelum (assembly GCF_964188405.1). Lineage (NCBI taxonomy): Eukaryota > Metazoa > Chordata > Actinopteri > Myctophiformes > Myctophidae > Protomyctophum > Protomyctophum parallelum. The sequence goes on from NC_139705.1 coordinate 41,249,283, forward strand.
CTCTCTTTTAATTCAACTAAATTGCAAGTGTATAGTCTCCGCGACCTCAGTGATTATCACTGTGTGTGTGTGTGTGTGTGTGTGTGTGTGTGTGTGTGTGTTTTAGAAACGCGCTCTTACCTGGCTGTTGCTATAGAAACCCACGAGTGCCTGGCAGGGTGTAAAAGTAGTCTGATTGGCCCATGAAAAAGGGGAACACAGTTGGACACAGTTATGCAAGCACGAACGCACGGTAACTTAGTACAGGTAAACGGAACAGGAATGTCATATATTAGGGATGCATCATTAATCTGTAGCATAAAATCGGCCATATCGGCCATGAAAATGCCATATCGGTAACGGAAAGGTCCCAAAACAATACAGAAAAATGTTTAAAAAAAATCATCAATGAGTTCAATACATTTCATTTGTGTACTCATTCAGTATAGTCATTCAGTTGTGAAAACAGACACTTGGAAAAGAGTATAGGCTATTTATTGATTGATTGAATACTTTATTAACCGGCTTTGGGCCAAGCCCCTAGCGCCTAGACTTGTTTCCATTGTGGTCCTCTGTATAATATCAGGATCGGTCAGTATCGGTTTCGGCAGAAATTACCCTGCAAATAATCGGATATTGGTCATAATTTCATAATCGTTGTTTGTTTTTACGTCCGGAGAGCCCATCCAGGACAGGCAGACACGTACTGTACGCCTCCTTGCTCAGATCTGAACCCATTTGATTTGGCGTTAGGAACACGTTGCAACCACATGCCCTTGCTGACCCCAGGCAGGGTTTGAACCCACAACCTTCGGCAAAAAAGGCATATGCGCTAATTGGGCGGCCCTATTTACACACATGTATGCACTTATATGTTATAAGTGCACGTGACGTGTACATTGTAAATTGTATGCATCGTGGTTAGAAGAATCGGCACACACAAGCACTGCAACAGCAATACGTTTAAATTTGCAGTCATTGGAAGTAATAATGTGTATGTACAAGAACATTGTCCTCATGGACATAAATCAAACACACAGCCACTGCTGTCTTTCAGATTAATCCACGTTTGAGTATAGGAGCCAGGTCCGTACGTCCATAAATCCCACCACAGAATTAATCAGAAAAACGTTAATCCAATCATTAATCAGAACAGCCTTTTAATTATCATAGATTAACTTAGAATTAAAATAGCAGCTGAATAACACAAGCACAGGTCTTCAACAGGGGATCCGGGACCCCCAAGCGGTCCTCAGAGTTACTACTGTACATGGCCAGTCCTTTGCTGATGACAGAAATGGGGACAGACAGAGGGGACATGAGACAAACAGTGAGACAGGCAGACAGACAAAGTGCATAAACAGACGTGATGCTGCCTGATGCACACGTTCTGTTTGCAGAAAAAAGAACTATAACCTGTATTCCAATGGACAGACAGAATCATTTTCAACCTGCATGGCGTCTCTATCATTATAAAGGCAACATTTCCCCCCTTTTCATCTTTCACTATCGTGATGCGTTGTGATCTTGTAGATCAGCTATTTTTGCTACTTTTGTGAAAAAATAGGGTATTCATTTATGAAAATAAATAAATACAACCCCCCCCCCCCCCCCCTCAAAAGAAAGAAATGTAGAAATACTAGGGTTTCTGCCCCAACAGCGACAATTTGGAAATGGAATAAATGTGTGGATTCCATTAGGGTTCCCAGACGCCCCTGGCAGTCAGACAGATGGAGATTGATGAGGTGGGACAGCACCTAAATAAGCTGTCAACAAGGGTGGTTACGTCTGTCGTTGTCATAAATCCACAACACCATGTGCTGTCTAACGATGTGTCTGCGAGGCATATTGACAGCCGCCTGTTAGACTGCACGGCGTGTTAGCACTGAAGAGGTGATTTGTGACGGCTGAGTGAACACATTGGTGGGATTGTCTACTATTCTCGTATTGGTGATGCCATGTTTGCATCTACTGTATATCTAAAGCCAACACACAATGCACACATGGACCTAAGGGTTGCAAACTCACAGTTTAAATCACGTCTACTTTTATACCAAGGCCTTCTCTTTAGTTTATTGTTTTGTTTATTGTTGTACTGGTTTTATTGTGTATTTTACCATCCCCCCATTCCAACAGAAAAATCCAAATAAAAGATTATTATCCATAAGAATTTATACAATAGGATTTGCTCCTATTGGAGCACCTGCCAGTGAGGAGCCCCCACCAGGAGGACGTAGAGCCTTCGTCCCACTCCTCCCGCCCAACACTCCCCGCTGACAGGGGCCGTCCCAGCTCGTAGGAGTACGTGCATGTCTATTAACGCCCTCCCCGTCCAGCTTCCCTCCACCCAACATGGGCCAGTTGTGTTTGTGTAGACTAGAAGTCTAACAACTACACAATAGCATTGACAACACAGACATGTGTGGGAGGAATCAATTGGCATAATGACTAAATTGGGGAATTTAACGCACGCACACACACACACACACACACACACACACACACACGCACACACACACACACACGAAATGTTCGTATTTTGTGCTCTTTCATAATACGTTTGAGATGTGCTATTTTGGAATACAGTATGTTTATTGTTTACTGGAGTTTGGGTTTAGCACTCCACTGCAAATCTGTTGAAACGCAGCCTGTTTCTTCTTTTGTTTTCTTTTTTTTTATTCACACACCACATGCTCATAGCCAAAGCCGAAAACATGCGCACGCACGCACGCACGCACGCACGCACGCACGCACACACACACACACACACACACACACACACACACACACACACACACACACAGACAGACAGATACATTTCTCTCTTTTACACACACCAGTGTCACCATCCCGTCGGCGGTTCCCTGCGGGCTGTGTCCTCGACAGCACTCACCTGCCATCTGGCACGGTCTGCTCCGCTCCGCTCTGACAGCTCTCAGACAGACCACCACCGCCGCCGCTGCTTCTGCAGATCGGCTCCATGCAAGACCCAATATTAGGAATTCAGCTAATTGCTGTCCTGTTGGCTGGCAGGGCCCCCAGATTTATATCCGAGGCCTGGTTTCTGGATCCTGTGCCATGCGGTTCAGTCAAAGGGCTTCAAAGGATTTAGGACCATTTATACTGTATATCGCACCAGATGGACCTACTGTTGTGTTGTGCACAGCACACTGTAAATGTAAGAAATGTCATTGGCAAGCGTTGCTCCCCGAATGGGCACTGCACTAGTCCACGTACAATACTAACGGCAGTTTCAGACATTTGGAGAGAATTAGCAGCTTTAGCAGGGTCCAATGGAGTTAAGAGGTTTAGTCTGAAGTGCTTTAGGTTCAATATTAAAAAGGAGTTAGGTGGTTTCCTCCCAACAGCAACGACTATGGTAATTAGCTTCAGGAGATTAACTGACGGGCGCCTTTTCCGCCAACAATTATAGTGAAAGAGTGCATTCTTTCAAACTACTGAGAGTTGTGGGGTCCAACCACCTCCTATATCCTGACCCCAATACATCAAACAAAGAGTTCATGCCATGTAGCTATATGAGATGGACTCCCTGGTGATACATTATATAGCAGGCCTGCCTATGGTCTCTCTTTTATCTGATCTGTCCAGCTTACATGTTCAACCATTCTGAAATAACAATCCTGAGAGAGACTGTAGGAACGCTGAGAGGGAGATAGTGTTGGAGAGACAGTGGGCTCCACTTGTGTTGCCGTCGTTTCCCGCGACGCGGCCCGCAATTCAGCCGCTGCCCGAAAATTACGAGTATAGGAGCTTGCTCTGTCCCTTAATGGTATTTTGGTCCAGTGTCACCCGCTATCTACTTTGCCGACACCGGTATTTGCACCTAGAGGTGTAGTCATGGGCGTGTTGGCACACTTTCCCCTAAATTGCTATTTTGGTCACATACATTTGGGAAGGCGATAGTTTAAAAGCACCTGTAAGCCTGTAATGTCCGGGCCCAGAGTCAGGCTGCCTCATCTCTCCTTATTCTCCTATTGCGTCTGTTTGTAATTTTCCTATACTCAGCAGAAGTGAGTGCCACTTCCTTGTGTCCATTGTGTTTATATAATTGTAATAGTCAAAAAGTTATTTGTGCCAGGCATTGTGTGGTGTGCGTGATTTCATTGGCTCGTTTAGTTACCCATCCATAGCGCAGCAAATGGGGTTTAATCCGATTTACAGAACTTTCCTTTTCATACCGTTCCGTAGAGACGGCCTACACGCACAATATATATACCAACCGAGATTTGAGCAAGTTGTTGCCAGAGGGAGGCAGTTTAGAGACCAGGATTACTGCATGTTTTTTGTGAGGGTACCTATCTCTAGGGGACACGGGGAGAACATGCAAACTCCACAGAGAAAGGCCCTTATGCCAACCCCGCCTCGGGTATGGGCACTGCATATAGCGGAGGATAGAACAAGCCCCCAGCACCCACAGCGTCCGCAGCGGGACCTTCTAGCTGTGAGGCGACAGCACTACCGACTGTGCCACCGTGCCCCCACAATGCCGCTTTTGAAATGTGTCTGTGTTTCACTGTCTGCAGAATGCAGCTGTTATTCTGTGTAATTGATATCATGGGAGTCTTGTAGAGTGAAGTGAATATGTAGTTCTGGTCATTTTGGGCTCTCGTGTGGTGGTCAAACCATTTCAGCAGCACACTCTTTTAACATCTGTCCAGCAGTTCTGGTATATCCGCCAGCTGTCGGCTGTGGAGTTTGAGTGGATTTACTCATAAATAATTCCCGCCTTGTTGCCTGGCTGGCACTGCAGGCAGTTGGAAGCCCGAGTCCTCAGCCCCACATCACACAGAGCTCTGTGCTCACATTCTTTCTGTTCTGGTCTCCCTCTTGTTATGCCTCCACCAGCGTCAGCCGTGGCTGTCTGCATTGTGTCATCGGGTTGTCCATCCGTCTCCCTCCATATTATGTACATATACGCACGTACCACAGACCCACTTTGTGAATGCGATATCTCAGCAACGCACAGCTCGTAGTCACGATGCCAAAAATACTTTTTATTGGGTTGCCAACGTTTCGACAAACAAATTGCCTTCTTCAGGGTATGATCTTTGTTACGCATAACTAAAGCCAAAACCAACATGCAGGAGGACACACAACACATTCCATTCCAACTTTCTTGTATGTTTGCATAATATACAACCATACATATATTATAGCAATAGTATATTATACTATTGCTATAATAGTGTGTGGTTGTCACAGAAAGGCATCTGGACTTATCTCACGGCACACCATTGTCACCATGCGTGGAGGGAATTGGCACGTCAATTAAATTGGGGAGAAAAAATAGATTAAAAGAAAGCTGAAACCAAAACAACCTTGTTGAACGGCACCTGCGGACATCTCTTATGTCTTATAATGAAACACTGTGACTTCCCTGTAAGTGGCCCCTAGGGGCCCCTTTATCCCTCCCAATCTCTCTCTCTCTCTCTCTCTCTCTCTCTCTCTCTCTCTCTCTCTCTCTATCTCTCTCTGTGTCTCTGTCCTAATTGCTTTTTTATTTCCTCAAGTCTGTCCTTCCTGTCCTCAGTAGCTCGCAGGGTGAAGACCTTTGGATCCATGACCCTGACGCTGTCAGAAAGTTCCTTCCATCTCTCTTCTCTGTCTCCCAATCTATTCCAACTGTTTTATGCTCCTTTGTTGTTTTATTTGCCCTCTGCTTTCGCTCTGTCTCGTCCCAGTTTGATCTTTTTAACATCAGCTCAATTTCTTCCTCGACCCGCTCAGCCTCACAACTGACCATTTAATGATCCTGAGAGAAAGTGAACTGGAAAGGAAACAAAACAAATGGAATAGAGGAGTTTCAGTCCAACGGCTTGTCACATCCTCAAGTTTACTGGAAATCAACACGCTAGGAGTTACAAATGTAGAAACACAAAACACAAAATAACAGGATTTGACTAATTGGCGTGTCCAGACACACAACCAGTGGCGTGCACAGACATTTAGAGGGGCAGGTGCTCAAATGAAAAAAGGGCACCTTGTGCAGCGCGTGGAACCGGCTGGTTGCCTTAACCCATTTTGGGGCGGTAACCCATTTTGGTGTTAGCATTATGGTATGCTTTAGCTATTGAAAAATAGCCGATCTACAAGCTCTTAGCGCGCCACCGAGTGGCGCGCCACGAGCTTGTAGGTTTGCTATTTTCTTTTAATCAAAGAAACTGACATAGAAACATAGCTTTAGATTGTGGGGGCCTAAATAATATAGTAGAAGCGTTTTTATCAAGAATTGATCAATGTCACCATGGTCCACACTCCACACACTACAATTCTTTTTTTTTTAAGAGCACATTGCCAAAAGGGCAGGGGGTGCTCTAGCACCCCCTAGGGTATCTGTGCACGCCACTGCACACAACTGTTATTTGCTGTACCATACAGTAGTTGTCTGCAAATGAGCTTTAATGAGCTTTAGAGATAAAAAGCAGACAACACTGCTGGCTGGAAGGCATATACCGCCGTTCTGCACAGCATTAAGTGCTCAACTCCAAGCTGCTTATTTTCACCTGACGGGGCATGGAAGTATCACGTTGTTCCAACCAGCTCCTGGCAATATAGAGACCAGGATTACTGTACATTATTTATGTATGTACCTACCCTAGGTGACACGGAGAGAACATGCACACTTAACACAGAAAGACCCTTTTGCCAACCGCTGCTGTTCAAACCGTTTGAAAAAAGTTTAAAAATGTAGCAAGTTATGGTTATTTAAAAAGTAAAATCGAAAAATAAGAAAAAGGCGCACATTCGTAGCCACAATGCTGTATATTTATTGACAATAATCCAACGTTTCGACCTAGGAGGTCTTCTTCAGGGAATAAACCAGCCAGATGGCAAACACACACTTATAGGGGAGCAAAAACAGGTGGACTCCATAATAGTGGGGTGTGGTTGTCATCAGGAAAAAACAATCAGGTAATTAGTATCAGAATCGGAATCAAACTTTATTGTCACATCACATTACAAGTAACATGGGTGAAATTCTTGTTTGTGCAGGCTCATCATAGCAGTTACAGCTATGGCTGTAATTGCTGAAGCCCCACCCACCTCCCCAACACAAGGTCGCTCAGTTATAGCTATATGTCAGTGTTGTTACTACTCAAAGGTTTCATGACGTGACTCCACCTTGTTTACCGCCATTGCTAAATCTGACCACCAAGTCAGAAAGCCTGAACAATGTAAAAAACAACAGCCCACACACATCAAAGTTATTTTTATTTTTATCAGATTTGAACCACATTCCAATGTGAATTGAAATGTGATTCAAATTAGATTTTTACAGATGAGTCTCGGTCTGCAGTCTGGACACTCAGACATTAAAGCCTGATATATATATACTGTTGTTGTATACTTTGTTGTACAATAGTGTCACTTGCCGTGACAGATGTGCTATTTTCAGCAAGAGCAACAGAGTCAACTCACGCATTATATCCGCAGCAACCAATGCAGATAGTTTGAACAGATCTGATCACTTGCAAATATGTCACTCAGCAGTCAGCACTAAAGATCAGATTTGAGAAACAAATTTGCCTGCAGTGTGAAGGTTGCAATGATGCCTGAATGTCGAGCATCAATGGATCTGTCTGTGTCATGTGCTGAAGAACACAAGGCAGCTTGCAAACTGTCCATCAACTTCCGGCAAGCCAGTGCTTTGTCTACATAGCCTATACCCATCTTGTATCACCACGTCTTTGTAACTCCCTATGCTGGCCACTTTTGAACATCTAGCCATGTCCTGTGCACAAAAGATATAGGCATAGCTTAGAAGAAGCAATCAGCCTCTGGAACTGACTGATATTGAACTTAATTAATTATAGCCTGGCATTTGACACCGTGGACCATCATGTCTTGCTAAATGTCCTCTCGAATACTGGTTTTCACCACAATGTGCTAGGCTGGTTTAAAAGCTACTTATTTGGCCACACACAGTGTGTTAAATTTGGTGACACACTGTCTGACTCTATCACCCTAGAGAAAGGAGTCCCTCAAGGTTCCATTCTAGGACCTTTGCTTTTTCTGCTGTATGTGAACCATATTTGTAGTCAATCCAAGCATAGTAGGTATCATATGTATGCAGATGACACAATTCTGTATTCCTGTGCCCCCTCACTTGATGTGGCAGTGTCAAAGTTGGCCTCTGACTTTGTCTCCTTGCAGCATGAACTGCTAAACAGCAAACTGCTACTAAATGGCCACAAAACCAAGGCCATGCAATTTTCTCCAAATAGCCTAGTCAATGTCCCCTCAAATATCACCACTCTGGATGGAGTATCCATCGAATGGGTTGAGTTGTATAAATATCTTGGGATTTGGTTGGACAACAAGTTAAACTTCAAACACCACATTGACACCTTGGCAAAAAAGCTTAAGTTCACGCTGAGTTTCTTCTACAGAATGAAGTCCTGCTTTTCTAATGCTTCTCGCAAAAAGCTGGTTACAGGCCTCTTCATGTCGCAGCTTGATTATGGAGATACTGTCTACCGCTTTGCTAGTTCCTCAACTCTGAGCAAACTTGACCCCCTGTTTCATGCTGCATTGAGGTTTATAACCAATTCCTCCTATAGGACTCATCACTGTACTCTGTACGCCCTCGTGGGTTGGTATTCCTTAACGTCTCGCAGGTTGCTACATTGGTATACTCTCATTTATAAAGCCATTCTTGGTAACCTCCCACGTTACATTGGTTCTAAATTTGAACTTGTCCAAAACTCTCTCAACCTCAGATCAAATGCTTGGTTACGCTACGTCGTGCCCGCAACAAAATCTGAGGCTGGGAAAAAAAGCATTGCTTATTTCGGACCCTGGTCTTGGAATGACCTACAGTCCAGACTGGCTGCTGTGATTCCCCTAGTGAGCTTTAAAAGGATTGCCATGGGCACACTTCCCATACATTGCTCCTGCTTTGACGTATAGCAATTGTCTGCTTGCTTTTTAGTCAACTAGCAATTAGTCCTTACTGGTCGCATTCCTGTTCTCCCTTTGAGCTTCTTCGGTAGTGGGTACTGTATTTATGAGCATTGTATGTCTGTCCTGTTTTGTTACTGGCAGAGCTGTGTCACTTATTTTGCCTATTGTCTTGGCCAGTTCACAATTGTAAAAGAGACTTCAGTCTCAATGTGGTTTTTACTGGTTAAATAAAGGTTAAATAAATAAATAAATAAAATATATGTTAATACCTACAGTACTAATACGTAATAACAGATGCTCCTTCTTTTGCAATTACAGATAATTCACTTCCTTTCCTTCACAATGGGAGCACACACTATTGCCTACATGCTAAGCACTGCAGAAAGTAATTATGTATGGCTGGCATCGCTTGTGTATTTTGCATCGCCATTTGCATTCAGTTGTTGGGCCATAGGATTGTGTTTAGCAATCATTATAGCATTTTTAAGAAATTATCAGTTTCTTTAGACTCCTGCCGGATGTACTGCTTAAATCAGCCATTTTCGGACTCTTGGGATGTCGGAATGGGCCGTTTGAGCAAAATCCCCAACATCCCCGCACGCACGCACGCACACACACACACACACACACACACACACACACACACACACACACACACACACACACACACACACACACACACACACTTCCATCTTTGAAAATTGCTTTTTTCCAGTGTGAAAATACTGAGTGAATCTGATGTGTGGATAGATTAGGATGCAGTAGGCAGGAGAGTCTGCATGTACAACGACAAAAGCTGAATCTTTCCTTTGAGAGCATTCAAGCAATCAATACAGGTTATATAATGGTTTGAACTACTAAAGATTTGACTTCTAGGGACAAGAAAAATGAGTTTGTATTTTCAAATTCTTGGCGTCTATTGTTAATTGTATCTCCATTATGAACACAGATATGTCCTAGAAGTGTGAAAAACATATTTTTCATTGTGCCTTGTAGATTAGCTCCATTGTCAAATTGTTCTAGTGCTGGGCTGAATAGCAGCTGGACCTCATTATAACTGTCAATGAGTTGAGTTATACAGGAGCAGGTTCCATTTAATGTCCCATTTTGAATGGAACCATTGTAAATGGCAGTCAGGTGACATAGGGCTATAGGGAACATTGGAAAAACTATACCTGACAGCTGGGAGCCTGTCACGTCAAACGTCTGGCGAAACATGCAGTAACTATACTTTTACTCAACTCGTCAAAAATAATACCCCTTGGGAGTGACAGTATGTAGACATGTGTGTGTGTTAGTGTCATTGTATTTCTATATGGCCATAAACAAGTAACCATGTTTGTGTGTGCATCTGTGCATGATTACTGTACATTCTTCATCAATCTCACAATATGCTTATTCTTCCCCACTCTGTCTGTCTGTCTGTCTGTCTGTCTGTCTGTCTGTCTGTCTGTCTGTCTGTCTGTCTGTCTGTCTGTCTGTCTGTCTGTCTGTCTGTCTGTCTGTCTGTCTGTCTGTCTGTCTGTCTGTCTGTCTGTCTGTCTGTCTGTCTGTCTGTCTGTCTGTCTGTCTGTCTGTCTGTCTGTCTGTCTGTCTGTCTGTCTGTCTGTCTGTCTGTCTGTCTGTCTGTCTGTCTGTCTGTCTGTCTGTCTGTCTGTCTGTCTGTCTGTCTGTCTGTCTGTCTGTCTGTCTGTCTGTCTGTCTGTCTGTCTGTCTGTCTGTCTGTCTGTCTGTCTGTCTGTCTGTCTGTCTGTCTGTCTGTCTGTCTGTCTGTCTGTCTGTCTGTCTGTCTGTCTGTCTGTCTGTCTGTCTGTCTGTCTGTCTGTCTGTCTGTCTGTCTGTCTGTCTGTCTGTCTGTCTGTCTGTCTGTCTGTCTGTCTGTCTGTCTGTCTGTCTGTCTGTCTGTCTGTCTGTCTGTCTGTCTGTCTGTCTGTCTGTCTGTCTGTCTGTCTGTCTGTCTGTCTGTCTGTCTGTCTGTCTGTCTGTCTGTCTGTCTGTCTGTCTGTCTGTCTGTCTGTCTGTCTGTCTGTCTGTCTGTCTGTCTGTCTGTCTGTCTGTCTGTCTGTCTGTCTGTCTGTCTGTCTGTCTGTCTGTCTGTCTGTCTGTCTGTCTGTCTGTCTGTCTGTCTGTCTGTCTGTCTGTCTGTCTGTCTGTCTGTCTGTCTGTCTGTCTGTCTGTCTGTCTGTCTGTCTGTCTGTCTGTCTGTCTGTCTGTCTGTCTGTCTGTCTGTCTGTCTGTCTGTCTGTCTGTCTGTCTGTCTGTCTGTCTGTCTGTCTGTCTGTCTGTCTGTCTGTCTGTCTGTCTGTCTGTCTGTCTGTCTGTCTGTCTGTCTGTCTGTCTGTCTGTCTGTCTGTCTGTCTGTCTGTCTGTCTGTCTGTCTGTCTGTCTGTCTGTCTGTCTGTCTGTCTGTCTGTCTGTCTGTCTGTCTGTCTGTCTGTCTGTCTGTCTGTCTGTCTGTCTGTCTGTCTGTCTGTCTGTCTGTCTGTCTGTCTGTCTGTCTGTCTGTCTGTCTGTCTGTCTGTCTGTCTGTCTGTCTGTCTGTCTGTCTGTCTGTCTGTCTGTCTGTCTGTCTGTCTGTCTGTCTGTCTGTCTGTCTGTCTGTCTGTCTGTCTGTCTGTCTGTCTGTCTGTCTGTCTGTCTGTCTGTCTGTCTGTCTGTCTGTCTGTCTGTCTGTCTGTCTGTCTGTCTGTGTGTGTCTCTCTCTCTCTCTCTCTCTCTCTCTCTCTCTCTCTCTCTCTCTCTCTCTCACAGCGGGATACCGGGGAAGAAGTGTGGTATCATTATCTTCACTGCCGAGGAGCTCAGTAACTGCCGGGTCAGTTCCCCGTTTCCCTCTTTCCCTGTCTCTCTCACACACACGCACACGCACACATACACCCCCCCCCCCCCCCACACACACACACACACACACACACACACACACACACTCACACACACACACACACACACACACACACACACACACATACACACAGACAGACAGACAGACAGACACACACACACACACACACACGTCTGAACATATCCCCAGCTCACTGTGCATCGTGGATACTGCTGTCACAGCCATGGTGACACACTTTCTCCCCCAGGTTTATTTTTATTGGAAGTGCCAACTGGCCTCGCCCCCCAGCACGGACACAATGGCTCAGGTTCATTTGCATGGAAAGCTTCTAAGCTAGGTGGAATTCTCAGGAAATATGGCTGCTTAAGACTGTACGATTACAGTAGGAAGACTATCCTATTTACTAGGGGTGTGCTGAAATATCGATATTGCGATATATATCGATACGTCCCCCTCGCAATAAATAATTATTGAAATAATAATAAGTGATGTTTAGAAAAGGAGGAAATGACAGCTAAAATAAAGCAAATCCCACTCTCTGATTCCACAGCGACCAGAAGTACTGAATTGCTGGATGGTGATTTGTCCAAACAGCTTTGTGGGAATTCAGAATGCAGAATGCATTTCCTCAGCAGTGGACAAGTCCACTGACACCAGTGATAATTGTCAGTTGGTGGTGTTTGTGAAGTATTATGATGATACCAGTGATAATGGTCAGTTGGTGGTGTTTGTGAGGTATTATGATGATACCAGTGATAATGGTCAGTTGGTGGTGTTTGTGAGGTACATTATGATGAGGGTATGAGGCAAAGGGGGAGTTGATTGAGTATTAATTTAGTTTGAGTGGTGCAACCACTCCTATAGACAGCTGTGTGTGTGTCCCTCCCTGTGTCCGAGCAAATATCGAATATCGTGATATTATCGTTATCGAGGGCCTAATATCGCAATATATCGTATCGTGAGGTACCCATATCGTCCCACCCCTACTACAGCCTGCCTACCTACCTGTTAATGTTTTGGGCAGCTGCTGCTGATGATTTTACCAGCGTCGGCGTGATACTTTTACAATTAATTGTAGTAGCCTAATGCTGGCTACCGCCGCAGTAGCTCGATATAGGATACACTTCTCCACCATGTTTAATGTATATTCCAAAGTGTGTACACATTGTTTAAGTCAAAGATGCGCAGCATCATGGCTTTCATATCGTAATATAAACTTTGTCTAAAAGCAATCCACCACCACCATCACTTCTAATCAATGTTTACAATCTGTCAGTCCCTCTCTCCCGGCTAGAAAAACAACTGTCTGTCATGGAAGTAGGCTACAGCGGAAACAGACTTCCTCTTCAAAATAAGAGATTAGTCAACACTAGTTTTATTTCTTAAGTGAACTTACAGGATGTGTAGATATATTTGTAGCGCCCTGAGAGATAATGCTTTTGACTGGGTGTCTGTCATGAGTGACTGTGTAACGCTGTGTGGTCATCGATCGATCATCTGACAGCCCAATTAATATCGCTGATCTCGTCTTCTTTTTTATCTTTTATATTTTACATTTTAGCGGCTCTTCCATTCATCTCTTTTGTTGCTTACACAACAAGTATTTTGACATTAATAAAGGTTTTGACGGCGGCCACAAATCTCTATTTTAACGAGTTCCGATAATTAACTGTCAGGAGGACACTAAATGACTTTCCACTTCCTCCGGTCCTCTGTCATCCGCTTGCATGCTGTATTAATACCATACACTGTGTGTGTGTGTGTGCGTGCGTGCGTGCGTGAGTGCGTGTGTGTGCGCGTGCGTGCGCATGTCAACAGACTTATGTTTCTTTGTGTTTACCGTCATGCTGGGATGCTTACCCTTGATAAGACTTTCCTTAGAAACACGTGCGGGCGGTTCGTGTGTGTGTGTCTTGGAGGAGGGGGTGTTCTAGCACACATCCCATATCTGCCAGTGACACCTTCAGTTGTTGCCTTCAGTTGTATTGCCCTCCAACTGAAGGTGAGGAGGACTTAGTAGTTCATTAGTTGGAGTCTAGATTATTGGGATGGAGCTCGTTCATTTTTATTGATAACAAGCACTTTATCGATCAGGCATATTGAGCCGGGTTCTTATCGAGCCCAGCAGTATAGTGGGCCTAGGGCCTATTATAGGGCCTTCAAATACAGTATAGCCTACTTTTCTAACAGACGGAAGGCAATTAACCTTTTTACCAATAAAATAATATTAAAGAAACTGGTTAATATGTATACCGTCACTTTAAAAGCATAGTTTTCTTTACCCGGACAGCACTGGTTGGCAGGTATCAATACACTTTTAGACAGACAGGATGATTAGATCAAAATAGTGTCAATGTTCCCATCTAGATCACCGGATAATCAGAAAGGACCTCCGAACATCGCACGTTTTTTCCAAACCATGGATGTGCGAACCTGTCTAGGATCACTAAAGAAGTAAAGGAAAGGCCAAGCCTTTCTTTATATAAGAATTTATATAAGAATTGATCAATTTATAACATATAAATGATGTAGCCTAATGTTGATCATAAAATGTATTACACTGGTCCTGTTCAATAATCCTCCCTTCGTTAGAAAACATTGTGAAATCAATATTTTCTATTACATTCTTCTACACTTTGTGTATACGGTATAATATTTGGAGTGCAGAGCACAGAGACACAGGCGGACAATGGTCTATTTATTCAGAGAAATAGAGTTGAGCTGATGATCCGTAGCTGGAGGAGATCGACGGAGGCAGACTTCCCGAAACAGGGTTGCATTGAAGACTCACTGTAAACACAGGAGAGAACAAATGACAGAGAACAAAGAATCTGTCTAAGCCTGGGTGGAATGTGACTGAACTGGTCAAGTTTAGATCGAGTCTATACACAATCTGGCTGAGACGGAGGCGTTGAACCGTGCTACGAAGGGCTGATTAGCATCTGTTCTCCTGCCTCGAACATCTGTCTCCACTACTGCAATTAGAACATAACGAGAGAAAAAAATTTATCCCGGTGCTCAAATTTCCTCACCTGTGCTGTCCTCCAGTGTGACCCATACATGGTTTGTGTGACGCATCCCAAATGCTCATTTGCTTTTGGAGGAGCCGAGAGTGGTGAGAGAGGGAGGCTCCCCAAGCCGTTTGGAGTGAGTATACATTTAAGTGTATCCTGCAGGTCTCCTTCTTTGGAGAGCGAACCTGATCGCTTCCCCAGTCCTTGCGAGGTGCGAGGAAACGACGCGAGTGGAGGATGTGAGGTTTGAGTGTTAGGATGATCTGGCTGTAGAGAGAGAAGCAGAAGTCAGTGGGTGAATGACAGAAAGTGTGTGTGGCACTTTGTAAATGTATCCTGAATGTTTTTATTTATCTTTTTTTTTTTTCTTCATCCCAATTGATTCCTCCCCACACACAACATTGTGTGTGTTGTCACTGCTGTTGCATCCTGACTAGGCCAGAGCCTTTATCCTACAACTCCTTCCACCCTGACAGTTGCCACCCCAACCCATAGGATTAGCAATGACAATCATCCCATGTTTGGGGGAGGGAAGCCGGACAGGGAGGGTCCCTGTCCGGCTTCCCTCCCCCAAACATGGGCCAATTGCGTTCGTGTAGAATCTCGACAAAGCCAGATGCACCACGGTAGATTTGAACCCACAACCTCCGTGGTGATGGGCAGGCACTTTAGCACTGTGCCACCCGAGTGCCATTGTGTCCTGAATTAATCCATTTTCACAAATCGAATATACAACCAGTTGTAAATATAAATTAATAAATCATGCACATTTGCATTCCGGCTTGACAGGCTGTTTCCTGTGTTTTACATTTCTAATATGTAATTTTTTTTCTTCGTTTTTTCTCACCAGGACATTGTTACCATGCAATTATGTGCCAACAAGCTGGACAAGAAAGACTTTTTTGGGAAGTCAGACCCTTTCCTGGTGTTTTACCGAAGCAACGAGGACGGGACGTGAGTTGAAGATATTCAGACGCTCATCTGACAGAGTAGATGTCTTTAACTGTCAAGCAGACTCTATTTTTGTAGTAACAAAAGTCTGACTTTGTTTTTTAGGCTTATTATCTTTTTGCCTGGGTTGTACAGTCATCAACAAGAGAATGCCCAAATCAATCTTCTTAATTCATGGATAAATTTATGTTGCAGAGAAAAGCGTGAAAGTATCTTGGTGACACAGAACTTATTTTCTGCACCAGTTGAAAATCGTGTATGGTAAAGAACCAATGGGAATCTGTCTTTGGAGCCTATTGCTAACTCACCTTCGGGTGTTTTGGACCACACACTTTAGCATTTTAGGTGAGGCTACTGTACTTTGACAAGAATAAGGTGATTCTGCTGCCCCCTAGAGGAGACCTGTATATTTACTTCCAGGTTCACCATCTGCCATAAGACGGAAGTGATCAAGAACACGTTGAATCCCGTGTGGCAGTCCTTCACCCTGCCTGTCAGAGCACTCTGTAACGGAGACTACGACAGGTCAGTCCTTATTCACTGCAACTCAATGTCCTGTCCTTTTGTATTTCAATGGCAAGATCAGAAAGGCCTAATCCAACCGATGAAAGTAATAAATACTGCCACCGGACTGCCATCGGATGAAACATGAAAGCTTATTGAATTCACCTGTTGCCGGAGGGCGGTCAGAATAATGCCAGCAGTCGGTCGCGGTGTCTCAGAGACCAGCGCTGGTGTTATTAGGACTGACTCTGGTTGCAAATACGTCCATCCCATCACTACGTGTACCGTAGTGTCTTGTTGCTTCTCGACAGTGTTTTCCAGATGGGACATTTTCAATTATCGTACCTTATGTGAAAGAACACATATTGAGACTCCTACAACATGAAAACGCATCACATACACTTCGTGGAATACTTCCAGAAACTGGACAAGAAAGATGCGAACAGTGTTTTTAATGCCTTTTAAAGTACAGATCTAGGGGCAGATTTACAGATTTCCTGACTTATTTTGAAAAGCCAAACGGAATACCGATTCAACTAGTCTTTATGATAGTTGCATCTCTATCGTGACACTAAACTGACACATTGAATCTTGAAAGTCTGGCTTCTGTATTGTTTTTTTAGGTTCTTACCGACACCGAACCACATCGAAGGTTTAAATCAGGGGTGGGCAACCTATTCAGGCAATAAAAAAAATCCTGCTCATACCGTACTACAATTCAATTTAATTAATATTCACACAATGACCTATAATATGCTAAACATCTGCAACCCCCCATTGGTTAAAAGCTGCAGTCAATAATGAAAATAAATTGGGGTAGGCCACCACTGCTAGTTACTCTTGCATTGACCAAATGTACTGACCAAGATACTCCCCAAGGGTCCATTTGGTTCCATTGCTACACTCCCAGAGTTATGGGGAGGTCTGTGGCATTAAGTCAATTTGGTAGCTGCTGTTTGCAATTCTCAAACAGGCCACTGTCAATGTCAATGTTGAGCGCTACTTTGATGTGAAAACCTTCATGTGAGAAAACACATAGGCCTACCGGTACCCAGCTTGTGCAAATGGAATACACAACCATGACAATAGCACATCACGTCCTTTATAGGCCTATTGACTATTTTCCTGCACAGTGCTTGCTGGTGATAGGTACTGTAGTGGAGAAACAGGGGAAATCTTCCTCAGATCCTTAATTCCTTATTGTCTTTCAGTGTCAAATTTGTATGCATGTCCTCTCGTGCACACATGATGAGAGGCTAACTTTAGTTTACCAACTGGCTTTGTGAAAACAAACTTCCTCTAAATTGTATTAGAGGAATTTCAGATCCTTCACATGTTTTCCCCCGGTTCATTGTCCGTTCAGAAATCTTGTCAAATGTGTGGTTTTGTGTCTTTCTCAGTTCCCTGTGCTGCAGATGAAACAAACACTGTTTGACATGAATCATTCCAAGCTCACTGTGTGTCAAGGGTATCTGTGTGCAGGGACCCATGTTCAGTCAAAATATATATATATATTCATTTTGTTTCTTTCCCTGAAGTGAAGCATTTTTTTCCAAAAATGTTCAGAAATGTTCAGCATTTTTGCAGATCTACAAGCTTACAACATGTTACATGCAAAACATTGTAAGCTTCAGGGCTCTACTAGGCTCCCTTCTTTTTGAGGGCCCCTCCTATATACAGCTTTAATGTTTGTCTTTAAACGATGCTTGTTTAAGAAAACGCCATAGACAATAAATAGAAATCTAATGTTTGTTTTGAGGACTAAAACAAAAATCATTAGCACCCGTTGCTTAAACATTATGTTGTAAGATGATAAGAGCGCCCCTCACAATTTTTTCCCCTCAACACCAGATCTCATCAGAGAAAATAGCAGATTCACAAGCTCATAACTCGTCGCGTAGTGAGCTTGTAGATCTATATATTCTGCCAAATCTTCTCACCAGAATAGGCATGCTAGGGTCCCTGTGGTCAATATTCTGAAGACAACATAACTAGACATGGCTCTCTCTCTCTGCAGGACGGTGAAAGTGGATGTGTATGACTGGGACAGAGATGGAAGGTAAGAAAACCTCCATTTACCCACAGGAAGAACATTGCATTCACCCACATGAAGAATAATGAAAGATTTGTGTTCCAGCAGGTTACACATGTTTTTTTTCTATTCAGGTTCACACTGTACAGAGTAGGTACTGTAGAAATGGCATGGTACACAGCAAGGAGAGAGACACACAGATAACTAGATAAAGTGCCAATCGGCACAGGTCTCCACCAGGATTCTTCCTCAGCCTAGTGGGAATATGCGTGCACAGTTTCATCGCAATCGGACGCTGCGTTGAGGAGTTGTGGCCATTTGCTACTCCTGAAAACTGTAGGAGCCAATCGTGGCCAATCAGGATGGAATATGAGAAATCAAACAAACCTGTCTTGATCACATGACTATGGAGATCATGTGTACCGATTTGCGTGAAATTTGGATAAAATGTGAAGGAGTAATAATAGAAAATGTGTTTTACATATGTCGGCCTCCTGGTGGCGCTATAAAGAGCAGATGTGAAAAATTCCAGGCAAAGGTTTTTCCTTGGCCTCTAGGGAGTTGGCATACAAAGTTTATCTAAGCTCATCTCGCTCAAGAATCGCCTAAGGGTGGCGCCATTTCCATGGTGCCAACACAGAATAAATCCATATACTCACGAAACAATACTGATTGGGTCTATCACGGCTGTAGCTGCAGGCTCCGCCCAGAGCCTATAAAGCAACGCACAGCCGGAAAGACGTCATTCCTGCTTTTTTCTGCGCTAACACAGATGTATTTCTAAGACTACCACTTCCATAACTCCGTTGAGACTATTATTCCCCCTGGACGAGTGCTTCACTTGTACCCTGGAATTCGCGGTGGAAACCCGGTGGTCTACACTCACGAGAACGAAACGCAGTAAGTTTCAGAAACAAAGAAAAAAAGGGGCTTTTTTCTGTCAGTGCTGTGAAGCCTCTCGGACATAGCCCCGTTAGCTTTGGCTAACACTAGCTTAGCTTTAGCCTAGCTGTTGACAAACGCTAGCTTAGCTTTGGCTCAGCCTAACCAGTGTCGGGGGACCTCACGTTAGACAAGACACAGCCGCTCGTCGGAAAGAAGCTCAGCCCGGCGACCCGCGGAAGTCAACCTGCACTGCTCTGCTAACGGTGAGTTGATAAACCTCCGCTTTGCAACCCCAGTTAGCTCTGTTTTCTCCCCTGTTTTCTCTACACTATCGTTGGAAACTTTGAGGGACCCTACTAGCTAAAACGCAGTTTTCACAGACTCCCTCGGCCCGCGCTGACCCACGTTCTTTCCCGCTACGCTGTGTCGCAAGACCCCGTCGGCTCGGGAAGCTCTTCCCGCCACGTTGTGTCGCGAGACCCCGTCGGCTCGGAAGCCCGTTCCACGACTATCACAGGCTCCCACACGGCCGCAAGGCCTAGCACTAGATCGGCGATGCACGTTGCTCCGCGTCGAAAGACCCTAGCTACTAGCTAGCTACTATCTAGCTGCCCTCTGGCTACTTCTAGCCTCCTCTAGCTGCTATCAGCTACTCCTGTTGCTTCTAGCTACTGTTGACTACCCCTGGCTCTTGGTGTGTGTTTCTGTAGCTGTTTATAGTGACTTCTAACGTCATCTGGCTACACCTAGCGACTTTGTAGCTGTATTCTAGCGACTTCTAGCTACTTCTAGCGGAATCTAGCGGTTTCTAGCTACTTTTTCTCCAGACTTCTGGAGAACACTGCGCTTGGCCTACAAAACTCTCTCCGTGTGTCGGAAGACCCTGGTTAGTTTTCTAGCCTTTACTACACCTCAGTGGACAGTTGGAAAACTAAACTAGGCAACATGGCTACCGGCGGTGACGCTACACAACACAACCAGACCCAGGAGGACCCTCAGTGGGTATGTTTCAGTCGCAACTGCAACAGAACCCTGGCAACAGACAACCCGCATAAGCAGCAAGCTGCAACGCTGTTTCGCTTGCTACCGGTGTTTCTAGCTAATCCTCGGCCGCTAGGCGTTGATTTTAGCGCCACCAACAACAAGCAACCACCGTAGCCGGGTTACGACGCTAGCTTGCTATCCAGCCGCAGCTTCGCTAGCCTTCCTAGGTTAGCTAGCTCCCGCTAATGCAGCTATAGCCTTTTAGCTCCGCTAGACACTAGCTAGTTTCCAGCCGTCAGGCGTTAACTACAGCTTCTCTAGCTTCTCTTTGGCACGGTTGTTTTTTGCTATCGAAGGCCACAGGCCTGCTCTACGCAACCCGCACTACCCAACGAACCGCCGCATCGCTCTGTGTCGTCAGACCTAAACAGCACCAGCCCGACGGCCGCGCTACGCGAGCCCCAGGCTTTGCGGCCTTCCCGTAGTCCGGCGCCTTTTCTTTCACGCAACTAAACAGCTTCTCTGGCCACCACAGTTTCACAACGTGGTCGTCTCTGTTTAGACAGCTGATTTTCAGTGGAGCATCACGAGTCCTACTCTTCTACTCCACCACCACTTTTCCTTTTTTATAATTTTTATATTATAACTTAAAGGAGAAGTGCTTCTACAATGTCTTGAACTGCTGGTTCCTTCTTTAAGCTACAACTGTGCTTGACCTACAAGACTCTTCCCTGTGTCGGAAGACCCTGGTTAGTTTTCTAGCCTTATTACACCTCAGTGGACAGTTGGAAAACTACACTAGGCAACATGGCTACTGGCGGTGACGCTACACAGCACAACCAGACCCAGGAGGACCTTCAGCAGGGGTGACAACAGCCCTCCCGGGTTCCCGAGGAGGAACGCCACCGGGAATTTCTCATGCAACTGCAGCAACCTGCTGTCCCCTGAGGACAGTCACTCTCGTCTAGAGCATGCTCGCCAGGCTCTCGAGACCTCTGGTCTCTACCCCTGCTGCTTCTGCTTCGCAGACGGGAAGAAAAGCTGACGCATCTCACGCGTCAAGAGTCACCAAGACAGGTCCCTGGTCGACACCTCCGAGCCAGGCTGTCCCGACCAGCCCCAAACTTCGAGGCCTAGGCCCACCACCTCGTCCTCTCTCTCCAGACCCCTCAACCTTGACGCGTCTCAGAGACACCATGACGAGTCCTTCCTGGGCTCCTCCCCTGCCAGGAAGGCGGCTCGGACCGCCAGCAACAAGCTCCACACGCTCTTCACCACACTGGTAAACAGGCCTGTGGAGCCAGACCCAAGACATCAGCCAGGCCTCGCCGGCTGGCTCTGGGTGCTGCTCTCCCTCCAGCGGGATCTCGTCGGCCCACCAACGAGGCTCCCCCGAGCCGGGTGGTTGCGACAACGAGATGTCGGATGCAGTCCTAGGCCTCCACCGACAACTACCGCTGCTACTACTTCACGCAGCGGCCGAAGGCACGAGTCTCACTCGACATGGTTCCCCAGCGACCCTCGACTACCGACTGCTTCCCTCAACATTACAGGTATGTACATTGTGAAGCTAGGGTTGTTTAGCTATTTAGCTAACTTTTTCGAGGTCGGGAGTAGCAACCTCGTTGGATGGCCGATGCCACCCTAGCATGCTTAGCATTCTAGATAGGCTGCTTTTCAAGGTGGACGACGGACAGCGAGCTCCTCCAAGAGCTCCCTCCGCACGCCAACCCCGACACACCAGCGGTGGTAGGGGTGGCCGCTCTGGCTCCAAGCCCCACCAGGAGAGGGCAGGAGGCCAGCTGGCACCGTCCGGTGCCTCGGCCGGCACCCCCAACCGTGACAGACGCCCGGCTGGGCGTGGCCACGGCCGCCCGCCCCATGGCCCCAGACGAGGCCAGGGCAGAGGCCGTGGGGAGCCACAGAGCAAATGACACCGTCCCAGTCCCAGGGGAGACGAGACCAGACGTCTCCCCTCCCCCCCCTGAGCCTGGATTTGAGTATTCTTCTCACACTCAGACCGCCCAGGAAGAGGCGGGGGCTCACGATGCGGAGCATCACCACGGGTGTGGCCGATCATCGACATGTTGTTGTTTCCAATGTTGTACCTGTTTTATTTCCTGTAATGAAGGCCTTCACGCCATTAAAACAAACAACGACAACAACATCGGGGGGACATGAACCCACTGCCAGGGGTAGCCCCCGGGCTCTCCGACACAGTGGGGCGGGACCTTGGCCTTGTGGCGGGCCTAAACGCCACTGGCAGGACGGGTCATGCCAAAATTTTCTCTGGTCCACCAGGGGGCGCCAGCCCTGCGCGACGACGCGCTCCCCTGGCGATGGAGAACCCCCTTGCGCGTCGCCTGACACAGTGGGAACTGTGCGGAGCGTCTCCTTGGGTTCTCCGCACCATAGCGAGAGGTTACAGGCTCCAGTTCGCTATGAGACCCCCTGCATTCGGAGAAGTCCTCTACTCCGATGCACGCGGCGAGGCGGGTCAGGTTCTCCAGCAGGAGATCGACTCTCTGCTGGAGAAGAAGGCTGTCAGAGAGGTACCCCTGAGCCAGAGTCGCAGCGGGTTTTACTCACGCTACTTCCTGGTCAAGAAGAAGGGGGGGGGGCTACGTCCAATCATGGACCTACGAGCTCTCAATCGGTACCTCAAGTCCTTCCGCTTCAAGATGCTGACAGCCAAGTCTCTTGTGCGCTCTATACGCCTGAACGACTGGTTCACATCTATAGACCTGAAAGACGCCTACTTTCACATCCCTATCTACCCACCTCACAGGAAGTTCCTGAGGTTCGGTTTCAAGGGGAAGGTGTACGAGTACACGATTCTCCCCTCTGGGATGTCCCTGAGCCCCAGGGTGTTCGTCAAATGCACCGAGACGGCTCTGGCCCCTCTGCGGCGAGGAGGTCTACGTGTAGCAAGCTACATCGACGACTGGCTTCTGAGTGCGTGCTCGCCACAGGAGGCACTGTGGAACACCACTCGGGTGGTGTCCCATATGTCCTCCCTAGGGTTCACCATAAATCACGAGAAGAGTGTTATGGTGCCCGCCCAGTCGATCAACTTCATAGGCATAGCACTGGATTCAGTCTCCTTCACGGCTCGGTTGAGCCCGGAGAGGATCGAAGCCTTCCTGAAGTGCGTGGCCCTGTTCCAGAGAGGACACAGACTGCCACTCAGGACCTGCCTACGTATGGCGGGACTGATGGCATCGGCCATCTCCCCGGTGCGGTTGGGCAGACTCCACATGAGACCCTTTCAGCGCTGGTTGAGGTCTCTACGGGTGCCCACCAGATTCCTCTCGCGGCGAGTGACAATCCCCGGGGAATGCACGCTCGCCCTGAGATGGTGGTCGGACAGACGGATCCTGACGGAGGGAGTCCCCCTTGGTCTACCGTTGACCAGGAAGGTCGTCACTGCGGACGCGAGTCTGAGTGGGTGGGGGGCCACCCACGAAGGCAGGTCAGCCAGAGGGATATGGGATGGAACCTTGAGGTCCGCCCACATCAATTATCTGGAACTCCTAGCGGTCTTCCTCGCGCTGCAAGCGTTCGAGCCGCTCATACGGGGCTGTCATGTCCTCGTCCGTACCGACAACACGACAACGATGTGCTACATCAACAGGCAGGGTGGACTGAGGTCCTTACGCCTGCACACGTTGGCATACAGGCTTTTGACTTGGTGCGACAGATGTCTTCTGTCACTGACAGCCTGCCACGTCCCGTGACTTTGGACGTTGTCCAGAGGTCTCCTCCGCTACAGCAACTGGTCCCTACACCCGGGTGTAGTGGAACAGATCTGGGACAGGTTCGGGACACCGGTCGCAGACCTGTTCGCTGCAGGCGGGAACGAGAAGTGTCCACTCTTCTTCTCCCTGACAGGCTCACTGACGTTGGGACTGGACGCGATGGCACATCGGTGGCCTCAGGGCCTACTCTATGCTTTTCCTCCACTGGAGTTGATTCCCTTCACCTTAGCCAGGGTGAGGGTTCAGGGCTCGAGCGTGCTCCTAGTGGCGCCAGCCCGAGGATCCTGGAGGCAGGACATCTGTCCCCTCCTCTACGACCGGCCCTGGCAGCTCCATCTATGGAGGGATCTGCTTACCCAGGCGGGTCACGAGATATTCCACCCGCGCCCGCAGGACCTAGATCTCTGCGTATGGCCGGTGAAGGGTCGACCCTAGTAGCCACAGGCTTGCCCCCTAGAGTCATTAAGACGATTTTGGGAGCCAGGGCCCCTTCAACTAGACAGCGGTACAACACGGCTTGGAACGTGTTTGTGCGCTGGTGTGCTGCGAGGCCGGAACGGGCGGTTCCTTTTCAAGCCTCGGTGGTTCTTATCCTAACCTTCCTGCAGGAATTGTTGGATAGAAACTTGGGGAACTTCTCGGTCAAACTCAACCTGGCGGTCGTTCGGCCTACCATGTGGGTATGGACAACAGACCAATGAGTGAGAACTTATTGATTCGTCAGTTCATGAGGGGTGTCAAGCGTGCTCGGCCGGTATCTAGATCCTTAGTTCCGTCCTGGGACCTGACTTTGGTGCTACACGCTCTGTCAAGAGCCCCCTTCGAACCACTGGACACAGTGGGTTTGAAATTTCTCTCACTAGAGACCGCCCTGCTGGTCGCCTTGGCTACAGCGAAGCGATCTAGTGACATGCATGCGCTCTCAGTGAGCTCAAGCTGCATGAGGTTCAGTGGGAACGATAACAGGGTTTCGCTCGGGCCGAACCTGTCGTTCCTGCCGAAGAATTTTCCTTCCGGATGTGCTCCGGTAGATTTGGCAGCTTTCCACCCGCCCTCGTTCGCATCGGCGGAGGACGAGAGACTGAACAGTCTCTGTCCTGTCAGGGCACTGGAACTGTATGTGAACAGGACTGCTGCCTTTAGGAAGGGCAGTCAGTTGTTTGTTGCATGGGACCCTCAGAGAAGAGGGACTCCCATAACCAAGGTGAGACTTTCACAATGGGTTGTGGAAGCCATACAGTTGACTTATGCCGAAAGAGGAGCACAACCCCCGGAGGGTTTGCGGGCTCACTCTACGAGGGGCATGGCTGCATCCTGGGCCCTTGCGAAGGGAGCCTCACTTCAGGATGTGTGTACGGCGGCGAGTTGGTCGTCCCCTTCGACTTTCGCCACGTACTATAACTTGGACGTGGCATCTTTTGGAATTGCTCACGCCGTTCTGGGAGCTGCCGCTAGGTGATGGGACAGTTGGGAACAACGGTCACACACGCGCACTTCAGGAGATAGAGCCTAGGGCATATAAGATGGGGAACCATCAGCCCGCGTCTGAGTGCTTAGACAGTTTTCACTGGCTAGCTCCTTAGATAGGTTCTTGTCTACTGGGCCTGTGGTCCAGATAGCCTCCTTGCCTTTCCTTCTCCCCACGGGCAGGGAACTGCTGGGGGAGGGGTCCCGGGTCGGGCCTCCTTTTCAACTGGTGGTAGTGATACGGGGGGTTTATGTACACCCTTAGGCGATTCTTGAGCGAGATGAGCTTAGATAAACTCTGGGTTACTTTAGTAACCTCAGTTTATCAAGCGAATCGAGCGAGAGAATCGCCCTTACTACCCTTCTTGCTTAGAAAGAGCACAGAAAAAAGAACTGGTTGATAGGAATGACGTCTTTCCGGCTGTGCGTTGCTTTATAGGCTCTGGGCGGAGCCTGCAGCTACAGCCGTGATAGACAGCTGCACGACCCAATCAGTATTGTTTCGTGAGTATATGGATTTATTCTGTGTTGGCACCATGGAAATGGCGCCACCCTTAGGCGATTCTCTCGCTCGATTCGCTTGATAAACTGAGGTTACTAAAGTAACCCAGAGTTATCCACAGATCCGTGCAGTTAGAGGTAAAAACACTTTTGGGCCAGTTATAGCGCCACCTTGAGGCTGAGTTGTAATTGTTCATGTGGCATTTCGTCCTGGGCCTAGTGGGAATGTGGGTGCACAATTTCACGGAAATCACGCGATGTGTTCATGATTTGCAGCATTTTGTTTGAAACTGAGCACTCCTGTGAATTTTGGAAGCCAATCTTAACCAATCAGGATGGAGTCTGAGAAATCTGAAAGACCGGTTTGGTTGAATGGCTCTAGAGAGACTGTGTACCAATTTGCGTGATGTTTGGACAAAATCTGTAGGTGTACTGTGCAAAAACTTGTTTTGCACAAAGCGGCCTCCTGGTGGCGCTATAACAGGCCGTTCTGGAAAGTTTGGGGCAGAGGTTCATGGTTGGCATCCAGGGAGTGTGTGTGCAAAATTTGGCATCGAGCGGGTTAACGGTGGCCGAGATTAGCTGCTCACGGACGGACGGACACACGGACGGACACACGGACGGACGGACGGACACACGGACGGACGGAGTGCAAAACATACTCTCCCCCATGCCTTCGGCTGGTGGAGACAAATATGGGTTTGTCATTGATAGAGAGAGGCTGAGAGTCCTGCATCGGAATTGGGATCCCATTACAAATATTGCACACCTGAAGCTTATGTGGCCGTGCTTTACATTAGATTGACTATAATTATGTACCATACTGTACCACAGTATGGTACAGTACCGTACTGTACTGTACTGTACTGTACTGTACTGTACTGTACTGTACTGTACTGTACTGTACTGTACTGTACTGTACTGTACTGTACCGTGCTGTTGTGTGTGTGTGTGTGTGTGTGTGTGTGTGTGTGTGTGTGTGTGTCCTCTAGATTCATGTATGTATATATGAATCTAGAGGACAATATCTGACTCCAAGTCTTAGGAATTAAATGAGGTAAAAACACTTTGAAATACAGTACACTCGTGCTTCCTAAGGTGTGATCTGGGTCCCTAAAGATTAATACAAATTTAGGTTGCACTTGCTATGCATCCCAAATAAGCTTTGTAAAGTGTTATGATAAAAACTGTCTGGCTCAGCTAGAATGCTCGAATGCTCTAATCATCAGTGACTGTCCTTTCCCGTTTGTGTAATGCTGAATTCACTCTAGCAGCAGCAGCTTCCGCGTTTGGAGAAAGCGAGAGGCATGGTCTCTACTCTATGACAAGGAGTGGGAGGGGGAGCAAGCAAAAAGCTCTTTTGCCAAATTTGAGAAAAGTTAACTTTTCTTCTGCCGCTGTGTGGCAAGTCAAAGCGACAGTCAACCAGATCTTGTCTGAATTAGTTATTGACTCAGACATTTGAAGGCACCTGAAGGTGACGTGGGTGTGGGTGTTTAGTATGCAGTCTATGCACCCATTTTTATGGCAGAGAAATTAGCTATCGCTGCAGGTGTGAATTCAGCATAATAGTTGAATTAATACTCTTGTGTTGCATGCCCAATCTGCAAGCTATTTCGAATTGTGAAGCTTTGTAAGCTTGTAGATCTGTCGGCACCAACATATGAAGATAGAGATAGATAGAGATATACTTTATTAGTCTCCCGAGGAAGAAATTTGTCTTAGACAAGTATAAGAAGTATAAATCAGGCTTTATACATGGTTTAAATCGGTCCACTTGCAGCCATGACTTCATCGGAGAATTCACCACAAGCTACAGGGAGCTGTCTAAAGGAGAGAACCAGTTCAACGTCTACGAGGTAAGACTACTATTGACAATTACCATTAGGGATGGAGCTTGTTAATTTGGATTACCACCTTATCGATCAGGCTTATCGAGCCGGATTCTTCAAGCAAGCATCAAGCATTTTCTATTATTTTGTGGGAAGACGGGAGATAATACATTCTGAACAGAACCTGTGTCTTTCAAATACAGAACTTTTCTAACAGACTGAAGGCAATTGACCTTTTTATCAATAAAATAATATTAAAGAAACTGTTAACTGGTTAATATGTGTACTGTCACTTTAAAAGCGTAATTTAGTTTTCCCGGACAGCGCTGGTTGGCAGGTATCAATATACGTTTAGGCACAACATTATGTGCTGTCTTCATTTGAAGACCTATCAGTGGCGTGCACTGATAGGACATTTAGAGGGGCAGGTGCTCAAGTGAAAAAAGGGCACCTTGTGCAGCGTGTGGAACAGGCCGGTTGCCTAAATAGTGTGAGATTTATTGATTTTGGGGCATAAATAATATATTAGAAGGTTTTTTTTACAAAAACAAAAAGTGCAAAGGGCACATTGCTGTCAAGGGCAGGTGTCTATCTGTGCACGCCACTGAGACCTATACGTTTTTAATGCCGGTCTATTTGCCGGTCTATTTGCTTGTTTTTGTTTTATTTTTTATTGCAACAGAAAATATAAAGGATGGACCTTTGCAATGTGCCTTATTCTGTGTGCAAAATGGAATACATTAATCCCACCCAACACCGCTGACGGCTGAAGTGCCCCTGAGCAAGGCACTGAACCCCCAACTGCTCCCCCTGGAGCTGCTTAGTGGCCAACAGTATAAGACTGTGGTCGTACTGGTCAGCCCCCAGGTTTTAATGTGTGTCTGTCTGTCTGTGTTACTATGTGCAGGGCGTTGCTGAAAATGAGCACCTGTGCTCAACTACTTCCCTGGGTAAAAAAAACAACTAATACTATTATACTAAAAAAGTAAGGGAAAATAGACTTTTTACAGTACAATAATGTTTAAAGTTTCCACATATATACAAATAAAAAGGCCAACGGCATAAACAATATTTCTTTACCTCTTCTACAAAAAAAGCTGTCATTCTCTTATATCGTACTTGTATTATTTATTTATTTCCCACCACGGAGTAACCTCGCGGCAGACTATCAGCATGTATCTTCCACCCCGGAGGAAACTCTGGTAAGGCCGGCAGTGTCGGTATAGGCCAATCAGAGGCAGGCGGGGTGTTACCATGTCTATGCTCGGACGTAGAAAAGATTTACGCATTGGAAAAGCATTGTGGTGGCCTAAAAAAAAACAAAAAAGAATGACCAAACATTTGTTTGATTGTGTTTGATATGTGTGAATGAGGCCTAAGGGTTATCTTATTCTTAATTGCCTCTTGCTGCCACCAACAGGTTTTAAACCCCAAGAAAAAAGGCAAGAAGAAGAAATACGTCAACTCGGGCACGGTGAGCATTTCCTAATTTATGCTCCTTCGCTGTGTGCTGAATATAGCCAATCTGCAAGCTCACAAGCAGATGGCCTATTTTTGGAGAACAGCACCACCATATGATGGAATATAAACCAGGCTTATCAATGACACTCCCCCTGAGTTGGTAATTAATAGTGCAGAGAATTAGTACCCTCATCCTGTGCTCCCTTCTGCTCTGTCCCTGGGCACTTTTGCTTACGGAAATACAATTTATTTATTTTATTTGATTATTGATTTATTATTCATTCAGTGTTCGTTTTGTTTCCATTTTATTTTTTTAATACATTTTTATCCCACGATTTTGTAACCCAGTTTTCTTTTCACCCAGTGCCAATTATCTAATGTAATCCTGGGCGCTACACTTCCTCTGCCAACCTGGGGGGCAGCGGACTGACCTCATGCCTCCTTCTATGCATGAGGAGTCCAAGCTGCTTCTTTTCACCTGACAGAGGGGAATTTCCCCGGCCGGACGTAGCGCGTGGAAGGGACACGTTATTCCGACCAGTTCCTTTCCCCTCCATCAGGCGCCCCGGCATTTTATTCTTATGGCTGTGTTCTGAAATGGTTCACAACTAGTACACATTGTTGTGAAAGTGCCGTGTTGGCAGTCTGTTATGTCATGTCTGAACGGAGTGTACTAGCAGAGAGTTTGATTACATTCTCTGTATTTTAGTGTTCACCAACTTTCCCATTCATGTCAAACTCTTGTAACCGGACGCAACCGGCTTTATTCCTTTAATGGTTTATTTTCCTTTATTATATCATTGCCATCTGTTGCATGAAAATAATATACAAACAGAAGTTTCGTAGCAATTCTTTATTCTCTCGCCAAGTAAATACCTAATTTCCACAACAGCAATTGGGTCGGTTTTTACCCCCTTCATCAACGCAGTTTATGCCTCAATGCCTCTGAATCTCTCGCTGTCTCTCTTCTTAAACTCCTTTTGTTTCTCTCGCGTGCGTGCGTGCATGCGTGCGTGTGTGCGTGCGTGCATGCACGATGCTTGATTTGACAGGTAACTCTGCTGTCCTTCAAAGTGGAATCCGAGTACACCTTTGTGGATTTCATCCGTGGAGGGTGAGTTGAATACTGATCACTGTGCGTGCGTGCCTGCTGAGTAACCAGCGTTTATTAGAGTGCATTTCCTGATGGCATTGCATGTGTAATATCTATGAGACCAGGAGGACAGAGTTTCAATCAAGTTTGCACTTTTTTAATCTAATTTGTAAACAGGTAATTTATTCTGCTTGTTCGCTTTTAATTACCAATTCCATTTGTTTAACCTAATTAGTCTTGCAAGATTGTCCTGCAATACTAATAAGGCAATCAACCAATAAACTAATTAAATATTGGCGTTCCCCCGTAATTGCTATCTTGTGCCACAGCATAAATCCTTAAAACTCCTCCTTTACCTGTTACATTATGCATAGGTGTGGTTTGGGCGTTACAATAATGAAACCAATCACCGTGCCACATGCCATTTTTTAAGAGGGGGGGGGGGGGGGGGCAGATCAACATATCGACCTGGGTGACAGCAGACTGCTGGGCGAGCACTGGTGTTTTGGCATGGGGGGTCAGATCAACATATGGAATGAATGTTTTAACCTTTTAAACCTTTTAAATTGTTTTCTAATAAAATGTGTCTGTACTTCTTTCTGTAAAGCGACTTTGGGTACCCAGAAAAGCGCTATATAAATCGTATATATTGGGGCACGGTGGCACAGTTGGTAGTGCTGTCGCCTCACAGCTAGAAGGTCCTGGGTTCGATTCCCGCTCGGGGCGCTGTGGATGCTGGCGGCGTGTTTCCTCCTCCGCGTCATCAGTGCCCATACCCGAAGGCGGGGCTGGCGAAAGGGCCTTTCTGTGTGGAGTTTGCATGTTCTCCCCGTGTCCCCTAGGGTAGGTACCCTCACAAAAACATGCAGTAATCCTGGTCTCTAAACTGCCTCCCCCTGGCCAGCCGGGGCGCCTGATGGAGGGGAAAGGAACTGATTGGAATAACGTGTTCCTTCCACGCGCTATACGTCCAACCAGGGAAACTCCCCCGTCAGGTGTAAAGGAGCAACTTGGACACTCATGCATGAAGGAAGCATGAGTTCAAGTCCGTTGCTCTCCCCAGGTTGGCGGAGGGTGTGTAGAGCCCAGGATCACATTAGATGATTGACACAGGGGTGAAAAATGGGTTACAAAATCGTGGGATAAAAAAATATAAGGGAAAAAAAAGAAAATCGTATATATTATTATTATTATTATTATTATCTGTATTGGCCAGAGGTCAGATCAACATATGGAATGTCAGAACAGGTCTGCGGTAGATGGGCGATGAGTTGTTTTCGTCTGCGGATGTAAGAAGAGGGAATAAAAACTTTCCAAACACTGGATTTTGAAATAAGTGCGCGTGCACGTCAGATCCGTATACTATGTAGGCTGTTTAACATGTGAGTAAAGGAAAAAATAAAGAAAGAAATAAAGAAATATTTTTAATTGCTGGATTAAATTACATTAAAGAAAGACAGATTTTTATGTTCTGGCACAGACGGGGGTGGAGAATAAAACAGAATTCCACGTTCTTGGCATACATTCGGTTAACTGCGACCTGCGGTCCCAACAATATAGATAATGCATAATACATGTATGGAAATCATGTGCCTTACGACATGAATCTAGTAGAAATCAATATGTATGTATTCATTATACATTACTGTACACTAAAAGAGTGTGAATGATGATTCCGTTTGTTTTGCTATTTTGTTATTTCCTACAGAACTCAACTGAACTTCACAGTAGCTATAGACTTCACAGCATCTAATGGTAAGATATCCACTTTAAGTCTTCCAATGGTTCTGTGATTTTCATTTCAAAGTATGCATGGTGTTTGTAGGCTTACTTACTTACTCATCCCATGGTATTGCTGGGTTTGTAGGCTACTGGTGTTCATTTAAAGGACCACTTCACCACTTTTCAACTTCTCTTCCTATAATTGGTCCTACGGATATAATTAATGTTCATGATAAAATACCACAATTTCTTCCTACTCAGTCTGTGTCTCATAGGAAGGCTGTGGGCAGTACAGAAACCCGTCCACCAGTGACATCATCAATGGTGAATCCAAGCCAATAGAAACGGCAGGCTTTCTTTTCCTGAAAAGTTGCAATGCAAAAGTTGAAGCCATCATTCTCATGATAATAAAAATCTAAATATATTTTTAAACAAATCTTGTTTAAAAAAATATATATGCCTAATGATGATGTCACTGGTGGACGGGTGTCCGAACTGCCCAAAGCCCTCCTATGAGACACAGACTGAGTAGGAAAAGATTGTGGTGTTTTATCATGAACATTAGTGAGGACCAATTGTACGGATATAATAAAACTTTGCTGTTTCATAACTTTGCTTAACTACTGATTCTGAGTAAAGGAGTGTAACAGACAGGTACGGTAATTCGTGATTTAAACACACACCGTTATATTGCTCAAACACACACTTCCTCCAAGTTGCAATAATGCTCGCAAACAATCACTTAATTTTGGCCATTTTATTACTATTATCTCATAACACACTCATACACGTACAAACACACTTCTACTAAACTTGTGTACAGTAAAAAGCCTTATTTGCCTTGTCTGGCCCGTGTTTAGATATAGTTCAATAGCATCAAATGATTGTCCACAAGATATTCAGAGATCGCGGCATTAGTTAATAAACTGAAACACAAAAGAAACACAACACATACTATTAATTCACAGATCTAGCGACTGCATAAGCGTATCATTATGACTGTATTTAGAGCATTTAACTGTACTTATTAACACATTATAAAGACTTACGCAAACGCCATGTCTCCTGTTCATTACATTGCTTCAGAATGAACTAGAATCCTGCGCGCATCCTGCCTCATATCCTGTGAAAGCACGCCTCTGTCATTGGATACTTCCTCCTGCCTATTGCTCACTTCACTAATTCCCATAGTACGCACCAAGCATCTCCCTTAGTATAACACATTTTACCCCCCAATTAACTGTATTAATATCTACATCCCTGAGATACTGTAATTGGTTGATAAGAGGATCTCTGTTCTTATATAACACAGAGTATTTACTGTATAGGCAGTGAACTTCATTAATAGCACCAACATCTATATAAGCTGGGTCGGCACTTAACATTATAATGAGCCCACCACACGGAATAAAGGCGACACCAATTATATGAAGAGATGTTGAAAAGTGGTGAAGTGGTCCTTTAACTTTTCATTTAAAATTGGCTGATGGTGTGTTTCTACTGTTGGGCGGATTCATTCGATTGCATATGCATTGCTGTTGAATTCAGATGAAGAGTGTGAGTTTGTGTGTGTGTGTGTAAAAATCAGAATTCACCCAGCACTGCACTCTATACCAGAAACTGTTGTGTGGATGGTTCCTGTCACCTTGGCAGACACGTTGAATGCAGGGGGTTGACCTAGCAGTGACTGCAAGGGTACGAAAAGAAATTCTGGGAACTCGTGCCTTTTTTAAATTAAGTCCATATACAGTATATACTAGAGGATGCTAGCGGACCTTATAAGACAGGTCTGTATATATACGGACCCCAACGTATACACGGTGTAAATAATGGTTGAGCCCCACGGCAGCTTTTAACATTGGTCCGGTTACTATGGCTAGTAATTGCTAACTGTTGGCCAGCAATAAAATAATTAAACCTCAAATGGTGCATCCCTGAAGATGGAAAGGCGAGTGTACCCCAGCCTGCATCAGAAATTGGATGATTTATGGAAGTGAAACATGCCCCCGGTGGGTCGAGCATGAAGAGAAGCAGTTCTTGCTTTTGCAACTATGCCTAAACCTAACCTTAAGATTGAATTGCTAGAAAAAGGCCTATCATTTGTCCCAACTCTGGACATTTAAAAAACAGCAGAAGAACAAATTAAACTAGAAAAAGTGCCCTTCCGGGCACAGGTCTCCACCAGGTTATCCACAGATCCGTGCAGTTAGAGGTAAAAACACTTTTGGGCCAGTTATAGCGCCACCTTGAGGCTGAGTTGAAATTGTTCATGTGGCATTTTGTCCTCGGCCTAGTGGGAATGTGGGTGCACAATTTCACGGAAATCACGCGATGTGTTCATGATTTGCAGCATTTTGTTTGAAACTGAGCACTCCTGTGAACTTTGGAAGCCAATCTTAACCAATCAGGATGGAGTCTGATAAATCTGAAAGACCCGTTTCGTTGAATGGCTCTAGAGAGACTGTGTACCAATTTGCGTGATGTTTGGACAAAATCTGTAGGTGTACTGTGCAAAAACTTGTTTTGCACAAAGCGGTCTCCTGGTGGCGCAGGCCGTTCTGGAAAGTTTGGGGCAGAGGTTCATGGTTGGCATCCAGGGAGTGTGTGTGCAAAATATGGCATCGAAAAACTTGTTTTGCACAAAGCGGCCTCCTGGTGGCGCTATAACAGGCCGTTCTGGAAAGTTTGGGGCAGAGGTTCATGGTTGCCATCCAGGGAGTGTGTGTGCAAAATTTGGCATCGACCGGGTTAACGGTGGCTGAGATTAGCTGTTCACGGACACACGGACGGACGGACGGACGGAGTGCAAAACATACTCTCCCCATGCCTTCGGCTGGTGGAGACAATAAGGACGTTTCCACCGAAGACTTAAACTAGCATCACATTTCGGACCGGGACACGAAAAATAAATCCCACCCTTTCAGCCAGGATCGAACTGGGAACCAGCAGATGAAGGCCTCCCGCAAAGTCTAAAAGAGATAATCACAATCATTTTTGGAGTTATCAATTTCTTATCAAAAGTATAAAATAATTAATGTGTTATTTGTCATATCTGCCCTGTGCGACTTTTGTTTACAAAGCCTAAAAGCCAAACTGAAATGTCATTTTTAATTCATGAATAATGGGCGACAGAAACACAATTACCACTTTGGTAACACTAATCACGACTATTTGAGTCAAGTAACATTTCATAATCGTGACAGCCCATCCCATCCCATCCCATCATGTCTTTGACCTTCAGTGCATAGTTGCATACCTGTCAAGGGCATCGACAGGCTTGCCACGGTTTCCACTCCCGCAGTGGCAGCCATAGTCCAGTCCATGCAAGCTCACTCCAGGAAGAACACATCCAATCATGTCTTGGTAGTTCTTTAGTGAACGCTTGCTGCGGCTCGCCTCCACGGAGGCTATGAGGGAACATGGAGAGAGCGGATTAATCTCAGACATCTCAGCCATTTCATGTCTCCATTTTGTGCTTTATGTATCATTCTGTCTGCACACATAAACCTAAATGTACATGTATATATTTATGGATGTATTATTTATAAGTAGGACCCATGCACACAGCTTCTCTAAATGAGGGTTAATATCAATATTGCACGTAAATACTAATATTATTCATACTAATATTAGCACTAATACGGTAGTAATAGACACAAATTCTACTGAAAAAAGGCACACACACAAAAAATCAGCAAGTCTAGTCCTTAAATGTGATACAAACCATCAGAATTAAACAGTTATCACACCTAGTCTACATGAGAAATGTGTTTCAAAAGTAGATAAAAAACAAGCCGGGTAGTGCTGTCACAACACTAACCACATTGGATGTTGAATACTCACCGGCCAGGAGACAGGTGGCCAGGACCAGCAGAACACCAGTCAAGTTCATTTTGCTGTTGAAGCTGTGATGTGGAACAGGAACATTTTATATAGAAAAAATACCTGCAGGCATGTTCGTTAACGGCAACGACCGAAAACCTAAAAGCATACAGCCCTGCAGCCAATGTACACTATATTGTTACATATCTCCATGTATATACACAAACCTTTGCAATATGTTAAATAAATCATAAATCAACCTGCATTCCTGTATTAATTGCTCCTGAAAGCTCAACCCATAAACCCTATATTAACATGAACATGAACCCTATACTGGGGTTGAACATTCAAGGCAGAAATAGCAGATCTACAAGCTCACAAAACATGTATCATCGCAACACGTTGTGAGCTTATATTTGATATATTATTGTATTTTGTTATTGTATTTTATTGCGACGTGCGTGCACATGCATGCGTGCGTCAATATTTCGCATTAAGTGGAACGAGCAAAGACGACAAAAACCAGGAAACTCGGGGAAGAATGACGAATGTTCTGACAGTGAGTGTGTGCAAAGAGTCCAGGTATATAGGGAGCAGGTAAATTGGCAAAATGTTCACAGGTGGGCTGACGAGGGAGTTGGAGACAGGTGAGTGAAGGGGACTGCAGTGTGAAGGAATGGAATGTGGGAGTGGCCAGGGAGGAGACATGGTCTGTGGAGTGACAGACCATGACACATTGTTGGCTTTGGAAAAACATAAACTTCTGGCGAGTTTGCTATGAGACATCGCTGCTGGCCTGCATACTGTATGTCAAACTTACGTTATATTAACTTCAAATATTGATGTACTGTGAGTCATCAATGCCATGAGGCCCATACCCCATAGGTCAGGAGCCTATCTCCTGTACTTCACAAGTTCATTATATCTAAAATGTCTAAACGCATCACATCATGACGTGTTGTGAGCTTTTAGATGAGCTATTTTCAAATAGCCAATGTTTAGGGCTATAGTGGTTAATGTATGTTTTATACTAATAATCAAAATCTACAAAGTTACTAGTAACTAAAGTTTTGTAGTGGAGTAAAAAGTACAAAGTAGAAATAAAAGTATAGAAAATTGGAAATATTTAAGTAAAGTATAAGTACCTAAATAATGTACTGTTTACAATTTACAGTACTCGAGTTATCACATGTATTTAGTTACTTTCCACGACTGATAATACTATTACATGCATGGTAACGTAACTATATTTCCATGCCAGCGCTTTTGTCCTTTTACTCAAGTTTGATTTTGAATACGTGTGACTTTTCTACCTCGTGGTTTGTATACTTTGACACACAAGGACACGAAGTTCTGACATGTCTGGCTGTGTGTTGCACACAGGTAACCCATCCCAGCCCTCGTCGCTCCACTATATGAGTCCTTACCAGATGAACACGTACGCCATGGCGCTGAAGGCTGTGGGGGAGATTATCCAGGACTACGACAGCGACAAGCTCTTCCCCGCCTACGGCTTCGGAGCTAAGCTGCCCCCCGACGGCAAAATCTCCCACGCTTTCCCACTGGTACGACCCCCTCCCCCCTCCCACACACACACACACACACCTAAAACTACCTTAAATGTACACACATCCAGCACAGCGTGGTTTGGGGCTGTCGCCGTGGTAACAGCTGGCTGTTTGCGTTTAGCAGCCGGCTCATCTCTCTCTGCCCAGTGGGGCTCTCTGCTTCCTCCTGACGGATGAGAGGCACCTATATCCACCCAGGTGGATGCTTAGATGCTGCTCCCATCTTCAACGACCTGTAGTTCACCCTCATGACAAGGGATGGGTGTCGTCAGGATTGAGCCCATTAATACAGATTCACATACTGCTTAGTTATCAATACCACCATTTTTGTTTACTCTTACTCACATGAAAACAGTTATTTTGTTATAATTTAGGGGATAATGTGTTTGATTGAATTCTGTATTAGTCCCAACTTAAGATGAAAACAATCAGAGAATATGAATGTTTCATGGTCACAGGCTATAGGTAAGGCTTCATACTGTGGCCACATTGTGTTCTCCAGCTCATATATGATAATAGCAGTGTTATGCAGTGTTAGATGAAGAAAATAATTAGTCAAAAACCTTCTATTCCAGTAAGTTCAAACTTGTATTACTCAATGTCAGTTGCACATAGAGTTGATTATTTTTGCTGAGGGAAAAAGTGTTACCTTCAAAATGAGACCATCCCCATGCATGTATTCCAAATGCTTTAAAGTAACTATAAGCAATAATATGTCAACATTTTAATTGCCTTTTTTTTTCTTTTTGGTATTCAGACAGCCAGCAATGAGTAAAACGCTCCCCAAAAATGTAGTCTCTGTGACACATCTAGGGGCCACAATCTGCATTCAAAGATGTTCCTATAGAAGCTTTGTCATTGGTCGGGGAAAAAAAAGAAAACTGCAGAAATGACTAATCAATCAGGAAGTAGACAGGCAAATCGACCAATGACAAAACTACAGGCCACAGATTGTCACAGAGACTACATTTCTTTGGGAGTGTTTTACCCATTGCTGGCTGTCTGAGCAAAAAAAAAAAAGAAGAAATGTTTGACATAATATTGTTTATAGCTACTTTGGGTATGCTGTGTATAGGCATTTTTTAAATCAGCTGGGGGTCCCAACCCACAGGTTGAGAATAACTGCAATAGGGGGGGGTTGTATAGGGTGTAGTGGGTGTTCTTTGTATTGGATTTGGATGCTGTGGGTGATTTGTTGTTGGTGTTGTTGTGTTCCATTTCAGAGTGGTGATGAGGACAATGTCAACTGTGTAGGAATAGATGGTGTGCTGGAGGCTTACTTCCACAGCCTGAGGACAGTGACACTGTACGGACCCACCAACTTCGCCCCTGTCATCAACCAAGTCGCACAGTGAGTGTGTGTGTTCGCGCTCGCATGCGTGTGGGAGGGAATGAATGAATGAATTATTTTGTATAATTTTGTCTTGAACTTAAGTCAATTTTAGCTACTCTTATCCAGAGTAACTCATAAATCATATAGGTGTTATAGACACCTTAACGAAAAACAAAAATAAACACCACATGTGCTGTATCCATGTGATCTGTAAACCTCCCAAACATTTAAAGTCTTATGCCAATTTCACACAAGCAGCATCAAGGCTATGTTAACAATACTAATTGCAATAAAGTGGGAACGTCCGAGGTTATGAGTGACAGCCTGTCACTGTGTGTCAGTTTGCTACGAAGGTGAAGAAACATACTGTATGGAAGTAGAGAATAATGAAAACTAAGTTTTAAACTAGCAGCTGTAGATGTCAAATAAGTCAAGATTGAGCAACTTCAGTAGCTAGTGCCCAAAATGAATACCAGTAGTTGGTTTATAAACAAGCTTCCAGAGATGAACAATGATTGTCTCTATTTCTCCTCCCCGCTGATCAGCTCTCTGGACAGTAGGCTACTGTAAAACTTTAATATGTTCATTCAGCAGTCCGTTTATGTATATCTCAAGTTGTGTTGAGTGCCTAGTCCACACTCGGCGAGAGCCATGGTCGTTCAAGGCATAAATCTTGTTTATTTTCACAATCACAACTTTGTTGCTAGTTTCGTCTTTCAAATTCAACCTTAACCTTATCACAGGTTTTTGTGATAAAGTTGTGTTGTGTCACTCACTTCTTGTGTTAAGAAGTGAGTGAAATACATTTTCATACTCTACACGCTCCCATCATTTGTAGATTTCAGGAAAGGTAAGAAGAATAGACATAGAACAAAAACAAAATTTCAAGAAATTTTACTGGGTGCCTGAAGCTCGCCAAGTCTGTGCAGCATTTGAGCCACGGACCACCATTTGATGACATTTAGCCTCTCAGAAGGGTCCATTTGGTTACATGTGAGCCAGGTCTCCCCATTGACTTTCAATGAGGTATTTTGTCTTAGTTCATTGCGCATTACGTTGTAACATGATAATGCTAACATGCTAATGCTATCATGCTAACATGCTAATGCTAACATGCTAATGCTAATATGCTAACATGTTAATGCTAACATGCTAATGCTAACATGCTAATGCTAACATGCCAATAGTAACATGCTAATGCTAACATGCTAACATGCTAATGCTAACATGCTAATGCTATCATGCTAACATGCTAATGCTAAGATGTCTGAGCTGTAAGGGTCCATTTGGTTTCGTTCAGGGGGGCGGCCCGGTTCCGGCGAGCCGCCCTGCTTCTGAAACAGTCAAGAAATGACAGAGTTACGTGTTTCCCCGATTTTCTCCATTGACTTTCAATGTGTGTGTGTGCGTGCACATGTGTGCATGTGCGTGCATGTGCGTTCGTGTGTGCGTGTGTTTGAGAGGTGGTCAACTTGACCTTGAATCATTAACAAAGTATCAATTTCACCTGGGCTAGGGCTAGTCTATGCAAATGCAAACACTATTGAAAGTTAAAACCACACTGACTCAGTGAGAGAACGTATGTCCGAACAAATTGCTCTATCGCAAAAAGTAAACGTCAAATGCGATTTTTGTTTTCGCCGTGAGTGACCCGAGACATTGAGGTACGCCGTGTGCGATCGTGGTTTTGGTACGATGATAAACGTGGTTATGAGAGCGAGTTAAGAAATTGTGTTTGTGATGAAAAAATTGCTGACTCATTCAGGCATTTAACATGGAGTTGTATGACACATTATGATGGTACACCTGTCGCTTTCAGGGCTGTAGTTCACGTACCGTATGAATCTGGGCTGTGGTTGTGACATTGGGTGAAAGAGGACGAGTGTGGCTAAAAAATTACCGAAACCCATGCGTGTAAAGTTAATATTTTGGCCGTGAGGACGATTTGTTCGGAGAATTTCGCTACAGTCTTCACAATGGCTTCTCACTCTGACCCGGTCTCTCTCTGGCCGTGCGACACTCTAAATCGAGATTTTTACTCAGACCACACACACTTTGAACTGCGATAGCGAGCAAACCGTGCAACGTATTCGAATTCCGTCTGAACCACAACAAAGTCGATTGCCTCGTGTGCTGTTTGACGTTTAAATCGTGTTTCTACGTAACAGTATGCCAGAGTAATGTGGCTCCAAAGTAACGCGTCGTTTTCTGTTTTTACTCGCGTCTCTCCATTGACTTTGAATGGGGATCTTTCGCGTCGTTTATTGCGAATTACGTCGGCACGGTAACTCGAATCGGAAAGAAAAGCACAAGCACATCATTCCCGGCCGAGCCGCACGTTTCGATGTATATATTGTGGGGCTTTGGTAAATTGTGCGGCCGGCCATAGAGGTCAAAGTTTCGGAACATATACGAGTATTATTAAGTATTGGTTGCGGATTTCAACCTGTGTTTCTGCCATTGCATGGCAGGCACCCAGAATGAAGGAACAAGGAAAACAGGTCAGATATTCAAATCTTCCTGATATTGCTCATATTCAGTACAGTTGACTGTACACTGTATATAGACATACATAGCACGGCCACTTCAGAGCACATCGTGGATTTGTATTATTATTATTATTTCATTTTTCATGGACACGAACATCATCATTCCCCAAGAACTCTGAGCGACCCTCACTTCACATGAGTCACGAGTGCGATTTTACTTTTATAAAGTATTTTACACAGCGATTCCCAGACAACTTTATTAGCGGCAATATGTACTACTCTGTACATTTTTGGCACAATGACCAAAACGTCTAGGCTACAGATGGGCGTTTCAGGAAAATATCTCTTGTCAACCAGTATAGGGGTGTGCCATGTGCACAGTGTGCTTTCAGATATCCATGTTTAAGACACATGTGTAACCAATTTTTGAGTGGCACTAGCCCCTCCTATACCCAGCTTGCCGGGTTTGTGTAAACACAAACATTGGCTTGTGATTGGCTGATCACCCCATAGTGATGATTGGCTGAGCAAAGTACATATTGAAGATAAAAGTGAGGGCGGAAAGTGAAGACAGAACTTTTTTAAACGGATGTACTGTATGATGATGTATGATGATAAGAGCGGCCCTCACTTCACTTCACACGGGTGTGATTTTTGTTTACTAGGTCTGCATGGAATGCTCTTGATTGCGTAACAGATAAAGCAATTGATTAGGCTTGGATTCGGGAAAGTATTAATATTGAGGGAGAATAGGGCTGAGGGAACATTGCACCATATATGGGCAGGCATATGTCACAAATAAAATGTGACAAGCCACAGCAGTAGCTTGTAGCTGTATACATCCCCTGACCCACTCAGACTACAGGGAAATTAGCTGTTGGATTTAATAAAGGGAATCCTGTTAACCGTTGCCACCGACTCGAACGTCAGGGTTACTCCAAGTATTGCATCACACAATGTGTGTAGGTTACCTCAACGGGGCAGCAGAACAGCCGATTACACTCTGGGCTTAAATTACCCTCAGCCAGTCGGATCTGGTAATCACGGACAATTGTGGAGATTCTATCAACGGCGTCTAATCGAAAAAGCGTTTGGGATGGCTTGTCGCGCTTGTGGCTTCATAGTGTACCGGTGTGGGGCCCAGTCGGTCTCGGGGGGCTCGGACACAATCCAGTATCTGCTCTTACAAACGTCCTATGGAGAGCATCACTGGACCCCGCCCAAGGGGCACGTAGAACCAGGGGAGGACGACCTCACCACCGCCCTGAGAGAGACCCAAGAGGAGGCCGGGCTGGGGGCGGAGCACCTGCGCGTCATTGGCGGCTTCCTGCGAGAACTGCACTACGAGGTGGGACAGAGACCCAAGGACGTCGTGTACCGACTGGCGGAGCTGACGGACCCGGACGTGGAGGTGACACTGTCCGAGGAGCACCAGGATTATCGCTGGGCGGAGCTGGAGGAGGCCTGTTCTCTGGTCCAGTACCAGGATCTACAGGATGCGTTTAGGACCGCCCACAAACACCTAGAGGCCCAGCAGGATGGAATATAAATATATACCTAACCACTATGGTGAACGATGCTCGTTTAGAACGCATACTATAACGGAGGGGCATCCGTACCCGTGCCTGTACCAATGTCAGCGCTGCACAACACAATACATTTGTTTAGCGAACCTGCGTACAGATTCAGAATTCAGGTGAGGTGATGCATCATGCTGTGTCTGTGTTTATGTGCTATCTGAAACAGGCTTTTGCAGTGAAAAAAGCGAAACTCCAAATCACAATTTGGGTCCTCACTTTTATCCCCCCCTCACTTTTAGCTTAAATAAATACTTTGCTCAGCCAATCAAATCATCGCTATGGGGTGATCAGCCAATCACAAGCCAATGTTTGTGTTCACACAAACCTGGAAAGATGGACATAGGAGGGGGTAGCGCTCCTCACACATCGTCATCAAGAATCATACGGAAGCTAACATCCGTCTGAACTATGCGTATACACTATAGAGTGCTGCCATGTCTACATAAAATGCTATCTAAATTACATAAGTTGAGCCTTTGCATACGCCTGTACTCAACTCAACTCAACTCAACTTTATTTATATAGCACATTTAAAACAACCATAGCTGCCACAAAGTGCTGTACAGTACATAGGTAAAAACAGTAAGTAAACACATAGACTAAAAACACAGAATACAAAGACAACACACAAAACAAGAAAAGGAGGGGGGGGAAGCAAGTTCAGGAACAGAGGTCTCATGCTGTGTTAAAAGCCAAAGAATAAAAGTGCGTTTTCAGTGAGGTTTTAAAAATGGCCAGAGAGGGCCTGCCTAAGTTGCAGGGGAAGG
This sequence comes from Protomyctophum parallelum, assembly GCF_964188405.1. Classification (NCBI taxonomy): domain Eukaryota; kingdom Metazoa; phylum Chordata; class Actinopteri; order Myctophiformes; family Myctophidae; genus Protomyctophum; species Protomyctophum parallelum. The sequence continues at coordinate 41,292,792 of NC_139705.1, forward strand.
TCGTTCCAGAGCTTGGGGGCAGCGATTGAAAAAGCTCTGTCCCCTCTAAGCTTCCGTTTCGCCCTCGGGACCTCTAGCAGCATCAGGTCAGCTGACCTGAGGGAGCGGGCGGGAGAGTAGGGGTGGAGGAGCTCAGAGAGGTATGGAGGGGCGAGACCATTTAAAGCTTTAAAAGTAAAAAGCAGAACCTTGAACTGGATTCTAAAGTTCACTGGCAGCCAGTGGAGAGAGGCGAGGATGGGAGTTATATGCTCTCTCTTACGCGTGCCAGTTAGTAGTCGGGCAGCCGCGTTCTGAATTAACTGGAGCCGAGCAAGGCAAGACTGACTGGCTCCAAGGTAGAGGGCGTTACAGTAATCCAGCCGAGATGTAATAAAGGCATGGATTACTGTCTCAAGGTGCTGAGTGGTTAAAAAAGGTTTTACCTTTGCCAGTTGTCGCAGGTGAAAAAAGCTAGACTTCACCACTAAGCTAATTTGGCGATCTAGCTTAAAGTCGTTGTCCATTTTAAAACCTAGGTTGGAGACTGTTGGCTTCACAAACTGTGCCAGGGGGCCTAGATCAAAGGGAGGGGGGTTTCCAGAACCATTTGGGGCGAACACCACCACCTCAGTTTTCTTGTCATTGAAGCTTAGAAAGCTTAGGGCCATCCAGGCTTTAATGTCATCCAGGCAAGAGAGAAGAGCTTTAGGATCAGCGTCTTTCTTCTTTAGGGGAACATAGATCTGACTGTCATCAGCATAGAAATGGAACGAAATGCCATGTTTTCTGAGGATGGACCCTAGCGGCAGGAGATATAAGGAGAAGAGCACTGGGGCTAAAATAGAGCCCTGTGGAACACCATATGACAACGGCGCCGGGGAGGATTCTGAGCCAGCAGCGCTGACAGACATGGTTCTGCCCGTCAGGTAGGACCTGAACCACCCTAGCGCAGTTCCACATATACCCACTAGGTGCTGCAAGCGCCATAGCAGGACGTTGTGGTCGACTGTGTCGAACGCAGCCGTCAGGTCCAGCAGGACAAGAATGACATAGTCGCCTGCATCATTAGCTATGAGGATGTCGTTAAATACCCTAACTAGTGCAGACTCTGTACTATGCCGGGTTTTGAAGCCAGACTGGAAAACCTCAGGGATCTTATGCTCCTCTAGGAAAGACTGTAGCTGGGCATAGACAACCTTTTCTAGTATCTTGGAGATAAACGGCAATTTAGATATGGGCCGAAAATGAGCCAACACAGTGGGGTCGAGGCCTGGCTTCTTAAGCAGTGGTTGCACTACAGCATGTTTAAAACACGTGGGAACAAGACCAGAAGAGAGACTGCTATTTATGATTTTCAGGACCATGTGAGCTACGCTGGGGAAAACCTCTTTAAAGAGGCGAGCCGGGATAACGTCGTGAGGCGAACCTGAGGCCTTTAAGTGGCTGACTACATCCTCCAAAGAGGACAATGTTACAGGTTCGAACGAGCTGAGCACGGCGGGACATGGGACACAGACAGAGGGGTCAGAGGCAGGAGCAGAGATGAGGGCCCTTGTATTTTCCACCTTGTCAATGAAAAAGTGCAGGAAGTCATTACATATGTCAGATGATTCAAAACAGACAGGCTGAGCGATATGAAGAACTGAGTCAATGGTTTGATAGAGTACATGTGGATTAAGACGGTTAGACTCAATAATATTCGCTAGGTGATCTCTTTTTGCCTCTTTGACAGTGTTCTGGTAGAAGAGCCAGGATTCCTTTAAAATCTGAGAAGAAACCTGCAGCTTATCCTTCTTCCATTTACGTTCTGCTTTTCGGCACTCCTGTCTAGCTGCACAGGTTCTGTCATTAAACCAGGGCTCGGGCTTTGCCCTGGGCAGCTTGGATTTCAATGGGGCCACAGAGTCCATTATGGTCCCACACGAAGAGTTAAACCAAGAGCACAGTTCCTCTGTGGGAACAGCCGAGACAGACGGGGCACACAACTGTTCAAAAGCAGCTGAAAAGCGACTAGCAGTGCGGGGGTTAAGAGTCCGACAGAGTCTAGCAGGAGCCCTAGATCTATTCTCCGTACAAGAGAGAGCAACATCAAACAGAACAGGGCAATGATCAGAGAACGTACTATCACAGATCTCTAGGTTAAGAATAGGCAGCCCATATGAGATAACGAGATCTAACATATGCCCACGATCATGAGTAGGACCCGACACATTCTGCACCATGTTAAACGATTCAATAAGGTTTAGGAAGTCCTTCACCATCGGTTTATCAGGGCAACATACGTGTATATTCAGATCTCCGAGAATCAACACTCGATCATAGTTGGGCAATATTCCAGCCAGGAAATTGGAGAAATCAGTCACAAAATCCGTGTTGTATTTAGGGGGTCGATAAATGAGTGCGCACAAGACCTGCTCAATACGACCCACCTCAAACACAGTCACTTCAAAGCTGGAGAAAGAAGCAGAACATTGCTTGCATTTAATGTCATCCTTATAGATGACCGCTGTTCCCCCACCCTGCCTGCCCGAGGGCCGCGGGGAGTTGAAATAGGAACAGCCGGCCGGCAACAGTTCAACGAGGGCGCTGCACTCACCCACCGCCATCCACGTCTCTGTCACACAGAGGAGATCCAGGGCGCGGGAGCTGAAGAAATCCCTCAGGATAAATGTTTTATTTGTCAGCGATCTGGCATTCACCAGGCCAATCCTGACAGGGGCTGGAGCCTTTGATCCGGAGGAGTTAGGATCGCGGCGCAGCGACCGCAGATTGCAGAGATTCACCCCGCGTCTCCAGAGCTGAGGAGCGCAGGGACGGCAGGGCTGGAATAGCAACTCCAGGCTAGCAACAGGAGCGAGGCAGGTCGCGCTGGGGACCTGGCGTCGTTGCAGCAGGGCGGAGGGAGACGATAATCCAGGTTTCACGTGAGACAAAGACGAACAGCATACCCAGGCTTTCAGCTTCACCAGCTTGCCACTCCGTTTGCCACGGCGGCGCCGCGGCGGAGACGTTTCCTCCTCGGCGGCGGGGACGCAACCGGGAGCAGATGAGTCGGGATTCCTGTTAGGAGCGGCGGCGCGGCTTTTTGTTCATTGTGGTAAAATGAACCAATAATCCTGGCATTTTGTCGGATATCCAGGAGGGATTGGCGATCATACACCAGAAGAGACTTAATCTGAACAGTGCCAAGGCTTAGACACAGCAGAAACACAAACCAAAACGAGAGCAGGAGACGAGCAGCCAAACACACTGGCACCATCACTTCCGCACTGTAAGCTCGCTATGGCTAGGACAAGTGCTATGGGCAAAGATGGAGTCTGAAGAGGTGGGTTTTCAGACTACGGCGGAAGATTGGGAGTGATTCTGAAGTTCTGATTGCAATGGGAAGTGCATTCCATAGTTTGGAGCCAGAAGAGAGAAGCCCAACATTGAGGAAAGGAGGGGAAGTCCGCACACTATAGATCCCAGTAAAAAAAGGTTTATGTTCGAGTCAACAACATTTGGACCACTGTGGGTCTTAATCAAGTCCTCGTGTGTGGTCAGGGAACTCCTCTGTTTGTAAAGACTACTTGGGTTTGTCAGTCGTCTGCATTGTCTATCTACCTAGGAGTTAAACGATTAACAGTTCAATTTCACAACAAATATTGCCAAACAGAAAATCCGTGTTGTATTTAGGGGGTCGATAAATGAGTGCGCACAAGACCTGCTCAATACGACCCACCTCAAACACAGTCACTTCAAAGCTGGAGAAAGAAGCAGAACATTGCTTGCATTTAATGTCATCCTTATAGATGACCGCTGTTCCCCCACCCTGCCTGCCCGAGGGCCGCGGGGAGTTGAAGTAAAGACTACTTGGGTTTGTCAGTCGTCTGCATTGTCTATCTACCTAGGAGTTAAACGATTAACAGTTCAATTTCACAACAAATATTGCCAAACAGATGACAATTAAACCAAGATAAACCCAAGGTTCAAGGTTTCTTTATTTTGTTTCCCAAAGGAGAAATTTGTCTTGGACACAAGGACCCGCACTGCAGCATACACAATACACAATACGCTGTGATCCATCCCACACAACCTACACCAACCTTAGAACCCTCTGTGATCCATCCCACACAACCTACACCAACCTTAGAACCCTCTGTGATCCATCCCACACAACTTACACCAACCTTAGAAGCCTCTGAAGCACTGCATATCCTGTAAGAGAGGATGATCACGCATGCATAAACAACCATAGGAGGCCTTAAGTATGTTTCACCAGTTTCAATTGAAACGGGCCTCCACCCTCAGGGGGGTCTCCACCCTCAGGGGGGCCTCAACAAAATAATGATGTCATAGGTATATGGGGCCTCATATTTGGTCTTGAAACGGGCCTCCAGATTCCTAAGGCCGCCCCTGAGAACACACAAACACACAAAGCTGGCCATAAGGGGGCGCTAGCTCCCCTCAAAGAGCCATAATGCAAAATGCTTGTCATTCAGCCGAACTTTGAGTTGCTCAGTGGACTGTCTCTCACACAGTGATATGGAGAAAAATATCACACCCGCGTGACGTGAGCGGCACTGTTATCACCATACATCACATTCCGTGCTCAGCCAGTCAGCTTGAGCACATTCCGCGCACATGCGCACGCACACACACACACACACACACACACACACACACACACACACACACACACAGCCTCAAAATACAACACAGCTCAGTGGTAGGGAACGCTGTAGCAATTTATAATTTAGGCATTTAGCAGACGCTCTTAATCCAGAGTGACTTACATTAAACAAGAACAAAAAAGAGTTCAAAGGGTGCAGATGAAGAACAGCTGCACTAATTGGCGTCGTTAAGGCGTGCATGGCAACAGTTTGTGTCTCGTCTGATGTCACAACAGAAGATATATAAGATGATGCACCGTGTTGAAAATGACTGTAGATGTCGAGAGAGAGAACAGACAGACAGACAGACAGACAGACAGACAGACAGACAGACAGACAGACAGACAGACAGACAGACAGACAGACAGACAGACAGACAGACAGACAGACAGACAGACAGACAGACAGACAGACAGACAGACAGACAGACAGATTGACAGACAGACAGGGTGATGTTGTCTTGGACCGTTTCCAAAGCAGGAGGACCAAAGAAAGCCTATCATGCTGCTGCAGCAGTGAGGAACAAACTGTATTCCTTTGGAGGCTACTGTGATGGATGGACCAACAACAACATGGAACAGATGGATGTCCATGTCTTCTACACATTGTCTTTATGCTGGAAGAAGTTACCTCCAGTGGAACCAGGAAGAGGAGACGGTCACCTTGAGGTTCCATCCAAGCGCTGGGGCCACACAGCTGTGTTGGTTGAAGATACAGTCTACATCTGGGGAGGGTCTTGGGAACCGCAGTATTACAATGTGCTTTATGCATTTGATGTTGACTCCCACGGATGGTTCCAACCCAGGGTTTCTGGGACTGTTTCAGAGGAGAGGAGCTTCCACTCAGCCTGTGTGTTGGAGAAGGTCATGTTTATCCATGGAGGATTCACCAAGCTGACCAGATTGACTAATGACATGTACAAGTTGGACACCAGCACAATGTTCTGGACTTTAATTAACACCAGAGGAACTCCACCTCCTGATTCACACACTCACTCTGCCACCATCGTTGGGACAAAGATGTTTGTATTTGGGGGCTGGACGGCGTACCAGGGGGACTCCAACAACACCATCAGAGTGTTTGACACAGAGACCAACGGCTGGCTGAACACACCTTCTGCACAACTTCTACCAGAAGGATGCTGGCGTCATTCAGCATTTACCTACAATGGAGAGCTGTACATATTTGGTGAATGGATTGAAGAGAAAATCAATGATGTGTGGAAATTAAGTCCAGAGACCTTCTCCTGGAAGAAGGTTGAGCCCAAGGGGAAAGGACCATGTCCAACACATGGTATGTGCTGTTGCATTATGGGAGATCATATCATCCTCTTTGGAGGAGACAAAGGAAATGGCATTCACTCTGATGAGCTGTTCATCTTAGACTTTCGTCCTTGTCTTAAGACGTTATGTAAGCTAGAAGTTATTAAGTACGCTCTGGACCAATCAGAACTCCCACACAACATCAGGTGGGAACTGGCAGCCATGGCAACCAACGACAACAGACGACAACAACAATAACAACTAAGACCACATTCCAGACGAAGGAACAGCAGAAAGATCAAGAAATGATGGATCAACATCTCATTCCACCTGATGGTGAGCCACCTCTCAGCATCACTTACTGAGATTCAAACCTCAGGAGACTCCTCTCCAGACAAGCTCTCCAACCATTCAGCTATAGCATCAAACAATGACAATTGTTCCGTCCAACACAATGCGGTGGAAACACAAACCTGTGTCTGTATGTTCCAAACTGAACACGGTGGAACTGTCTTTATTGTATTCTTTTTTTTCTTCTTCTTTTTATCTTTTTTTTTTTTTTTTTTTTTTTTTTTGGAAAGAGCAGTAGATTACAGATAGCATTTTCACATATGACACACGAGCAATTCCCAAGATTCTTTTTTTTTTTTCACCCCTCTTCCCTCCCTCATCCCCCCTCCATGTGGCTCCAACTCCAATGTCTCTTTCTCTCAATAGTCCTTTTTCATATGACATCAAATCCACACTTAAACAGGGACAAACAGGTCAATATCACTTCGGATTGTAACATTTCAGGAGGACAAAAAGAAAAGGGTGGGCAGAAAAAGACAGACAAAAAACAACAACAACCAACAAAAAAAAACGAAAGTATATACACTATTGCTGCATGAGGGGGACAAAAACAATACAGCTTTGGTCTTCGACCATGAGAGAAAGAGAGGTGTCTTAAACATTTTCTACAATCGTAAAGCAGGCAAAGGACCAGTGAGATCACACAAAGTCCGCTCTCAGAGGGGCAATGTGCACTATCCACTTGTTCCAAATTTGGTAGAAATTGTCTAATCTAGTTCTTAACATGTATGTTAATTTTTCCATTTTTAAAATATCCAGGACTATTCCATGCCAATCGTCCATTGTGGGTGTGATTGGGGATAGCCATCTTCTTGTTATTGACTTTTTGCTGGCTGCCAAGAGCACCTGCAGTAGCTTTGTGTATCTCTACTGGTTAAGACATTCAATGTGGCCCAGGTACTATATATACTGTGTATATTTATTTCTATGATCTTTTTTTATTTAAAGGAGTCCTGAAAGGACTTGGTCCTTTATTGTTATTGTTAGTTTTCTTTTCCTTCTCCTTCTGCCAAAAAAAAAAAAATTGCGAAACTCAGCCTACAGAAAAAACAAAACTCTTAAGGGCGACTGTGGCTCAAGAGGTAGAGCAGGTCGTCCAATAATCCATGGGTCGGCGGTTCGAATCCCGGCTCCTCCTGTCTACATGTCGAAGTGTCCTTGGGCAAGACACTGAACCCCAAATTGCTCCCGATGTGCTGGTTGGTGCCTTACATGGCTTTCGCCGCAATCGGTGTATGAATGTGTTTGTGAATGGGTGAATGTAATGCACAATCTACGTAAAGCGCTTTGGATAAAGGCCCTATATAAATGCACCATTTACCATTTTATCTGGTACACAGCAAGCTAAAAGGAATCAACACACCAGCACGCCAGAGACCAGAATACTTCAAACTCAAAACAAATAGTTAAAAATAGAACTACAAATGCACGTTGGAGATTAAACAACAGATAACAGCCAGCACCAGCAACTGTGTTTATTTAAAAATGTGGCTTACAATATGTCGGAGAAACGAGTAAAACAATAGCTGCAAGGCTGAGACAACACAGATACAATATTAACAATGCAATAAAGACAACTACTGTACAAGGATTGTTCAACATTACATGGCACATGTCATTGAAGCTCTTAAAGTATCTGGACTTCAACACAATCCCAACTGGACAGTAGGACAAAAAAATAAAAAGAAGAAAAACAATGGATCAATAACCTCAACACGGATTTTCCTGGAGGTTTTAACATGCCAAAATATTAGACAAGTTGTTTTGATTTTGTACCAAAACTCCACAGCCATATACATGCTAAACACAGCCAACAATCAATGGAAATCAGACTTTGAATATAGGGGACAAATTAGCACATTCTACACCAAGCCAACCTGGGACACGAAGCAAGAGTGTACAGTGCACTGAAGTCCCCTCAGTCAACCCCCGCCACTCTTGGCCCTCTCTCTCTCTCTCACTCACTGCCTTGCTCTCTCCCACAATGTTAATGTTAAGTTAGTAAAGTTACCTATTTTATGTAAATAACATGGTAAAATGTGCAGCATTGGGAGGTAAAGGGGAGACACTTTCATTGTGAAGGGACGACAGGATGAGGAAAGGTGTTGTTGCTAATTGTCAAGAGTAATGGCTGCGTGTGATATTGAACAGTCAAACTATTCGTATCAATATTACAATTTACAATTTACAATTTAGGCATTTAGCAGACGCTCTTAATCCAGAGCGACTTACATTTAAGCAAGAACAAAAGCATGGGAATACATCACATGAAAGCATTTATCAATATCATGAAACATGCGTAAGCTAAGAAAGTAACAGTGGAATATCTATATAATGAAACTATACATACACTATACATATAAACTATACATATTTACTACTATGCTATACATATGTACTATGGCGTGCTATAACTATATACAATACAATTATAGTGCTGTCTACATAACATGCTATAAGTCTGTGTCAAATGCTATCTAAGCCAACAGAAATGCTATCTAAGGGGTTAGGGTAAGTGCTATGGGCCATGATGGAGTCTGAAAAGGTGGGTTTTCAGGCTACGGCGGAAGATTGGGAGTGATGCTGCAGTTCTGACTGCAATGGGAAGTGCATTCCACAGTTTTGGAGCCAGAAGGGAGAAGAGTTTGGGACGTGTGGAGCGTTGTCCCGGCGTTTTTAGTGAGGGTACTTCCAGTTTCCCTGCGTTGGCTGATCTGAGTGCGCGGGAGGGTTTGTAGGGTTCAATCATACTTGTAAGATATGGGGGAGCCATACCTTTGGTTGCTTTGAATGCCAGCATCAGAGTTTTGTATTCTGTGCGGGCAGCGACCGGGAGCCAGTGGAGGGAGCGGAGCAGGGGGGAGACATGTGAGAATTTTGGCTGGTTGAAGACCAAGCGAGCTGCTGCATTTTGGATCAGCTGGAGAGGCTTAAGTGCACATGCTGGTAGGCCAGTAAGGAGGGAGTTACAATAGTCGAGTTTTGACAAGACTGTTGTCTGGATTAGGAGCTGGGCTGATTCCTGGGTGAGGAACGGTCTAATTCGTCGTATGTTATAGAGTGTGAACCTACATGATCGAGTGACAGCTGTGATGTGAGCTTTGAACGAGAGCTGACTATCCAGGACAACACCAAGATTCCTGGCTGTTGGGACAGACGTTACCAGGGCGTTGTCTACGGAAATAGTTAGCTCCCGCATATATGGCTGTATCAACAAAATAATTATGTCATAGGTATATGGGGGCCTCATATTTGGTCTTGAAACAGGCCTCCAGATTCCTAAGGCCGCCCCTGTAAACAACACATACCAAAGTAAACATAAACAACACACACCAAGAACACCAATGTATGCAGCAACACGTACTGTACATATGTATGCACTCAGCCATTAACAAACACTCACTCACACACACACACACACACACACACACACACACACCGATCAATGTTGTGCTCAGCCGGGCGGAACAGGTTATTCTCGTGTTAGATAGAGGGTGTATTCTTGAGTAAACAGATACACACCTGAAGGACATTTCAGGACGGACGGACACACACACACACACGCAGGCGCGTAGAAATACACACAGACACACACACACAAACACACACACACACACACACACACACATCTAGACACTGACATATCCCGTAATAAGATGATGTGCTGTGATACGGAGGCGGTGAAAGATGGACCACTCTGATTGTATTTGTCTGTTGGTAATGAGGGGCCGTGGCAGAACCAGGCCATGGCTTACATTCTGTTATTTCATGCTGTGTTACCTCGTTGAGTCCTCGTTATTCTGACTGACGAAGACGATTGAGTGAAATTCGAGGATAGTAAACAAGTCAAGCCTCTGTGACGTGGAACCAGTGTCCCAGAACATAACCTGACTGCCTTTGAAGTGTAATAATATTTCATAATATTGTGTGTGTGTACTGTGCGTGCGTTACACCCTTAAACTTGTGATGTGGTCATCTGACATTAGAGTGGAAGTTATCGGTGTGCTGTTTATATTATATTATATCTGAATAAAGCCAAGTGGCCATATGAGAGAGAGTTCCTCCACAAATAAAAGAGATGGAGCTGATCTCATTAACACTCATATAGGCTATATTAGTAATAGCCTATAGGAAATTCAATTGATTAGATAAAACTAACTTAACTTAATGTATCTGTTAATGAATGTACAGAGTTGACCTCTTTGCTGAGAAAGCTGTAATGATTTCTATCTGGTGTGAAAAGCACATCCGCTGTTCTACAGAGACAAGTGGTAGGGTCAGATGAGTCACGCACCCTTCACCAAATATGTACCAAATACTCTGTCTGCTATTTCTGTTGACATATAGCTGTTGACATCATCGTCTAACATACAATATTTTGTGGAGAAATACGCAGCATAAGACGTGTCAGAAAAGTGGGGTTTAGGTTCAAGATATGCAAAGCTTCCTTTTTAAACTTGTTTCCAATCAAATTTAATATTCAATATTATTTCAATATTTTCAACTTTAATCTGAAGGAGGGTTATTCCCCAGGTTTGGAATACGGAATCTGATCTGTCTCTCAGCTGCTAATAACAAACCCATTCTGGGAGGGAACCCCTTTTGGTGTTTTAAGCATTATGTTATACTTTAGCTATATAAAAATATTGCAGATCTGCTATTTTTGAAAAATCGTTAAAATGTGCCTCAAATCTTTGAATATATATTCTTTCAGAGTGATCGTTTTTAACTCAAATATTTGAGTACAACATTTCAGATGGGGGTCGGCGGCCAATTACATATAATTCTGTGGGTCCTTGACATCAAAAAGGTTGAGCGCAACTGACATAGAAATACAGGTTTTTCATAAAACTGACATAGAAATACAATAACATAAAACTGATTTGGAAGACATTTGTAGAATCGAACTCTTACAGTGTTGAGGAAGCTAATGAAGCTCAAATTAAACTCTAGCTTAAATGCATATGAGTCAGATCATTCTATATGCTCAGCACTGATGGATATGATTGACAAATGGTTATGAAAAAAAAATCACACCTGTGTGAAGTGAGGGGCGCTTATCATCATACATCATCAAATGTCACATTCCGTGCTCAACCAATCAAATCATCACAAATGTCATTCAGGCCAATCACAATTTGCGTCTTCACTTTTGTCTTCAATGTTTGTGTTCACACAGACACGAAAAGCTGGGCATAGGAGGGGCTAACGCCCCTCGAAGATAAATACAAATGTTTTCAGTGCAGTATGCCCCAGGGCAGGGAGTTGTCTTGGACCACTATTCTTTTCAGTATTTGCCAATGACATAAGTGCAGTACTACTATATTTTCAGATGATATACATAGTATACTGTTCTTTCAAATATTGATATTGAACAGGTTCAAGAAGCTGGTGTCACATTCGATGAATTGAAAATGGTGGACCCTGTTGTAAACAATTGTAATGCTTTATCAGTGTGTCGTCCACAGTAACAGTCTTTGTACTGAGTTGTGCTTTCATGTGAAATGTACCCATTCTGCAAACTGTTAATAAATATTTCAATCAATCATTCAATGGGCAGCTATTGAAAATTCTGTTTTGAAAATGGGTAGAGTGAATATGTTCCTATTTTCTTAGCCCCACGTCTATGTTGACCTAGACAGTAGACACTAGTTTGATCTCACCTCACCTCGGTTACTGCTCAGCACTCTGTTGTCTGAATTCAAAATAGTGTAGTTGGGATTAAGGCTTAGAGGAGAGGAGGGTGAGAATGCCAATGGCCCGGTTTCCCAAAGGACACCTCTTACACCATGGTGTAAGAAGTGGTGTTGAACATGCTCAGTTGCTCATCTAGGCCGCACACACTTTTTTTTTAAGAATAAAGAGAGCCTACTGTCAGCTGTCCATCAGTCCACATATTAAATTAAATGTCAGAATGGTAGACCTGAGACCTACCATACCAGGCCTCAGGCCTGAGGACTATACCATACCAGGCCTCAGGCACGGAATGTCTATGTTCACAGGCTTCACAGCGTAGAGGAGCAACTGAGCATGTGCAACACCACTTCTTACACCATGGTGTAAGAGGTGTCCTTTGGGAAACCGGGCCAATAGGGGTGTTTACGTTTGTAATGTAGTATGGATGCCTTCTCCAGGTGTGCAGCAGAGGTCACCGATGGATCTCAGTACTTCGTGCTGCTGATGGTTACTGATGGAGTGATATCTGACATGATCCAAACCAAAGAAGCTGTGGTCAATGTAAGTAACTAAGTAATGTAAGTAATGTAACTCTTACTTCCATGTGTGCTACGTGCAGTGGTGGAAGAAGTACAGTACTACAGTTTACGAAAATGTTTGAAATTCTTAAATGATATGGTGTCATCGACAAAATGATCAATACTGACTGAGAAACACCATCATTCCCCAATCCCCATCCTTGCATCCTTGCTCCAAGGCGACACACTTGCCCTGTTTCTATTTATTATTGTCGTTGATTATGTTCTTCGTAAGTCAGTTGATACTATCAATGATAAGGGCTACCAAATAAACCCTAGGAGAAGCTCTCGTCATCCTCCTAAAAACTTAACCGACACTGACTTTGCGCTTATCAGTCAATCATTGGAATACACTCCAACTGTGTTGGTCTTTATCTCAACGAGACGAAAACTGAATACGTAAATATATGCAAATCCAACAATAACCACATTATAAAAACACTTAACAACACTCCTCTGAAACAGGTTGATGACTGCAAGTATTTGGGTTGATACTGTATATCTTCTTCCCTAAAGGACTTTCAAACTAGGAAGGGTATGGCCTCGTCAGCCTGCAATGACATGCATAAGATCTGGTCATCCTAGCTTAGTAAGATGTTCAAAGTAAAAATATTTAGGACGACCGTTGAGCCGATACTTACACCCGCCTTATAATGAGAGCACGGAATCTGTCTTGGAAGAGCCACCCATCGACTAATCTAATATGCGACAACCTTCCCTGTGTTTCTTCACTAGTCCGATCCAGAAGAACACAGTTTGCTGGCCACTGCTAAAGAGCTGACAATGTGGTTATATCTTCCCTTCTTCTCTGGAATCCTGCCTCAAAGCAGACCAGAAGTAGACTAGAAAAAGTGCCCTACTGGGCACAGGTCTCCACCAGGATGAGCAGATGTGAAGAATTCCAGGCAAAGGTTTTTCCTTGGCCTCTAGGGAGTTGGCATACAAAGTTATCCACAGATCCGTGCAGTTAGAGGTAAAAACACTTTTCGGCCAGTTATAGCGCCACCTTGAGGCTGAGTTGAAATTGTTCATGTGGCATTTCGTCCTCTGCCTAGTGGGAATGTGGGTGCACAATTTCACGGAAATCACGCGATGTGTTCATGATTTGCAGCATTTTGTTTGAAACTGAGCACTCCTGTGAACTTTGGAAGCCAATCTTAACCAATCAGGATGGAGTCTGAGAAATCTGAAAGACTGGTTTCGTTGAATGGCTCTAGAGAGACTGTGTACCAATTTGCGTGATGTTTGGACAAACTCTGTAGGTGTACTGTGCAAAAACTTGTTTTGCACAAAGCGGCCTCCTGGTGGCGCTATAACAGGCCGTTCTGGAAATCTGAAAGACTGGTTTCGTTGAATGGCTCTAGAGAGACTGTGTACCAATTTGCGTGATGTTTGGACAAAATCTGTAGGTGTACTGTGCAAAAACTTGTTTTGCACAAAGCGGCCTCCTGGTGGCGCTATAACAGGCCGTTCTGGAAATCTGAAAGACTGGTTTCGTTGAATGGCTCTAGAGAGACTGTGTACCAATTTGCGTGATGTTTGGACAAAATCTGTAGGTGTACTGTGCAAAAACTTGTTTTGCACAAAGCGGCCTCCTGGAGCGGCCTCCTGGTGGCGCTATAACAGGCCGTTCTGGAAATATGAAAGACCGGTTTCGTTGAATGGCTCTAGAGAGACTGTGTACGAATTTGCGTGATGTTTGGACAAAATCTGTAGGTGTACTGTGCAAAAACTTGTTTTGCACAAAGCGGCCTCCTGGTGGCGCTATAACAGGCCGTTCTGGAAAGTTTGGGGCAGAGGTTCATGGTTGGCATCCAGGGAGTGTGTGTGCAAAATTTGGCATCGACCGGGTTAACGGTGGCTGAGATTAGCTGGTCACGGACGGACGGACACACGGACACACGGACACACGGACGGACGGACGGAGTGCAAAACATACTCTCCCCATGCCTTCGGCTGGTGGAGACAATAACTGTCGTTCCCTGATGTCATCGCTAGGGACACATGCATCAGTAAACAGGAACTGGGGATGGCAATGATTAACCGGAAAGTCTGGCGTGGCATTGTGAAATCCATGATCTCGACCGTGGTCGAAAAATGATGATGATGACTACAGTTTATGTAAGTTAAAGTAGCACCCTCAGTAGCACCCTCCGTAGCACCCTCACAACCTGTCCACTTGCTTGCACTCAGGATAACATCTTTTTTTCATTAATATCTTTAATTCTATGCAATAAAAGAGAATGAAAGCTTTTAAAAATAAAGAACAACCTAACCCTACTCCAGTAACCACCTTTCTTTTTGTTTTCTTTTTACCCACTTTTTTCCTACCCAATTTAGTCGTTATGCCAATTGATACTGTGTTGTCACTGTTGTTGTACTGACTCACCTACCAGCGAGGAGCCCCCACCGGGAGGTTCTACTCCTCCCACCCAAGACTCCCTGCTGACAGGTGCCACCCCACGCCTTATTAGGATTACAGTTATCACCCTCCCTGCCCGGCTTCCTCCCATGAACCCACGGCCAATTGTGTTTGTGTGTAGATACTCGACAAAGTGGGATGCACTACGGTGGATTGGAACCCACAACCTCCTTGGTGGTGGGCAGGCACTTCACCACTGTATCACCTGAGCGCTTACTACCTTCCATATTTTCACCATATTCTCTTTTTTCTCTTCAACTTTGGAAAACAACAAAAATATGATGGTCAACTATCTTCTTTGCTCCTTTCTTTGAAGTTCCTTGAGAATTACATTTGTAGCCCGCATCTCAGAGTGACTGCATTTCTGTTTCCCTCTAAACTGAGAAAGAAGAAAGTTTTATAAATAGATGTTATCAATGTTTGAGAGGCTGTTCCACTTTCCGATGAGAGACTCTGAATCCTCTCTGTACCATTGTGGACCTGCAGCTATCATTTAAATACTGTGAAGTGGAACACAAGAGATTTCCTTTACAGTTTATAGTGGTAGAAGAATATACTGTATTTATTTATAAACTAGCAATTCCACTCTTATCGTTGTACATTTTCACATCTCATGCTCAGCCAATCAAATCGTTTCAATCAAACACACAAAACCGGGCATAGGAGTGTGTGTGTGTGTGTGTGTGTGTGTGTGTGTGTGTGTGTGTGTGTGTGTGTGTGTGTGTGTGTGTGTGTGCATATATATATACATGCATATATCTATTGTACATTTGAGAAGTTGTACCAAACAAGTTGTACCCAACACACGGACAAGGGACCCAAAGTCAACAGCTACGTCATGCCGAGACCGCCCTACTCACTACTGCAACGCCGTCCTTCACACGGCAGTGACGTCACACACTTACCCTCCGCGTCGTTCGGCCGCTATCTCCTCATATCGCGTGCGTGTGCAGTTTGATTTCAGTATCACTAATCAAAGTAATACAAAACAAGTTAACAACACATAATATAATAGTAAGTAAAGTGAAGTCTGTCAAATCCCAAATTTCCTTTTGTATTCTGGTATACATACATACATACATACATTAACATTACATACGTATACATACATACGCACGCGCGCACACACACACACACACACACACACACACACACACACACACACACACACACACACACACACACTATACATACATACATTACCTTACATAATTATAAGTAATATAGTAACGACCTGTGATGTGAGTGTTTTGTACTCTGTGTGTGTATCTTCAGGCAGCCTCTCTACCCATGTCCATCATCATCGTAGGAGTGGGACCTGCTGAGTTCGATGGTGAGTGTTTAACCACTTAAACCCTATGTATACTAATATACTATGTTGACCGACCGGTAAACAGTTCCAAACTCTTCAAAGATTGTGGAATAGCAGTCTGGCACATGCAAGACTACTGTTGGGCATTGGTATGCATGTCTAAAACTGTTGCTTTTCAGGAAATGTAAAAATGCATAAAACATCAACACCGGGTGTTCATGTGCAGCCAATTGCAATTCGGAACACCCCCTTCCCCCTCTCCCAACCCAATGGGGAGACTATATTACTGAAGTCAAGTCAATGGAATTACATTTGTACAGAGATCAATGCAGCAAGCCACAGACACACACAGTTTGTGTGTGCGTGTGCATGTGCATGTGCATGTGCATGTGCATGTGCATGTGCATGTGCATGTGCATGTGCATGTGCATGTGCATGTGCATGTGCATGTGCATGTGCATGTGCATGTAGGTATATAGGCTACTAATATACACTATCGGAGTACCAGCGCTGTGTACTAATACTATTCGAGTACCACCGCTGTGTACTAATACTATTCGAGTACCAACGCTGTGTACTAATATTCAGAGATGAGATGGGCAGTATTAGTTTGACTTCGATCAACAACATGGATTTATTGTTTTAGTGAGGTGAAACTGAAACGCAACAAAGCCAACGAAAAGATGCAAGTTGGAATGTTATGCAACAACGTGTGGATATTATGCATGTGAATCTCGTCTCATCTCACGATTCGATACGCATCTCGATTAGGCATGTGGAAAATAATCGATACGTATCGATTCATCGATTATGACGTGCGCGATGCGAGTGAATCGGTCCATTCACTGTGTATCGGTAAAATTGACAGGTGAAATCTCGATGCATCGTTCGCGGAGTGCTTGCATCGGTAAAATCTGTGGTTGCACCGTTTTTTTATGGTAAATTTCACCCTATCCTGTGTTTCCGAGGCGCATTGAACGTACCATCAGAAAAGGAAGAAAAAAAAAGGTCTCTCGCAGCCATAGCTCGCAGCGCACACACAGGTCACGTTCGGAAATAGCGCACTGAGCCCACTGTGCAATGCAAACTAATAGGAGAGTGTACTCTGGTGTGGTATTTCCGAACGCGCCCACAGTCAGTGAACAGAAGCTACCGTACGACAGTGCAGTCAGAGTAGACACGTTGAGACAACAAACAGACTCAGACTATAAAGAGCACCCGCGACTAACAGAAGTGAGCCCCACGCATTAAACAAGAAGCACCACCTTTACTCTTTAGCTTTATAAAATAGCTGTCCGAGTAGCTTTGTCCGTCGATCAGTTGACTTTTCACTGTAGCGTTGCGTGCTGGACTGCTCGTAAAGTCGTAATGAATCTGATCCACACTCCACAGCTGTGCTTGCTGATTATCCGACGCAAATCTGCGTCGCGATCCTCATCAATTTGTAATTAAAGAAAGCTTCTGCAGTCTGCACACACGTGTAAAACAACAACAACGCCACAGCAGGGTGTAGTAGTACTGCTTGCGTTTAAAGTAGTTTACAACTTTCCACTGTCCAGCTTTCCCCTGCTGTTCTCTGGGATAGAAGCCTTATTTATATTCTGCAGCAAGACGGTGTCGCACGCCTAAAATTGCAGATCCACAAGCTCACAGCGGGGCGTGGATGAGACGCGTTGTGAGCTTGTACATCTGCTATGTATTTATAACGTTAATAATACATGCAGGCCAGGGTCTTCAATGTTTTTCAGGTCAAGCCAAGGACCACTTAGCTGAGAGTGAGAGATCAAGTGGGGACCCCCACTATATATAGGCAATTATATTATAAAACTGTTGCAGATTAAACTAGACATAGACTTGTTTGACAGCACTACAAGTGTGACCTGTAATTTTTGTTTTGTTTATTTGTTTCTTTGTGTGTAATGTTGGTAACATTAATTGATGAACGATAGGCTATTTTCATTTTAATCTCTTGAACCCTCTATACTCAAAACCTCAAATTGACCTTTGAGATATAATAAGTATACTATAGCCTATGATTATTAGTAATCTAACAATTCCACAATAACCAGCAGAGAGCAGACCCTTTGTTTACTTACATAATTCTATAAGTTGGGTTGTTTGAGATGCAGAGCTATAATACTAACCTACAGTAACACAATAAATTGCTTTGAATTTAAATGTAATGCTTTTTTACATGTTTTGGGAAATTAATAGAGCTTTAATATAAATCCTTTCTATTGTGATGAATCGCCATCAAATCGCATCGTATCGGTAGAGGGGTGAATCGCATCGTATCACATTGATTTGAACTAAATGGTTATCGCATCGCATCGCATCGGGAAGAGGGAGAATCGTATCGCATCGTATCGCCAGGGGATTCCATGTATCTCTAATGTATCGTATCGCTGGCAGTGCATCGAGACTGGATATGTGTGGCAGACTACCATGTAATGTAAATCAGGTATAGGGTATAACTAAAATCAATTATCTGGGTGAAAAGCGGGAAATCTAGCGAAGATGCTAGCGGAGGCTCCATATGTGTGTGGTTGTGTGTAAGAACAACTCTCTTGCCCTGCATGCTGCGTGTGTGACACCTGATCTGCCGGAGCCAATTGAAAGACGTATATCGGTCCCCCGTCCCTTCCGGTGCGTTCTAACTTTTCGTTGGAATAGATAGATAGTATAGTGTTGTAGTACTCAAGTCCTTGACTTGTCTCGTGTCGTCTCGCCCTTAATTTGACTCAGTCTTGACTCTCTCGGACCAAGGGATTTAGACTCTTCCCCCACCGAGTCACTCGAGTCACGAGTCACTACAATGCAATGTAATAATTGTATTATACCCATAATATGAGGGGCCCATTCACATTAACATTATAAGAGAGCTGCCTGGCGCTTATAGACAGTTACCTTGTTAAGTAACGGAGCACAGCTGATACACCTGCCTGCTCTCTTAGCAGTGTTTTCTGTACCTATCAAATGAGAAGTCTCAACTCGTTCTCGTCTCCCGTCAGTCTCGGTCTCAACTCAAACTCCACCACCTCCCACACTCGGTCTTGACTTGGACTTGCTTTAGGTGGACTCGACTACAACACTAATGTATATATATCTCTCTCTCAGCCATGGAGGAGTTGGACGGGGATGAGGTCAGGGTGTCGTCCAGAGGTCGTCTGGCAGAGCGGGACATAGTTCAGGTGAGCCATCTGCCATGTTGTTGTTACATCATGGAATTGATAGCATCACTGCTATTTTTGAACATTTGAACACAAGGCTTTTGTAGAATCGGCCTCTGGTCTTAATGGGTTAATTATACTTGATTGAACATAGCTATGAGCCTGATCGACAAGCTCACGAAGCATTAGTGGTTCAGTTCAGTGCATCGGCTGTTGGATACTATCGGCTTAATACTAAGCTAATTGATGCTAATTCATAATTATAATTAACTCTCTTGATTTGGCTGATATCCAAGAGTGCAAACAGTCATAAATACATTTTGCCCATTTGAAAAGCTTGAACAAGGAGTATAGAGACATAGTTAACTGAATACCATACTATGCATTGAGGCTTGTGCATTACATTTCAGAAGGTTAATATGGGTCATACAGTGTAATGTACAGTCGCTCCACATAATTCTGAGTGACATGACGTGTGTAATACACTGTGCAAGGTTTATTATTGCAGCTTTTTCACAATTAAACTGAAATCGTTCATTGATCAAATTATATGATATGAGTAATATTTAGACTGTCCAGTCTAATTGACTGGACAGTGGACACACTCTCTGCCTCCCGAGCAGTCAGAACTGTAGATTCACCGCCTAGCACTCAGCTCTTCAAATTCCACCTCAGCCCCTAGCGCTCGCCTCTAAAAACTAAACACTAAAGAATGTTTAGAAGAAATAGGCAATGCAGTTCAATAGGCCTACCGTAACTAAACTTTGTGAGCCGACCTGTTGCGTTTAATGTAGGCCTACCTGGCTGGCATAATCTTTCTTTGAATAATCGACTTTCTGAATTGACGTGAAAAAAATCAACTAAACCAATTTATGCTGTATGTTATGTTGTTGTACAACGGTGTTGTGCAAAAATATAGCAATAAAATGCTATTTTGCTATTTTAGAAAATATTTATCAGTTAGTGTTTAGAGTCGATTGAATCCATTAGTTATATTCACTGTTGCAATGCTAATCTGGTGTGATCGCAACACATAAGTACCGAATGGATATCAGACTGTCAGGATCACAGATCTCCCACATCCTTTGCCTCCTTTGCTCCAGTTCGTTCCTTTCCGGGACTACATTGACCGCTCTGGGAACCAGGTCCTGAGCATGGCGCGGCTGGCCAAGGACGTGTTGGCCGAGATTCCCGAGCAGCTGCTGTCCTTCATGAAGAGCCGGGGGATCGAACCGCGGCCGGCCCTCTCCACCTCCTCACTGCCGGAGCTACATGGGCACATGTGACGCCCACACACTCGAGTTCCCTTTTCTCTCTCTTCTCATCACTCAGCCCATCCTCACATCATCTTTGCAGGAGAGTAGAGAAAAGTTATTATTTTATTTATCATCGTTACCTGCTTTGACCGCTGATTTTCACCTTCGTCCTCAGCACTCACCCTATGTTACCTTCCACCTCTGAATCTCGACCACACTTCACCTCGCTATGCATTGCAGACGTATGGTTTAGACGTGGTTCTCAACTCTTGCCCTACTGCTAGTTTAGTTATTTACCATCGAGTTTCTGATATTCACCTGGCCTCCCTCGTCTAGATTAGTCCCTGTTAGATGGATGGAATGAAAACAATTGTTCTCTAAATGAAGAGACTATAGGCCCTATCTTGTGTGACGCCTTACCCCTCATGCCTAAACTTTTTAGGCATGTTTTACAAATATGAAAAACAGTGCCAATCAACAGAACATCCTTTGGAATATCTCTATCCATATAAAGTATGTGTTTATGCAGCAAGGCAGCAAGTAGCCAGCTCTCTCAGCTTTTTATGGAAATGGCTGGAATCGGCAGGCTTCACACTGAATGATGACAAGACAGAGACAAAACACAGATACAGAAAACATTTCAGGCGATAAATAAGCAATGCAGTAACATTATCTGGAATTGAGCCTAGTTTGAAAGTTTCAGTATCGCAAGTCTGAAGTGTTGTGATGCATGGGATTCATTTTCATTACGTTAAATTCAAGCAACGCTATGAAAATCATGCACCTCATCGGATGCTGTCACACCCACATGAGGGAAGTGGGCACAGCTTTTATCCCACGATTTTGTAACGCATTTTTCACCCCTGTGTCAATTATCTAATGTGATCCTGGGCTCTACACACCCTCCGCCAACCTAGTCCCCATATACAGTATGAGGGACATGGGGAGAGCAACGGACTTGAACTCATGCTTCTTTTTCCCCCCCTTCTATTTATTTTTCAACTGTGTGGCTTCACTCTGGACTTTCACCCAGATGCGGCAGAGGGCACAGGCATGCAATATCACCCAAAGCATGACTAACACACAACCTGCTGATTCACACACTGATAACACTTAACGGACTCCACGGCCTACAAACGAGAGGCAACATCATTCCAGAGAAGAGTAAAGCGGCAGCTCTCATCAGAACCAGGCAGTGGACACATGTCTGTTTGTAGTCAATATTTTGGATCGCTTTCTAATTGTAGTGTCTGACAGGACCCTTTGTATATCCCCCCAAAAATAGCTAATTTTCAGGAAAGGAAGTTGTATTCTAATGGATCCAATGTAGACTTTTTTTGTCACTGAATACTTTTCGGTTTTCGGTTCACTTTGACTGCCACCTTGGGGTCATTGGTGGTAGTTAGCTTCTACCGAAAGAAAATGGGGAAAATAGCATTAGCTCACAATGTCTATCTTTCTGCCAGAAACGTTAATATTCTAATCGCGATTTAAAAAACAGATAACAAATCAGATCCGAAACTCGGATGGTTTGTCAAAACCATGGACAGCGCTCGTAGTTTCCGAGAAAAAAGCAAGAAAAGATTGTCAGACTTCAAGGTGGATGTGATATGTTATTTTATTTCCGCATTCCGCCAATTGCAAAACCTCCGTACCATTGTGCTGGATGTGGTAAAACCACCGGTTCCGGTCTGCACACTGCTTCATTGGCTCGGGCGGATGGGTTGAGCCGGGCAGATTATTGAGTGAACTTTATTTGGTTGGACTCTGTGTGAAGTATGTAGCCGCCACGAGGGATAAATCACACACAACGCAGGAGGTAGATGCTTTCACAATATCTGTGTGGAATGTAATGGAGCAGAGAGATAGTATGGATATGATACAGAACTACACAGGCGTGCTACACAGAGTGTAGGCTGGTCCCCAAGATAAAATATAAATTGTTCAAAACTAGATTATTGAAAATAAATATTTAGTTGTCACCAGATAGGCTACTTTATTTTTATTACATTTACATTTTTGTGTTTATACTGTATGTTCTGAGTGTCAGTTTTACATTTAACTGAGTGCAAGGATGAACATCAGACCCAGACCAAAAACATGTGCATTGAAATTTTCTGCAAACCACGGATATGTTGAATCTCGATGTCTTCGGGCAGGCATGCAGTTCTGCTGTGAATCTGGAAATAGTGGTAAACACTACTTCCAGCAAAACAACTCAACATGAAACCCAAAACAACTGGAATAACATTTTCAGACAAAAGAATATAAGCCTGCATTCGGAAAATAAAAAAGGTATATAGTTACTTCACTCCTGAAAGTAAAACGATCTGAAGCGAAGGAATGGACCGATTTCAATACATGTCACAACCATCTTTTGTGTACAAAAAGTGTACAATGCCAGTGTTTTCTCTGGTGACCACCAGGACAGCAGGAGTATAAAGCCTGATTTGTAAAAAAAAAAAAAAAAAAATAGACAATCTACAAGCTAAAGAAACTACCGGTAGTGTATTGTACAATGTGAGCTTGCAGATGCTTTAGTCTGCTATGTGACACAGACGAAACAGTCAGTCCATTTGAGTGCTTCAGTGGACACAATCTCAACAACCTCTGACCCACGACAAAATGTGTTGTTAACATTCTGTCTAATTTAGTCATTTATCATTGTCATTATCAACAATGCACACATTTGTGGAGAGACTCGCAGAGCTCTTATTATTTTTTAGAGCCCTGCCTGCCACAATCAATTACATTAATCCTTACACTTTTTTCCTTACAGGTTTTTTTTTTTAAAGCTGTTAAGACCAATATTCCAACCGTACATAGATAATTAGACAATGTTGGCAGATCTTAAGGCGGGGGGCATCATTTTATGTCCAGTACTTCCCGTTCCAGTTCCACACACACACACACACACACACAGACACACACACACACACACACACACACTGTCGCACTCGCACGCACGCACGCATGACACACACACACACACACACACACACACACACACACACACACACACACACACACACCTGTCTCCTGCACCCTCCCTCTTCTACCCAGCGTGGGCTTAAGCTGGGTGCAGCCAGAACTCCTGCTGCTAGAGAAAGGCCAGCCCACCCCCCCACACTCCCGTAGGGAGGAGGAGGAGAACGATAGGAAGAGGAGTGAAAGGAGAAAGTGATGAAGGTGGAGGAGGAAGGAGGAGAAAGGATATAAAGTGCAAGTGAAAATGTAAGACGAGGGAACAAAGGAAAAAGGTAAAAGAATAGTAAAGCCCAATGAATACTCCGTCAAACGACGGAAACGAGTGCCAGAAATGGTCGATCTACCAGCTTGTGAGCTTGTAGATCAACTATTTTCATGCATAGATGAGATGTAGATAGCCTACTAAGACCAGTGCGCTGTTCAATGTGTGCTTTGTTTTTGTCATTCAAAGTATTTCAGAGAACCACTGTGTTCCCTTTATGATAGTTTGACAGATTTATTTTGCTAGAAGAATTGCCGGAAAACGTCCTGAAAGTTGTATAAATGCACATAAGTTCAACAGAAAAGCAATAGTTGTGATTCCTAATGATGTGATCTTTTCTTTCCCTATGCATGCACCCCCACACCCCTTTTCCCCCTGCTGCGACTTGACATTTTATATGCCCCTCCAGCCAGCCACCCAGTGCATTGCACTAAACAGTCCAACTCTGACCCCTAGTGTTTCTGTTGTGAGTAGCAAGGTGTCTGTCTCTGTTATGCATGGTTTTTCTCAAGTAGTAGCATTTTACCAGTAAATGTGTTCCTCTGTACTTGTACTGTATATCTTTGTTCCAAAAGCCTAATTTATTCATACCTACAACTCACACTTCATAGCCTCATTTAAGCTCTACTCTTCCGTCTGCTGTAGCCTACTGCACAAATGGTGTGCTAGTTTGTCTATTTGTAGATGGGCTCGTGTCAGCAAGTACTGTAACACAGAGTGACACCATTGCTCTCAAGCGGAAAGCTTGTTTATTTTTTGGTATAAATTAATTCCCTACTTCATCATACAAGAATGTTGCACAAAAGTAGTGAAAAAAGCCAATATACAAGCTCACAACGCCTCCCGATGCCAAGTGTTGTGAGCTTGTAGATTGACTATTTTGACGATTTTAATCATTTATTTTTAAAGTAATAATACAAAAGGAACCGTTTTGGACATCCGACAACAATATACATTATTTTGCATTCTCACATACGGTATTGTTGACACCATTGACCAGGATGGAGTCAACAGAAGTGGACATTGCACCGGGCGGCTGGGCACTTATACAGCTATAGCGCCTCTGTGGCTCAAGTCTGTTTCTGTCTTATTTTAAAATACAATGACACTTTGGTAGGTAGGTAGGTTTGGGTGGTGTAGGCAGAGCCATAGAGTAAAGGCCTATTCATAGTCTGGATTTTCGGTGATGAAGTGACCACCGGAGCTGAAATAACATTGAGCGGTGGTGAGTAAAAACAGAGAGAAGGGCTGGAGCGGTGGCGGTGGTTTGCTCTTCACCGCGGCTCGTGACGTCATGTTGTAGTTCGGCGGTCACCCCGCCACCATAAATCCAGACTATGTATGAGCCTTAAAACAGAGTTACGACAACACCGTTCACTTCATGGGGCCAGGCTCTTCTACATAGACTTCTATTGAAAAGGGACAATTACAATGTAGGCATTTAGCAGACACTCTTAATCCAGAGCGAAAACCGGAAGTTTACGGAATGCATTGGCGTCTATGGCTCCGTCTTATGAGCAAATTTAAGACTTCCGCTCTGAGAGCTAGCAGATTTAAGACATCCGGTTGCCTTCAGAATAAAATAATATTTTTAATTCGTTAATTAAATAACTATTACGTTACATTATTAGTGTAAAAGTGTGTTCTTTTCGTTAAGAATCACCCAAAAAGGATTGTAGTTTAGCCCAGCCGGGCAATAGTTTATTATAAAGTCCCGTGCTAAGAGTAGTAATAAACAACCTGTCAGCTCAGTCTAGTGCAACCAACAACAGGTACCGTGCGTACCGTGCGTCACGCACCTGTATAAGCAAGGTTCCTAGGTTCCTATCTAAGCAATAAAGGTTCCTATTTCATCAAGCAATAATACACCTATTATAACAATTAGTATTATTATTACATTACAGTTATTGTAAAGACACACATTATGTTTCTGTGTAAA
Source organism: Protomyctophum parallelum (assembly GCF_964188405.1). Taxonomy (NCBI): domain Eukaryota; kingdom Metazoa; phylum Chordata; class Actinopteri; order Myctophiformes; family Myctophidae; genus Protomyctophum; species Protomyctophum parallelum. The sequence goes on from NC_139705.1 coordinate 41,318,642, forward strand.
AATAAGTAATTAAATTACTAATTAGTAATTAAATAATAATAAAAGTTATCTAAATGGATAAATGCTATTCACTGGAGTGCATGGACTTTATAAAGTGGACCCTGGACAAAAGAGGCCTCCGCGAGGCAACTATCTGGACATACCCACGCGTTCGGGGAGATGTCCTCTACCACACCCCACTCTCCGCTAAGCGGGAGAGGTGTAAAATTCACAGCAGCAGACCTTCTACTGTGGTCAATGCTGAAAAAAGTACCGTTTCCGGACCCAGAATGGACACTGGACAAAGAGGCCTCCGCGAGGCAACTATCTGGACATACCCACGCGTTCGGGGAGATGTCCTCTACCACACCCCACTCTCCGCTAAGCGGGAGAGGTGTAAAATTCACAGCAGCAGACCTTCTACTGTGGTCAATGCTGAAAAAAGTACCGTTTCCGGACCCAGAATGGACACTGGACAAAGAGGCCTCCGCGAGGCAACTATCTGGACATACCCACGCGTTCGGGGAGATGTCCTCTACCACACCCCACTCTCCGCTAAGCGGGAGAGGTGTAAAATTCACAGCAGCAGACCTTCTACTGGGGTCAATGCTGAAAAAAGTACCGTTTCCGGACCCAGAATGGACACTGGACAAAAGACGGCTCCGCGAGGCAACTATCTGGACATACCCACATGTTCGGGGAGATGTCCTCTACCACACCCCACTCTCCGCTAAGCGGGAGAGGTGTAAAATTCACAGCAGCAGACCTTCTACTGTGGTCAATGCTGAAAAAAGTACCGTTTCCGGACCCAGAATGGACACTGGACAAAGAGGCCTCCGCGAGGCAACTATCTGGACATACCCACGCGTTCGGGGAGATGTCCTCTACCACACCCCACTCTCCGCTAAGCGGGAGAGGTGTAAAATTCACAGCAGCAGACCTTCTACTGTGGTCAATGCTGAAAAAAGTACCGTTTCCGGACCCAGAATGGACACTGGACAAAAGACGGCTCCGCGAGGCAACTATCTGGACATACCCACACGTTCGGGGAGATGTCCTCTACCACACTCCACTCTCCGCTAAGCGGGAGAGGTGTAAAATTCACAGCAGCAGACCTTCTACTGTGGTCAATGCTGAAAAAAGTACCGTTTCCGGACCCAGAATGGACACTGGACAAAAGACGGCTCCGCGAGGCAACTATCTGGACATACCCACGCGTTCGGGGAGATGTCCTCTACCACACCCCACTCTCCGCTAAGCGGGAGAGGTGTAAAATTCACAGCAGCAGACCTTCTACTGAGGTCAATGCTCAAAAAAGTGCTGTGCCTTGGGGCATTGACATGAAATCACTGGCCTATAACATGCATTGCAAAGTAATACTAATTATTTTGGTAATTACTGGTGTTTGAACACTAATGTCTGCATCAATGACAATGGTAATGTCATTCACTATGTAGATGGGCCATTAACAGTAATAGTTTATTTTTACAGTGCTGTGTTTATACATTCCTCCAAACCCTCTTTCTGATAAAACAGAGCCTTTTAGTGCAGTGCAGTACTTAAACTATGTACTCAGAGCAATACATTTTTTCCTGTCAGCTCATACAATACACAATCTCGCTTTTCAGTCTCTGTTTGGTAAGTGTTGAGACTCACGTCAAACAGAACAGCTTTGGAAAACAAACAAGTGTAGAGACCACAGCTACTGGTATCAGTTTGTGTTATGAAATGAGGGCAACTGTCATAACACTCATATCTAAATGTGATAGCCATACCTCTACCATGAATTGCAAAGTACTGTAAGGCTAAGTATTTTTGCAGTGGACCAAATACATTAACCAGGTCTTGTTCATAGCTATGGACTGAATCCATTAGAACAACATCTAAGATTATGCTATCACCCTCCACTGTCTTTTTAGAGAAATCTACGACAATTGCTCCCCAATGAGTCTTTTGGAGGTTGACTGGCAATATTACCAACTCATAGCTCCACCAATTCTGTGATGTTCTTGGTACATCTATATACTTGTGCAATTGTGTCTAAGATGCCTTTTTGTGACACGTCCAGTGGCTGCACTATAAATTGTGACATGTTCTTTGTAGATGGTAAGGCCTTGTCACCACATTGAGTACAACTATACAGACTAAGACTTTTCAGGCAAAGCAGGTCATCTCCAAGGAAAGGAGACCGAAGTGTGTATTCTACAAAGCTGTTTAATATGGTGTATACGTCTGTCCTAGAAAATTTCTGAGACACTAATGACACTGATGTGTTGGCTAGATTGAATTTCTCAAGTTTCCGTCTAAATGTTGAGTCCTGCGCTGCTGCTTCTTCAAGCCGTGTGTGACATTTTTTGAAAGCAGATGTCTGTTGTAGAAATGTTAGAATTGGTAATGGTATGGCTTCACACATATTGTCATTTAGACTTTCATTGCATAAAACCACATCATCATCATCTTTTTCCAAATTGTCCTTCGTTATTGTTCTATTATTATCCTTGTCTATTGTGATGCCAGCATCACCACATTTCACATAGAAATATAAGCACCCATTTACTTTTGACTCTCGCACAGCATTTGCTGCTGGTAATATTTCTATCATTGTGTCATTTGCTTTAATTACAACATTGTCATAAAGCAAGTCTGCCCAAAAGTGTCCAGTTTTGGCCATAGCGCCTATATGACAAATGATTGAGGCCAACTTATACTTAATTTTACCGCCGTCACAAATAGGAATTTCGATTACACCAGATGGTTCTACATGCCTGCGGCTCACCGACCCACGATCAGTAACACGCGACAGAGAAAGAGTAATGAAATCAGGAGAGTCATTCCAACATATTTGTCGCTTCATATCACAACCACATGCTGTACACTTGTCTGGACTTACACCTTCCATGATTGAGTGTTCGAAAAGAGAATTGAGGGACTCTCTTTTCTGTGGCAGCGGTAATGCAAAAATATTAGTAATAGAAGAATTGAACATCTTGAACAGCTTGTTTAAAATCAGTTCCCCATGGTAGGTATTTTCACCTGTGTCATTGGTGGTTTTCATTGCTTTATTGGCTTCAGTCCTTACTGTGTCAAAATGTTCTTTGAAAGGAGATGTACTTTCACTGACATCCTCAAAATCACCAAAGAAGTCATGATCAATCACAGTGTCTTGTTGATCATGCTTTTTATCAACATTTTCTTTCTGTGGCGCTAGATTCTGTGTCTCAGACATGATGGTGTCAAGACTGGCTTGCACCACGCTGGAGTTCCTTTTACTACCAAGTACAATACAAGCAGCTTGTACTATTGTACTTGTTTGTTGTAGTGTTTTGGCATTAACTAAAGTGCTGAAGATGTACATAGCCAAAGTATACCTCTTATCTCTGTGTATGTACTGTTGTTTGCAATGTGACTTGCCTGTTTCATCAAATGACTCTTACATGCCCTTATCGTACAGAAATCTAAATCTTTGTTATCTGCCTTTCCTACCACTATTCTCCAGCAGCGTAACAAGTACATACTCATGCTATCTTGATTGAAGATATGCATACTGGCTTTTAAAAGCACTATGGATCTGAATCGGTGTTGTGTTTGTACCAAATATCTCCTTCTCTTTGCATCTCAATTGTGTGAGTAGTTCCTCTATAGCTGATTGAGTATGTTCTTCAGAGATCATGAATGCAACAGGAGTTGATGAATTAAATGAACTTACTATAATTTCATAATACAAAATCCTTTTCTCTGTTAGTTTAGTCTTAATGATCCCCCCTGTGGCATCCCATGATGCCGCACATTGTGCTGTCGCATTGTGCCACAGTTTCACTCCTGCTTCACTAAAACATATAACCTTAAGGGGACTAACTTTAATAACTTGAATGAATCCTTTTACAACAACACTGTCTGTGTCTTTATCCTCCCATTCTTTTTTAAGGTCCATCAAAGCTTTGATCTCACTGTTATCCTTCCATCCTTGTTTCCGCTGTTCATATTTGACCTGCCTGTACAAAGAAGTGTCTTTGCCAACTCCGCTACGATTTCCAGCTATTAAAGACCTTGGGTCTGCAATGTTCACTGCCTCAATGTAGGCATTATGTGCAAATCGGTTCATCATTGATCTACCCAAGTTTGCACGCTCTGTGCTTCTAATGTATCTACCTCTCAATTTGTCCTTTGTGTGATATATGTTGCCAGTGTAAGCTATATGAAATATGCCGTCTTCGAATGAATGGAGATGAATTTTAAAGGTCATCTCACATGAAGTATGCCGGCAGGCGCCATTGATTTTCTAACGACAGCGGTAGAAAAGTGGTGATTAACAAAACTGATTATACAGTATGGATTACTCTAGTCAATTTGATACCGGATATGATTTAATACCGGACTTTTTTTAGGCGGAGGCCTCTTTGTCCAGTGTCCATTCTGGGTCCGGAAACGGTACTTTTTTCAGCATTGACCACAGTAGAAGGTCTGCTGCTGTGAATTTTACACCTCTCCCGCTTAGCGGAGAGTGGAGTGTGGTAGAGGACATCTCCCCGAACGTGTGGGTATGTCCAGATAGTTGCCTCGCGGAGCCGTCTTTTGTCCAGTGTCCATTCTGGGTCCGGAAACGGTACTTTTTTCAGCATTGACCACAGTAGAAGGTCTGCTGCTGTGAATTTTACACCTCTCCCGCTTAGCGGAGAGTGGGGTGTGGTAGAGGACATCTCCCCGAACGCGTGGGTATGTCCAGATAGTTGCCTCGCGGAGGCCTCTTTGTCCAGTGTCCATTCTGGGTCCGGAAACGGTACTTTTTTCAGCATTGACCACAGTAGAAGGTCTGCTGCTGTGAATTTTACACCTCTCCCGCTTAGCGGAGAGTGGAGTGTGGTAGAGGACATCTCCCCGAACGTGTGGGTATGTCCAGATAGTTGCCTCGCGGAGCCGTCTTTTGTCCAGTGTCCATTCTGGGTCCGGAAACGGTACTTTTTTCAGCATTGACCACAGTAGAAGGTCTGCTGCTGTGAATTTTACACCTCTCCCGCTTAGCGGAGAGTGGGGTGTGGTAGAGGACATCTCCCCGAACGTGTGGGTATGTCCAGATAGTTGCCTCGCGGAGCCGTCTTTTGTCCAGTGTCCATTCTGGGTCCGGAAACGGTACTTTTTTCAGCATTGACCACAGTAGAAGGTCTGCTGCTGTGAATTTTACACCTCTCCCGCTTAGCGGAGAGTGGGGTGTGGTAGAGGACATCTCCCCGAACGTGTGGGTATGTCCAGATAGTTGCCTCGCGGAGCCGTCTTTTGTCCAGTGTCCATTCTGGGTCCGGAAACGGTACTTTTTTCAGCATTGACCACAGTAGAAGGTCTGCTGCTGTGAATTTTACACCTCTCCCGCTTAGCGGAGAGTGGGGTGTGGTAGAGGACATCTCCCCGAACGTGTGGGTATGTCCAGATAGTTGCCTCGCGGAGCCGTCTTTTGTCCAGTGTCCATTCTGGGTCCGGAAACGGTACTTTTTTCAGCATTGACCACAGTAGAAGGTCTGCTGCTGTGAATTTTACACCTCTCCCGCTTAGCGGAGAGTGGGGTGTGGTAGAGGACATCTCCCCGAACGTGTGGGTATGTCCAGATAGTTGCCTCGCGGAGCCGTCTTTTGTCCAGTGTCCATTCTGGGTCCGGAAACTGTACTTTTTTCAGCATTGACCACAGTAGAAGGTCTGCTGCTGTGAATTTTACACCTCTCCCGCTTAGCGGAGAGTGGGGTGTGGTAGAGGACATCTCCCCGAATGCGTGGGTATGTCCAGATAGTTGCCTCGCGGAGGCCTCTTTGTCCAGTGTCCATTCTGGGTCCGGAAACGGTACTTTTTTCAGCATTGACCACAGTAGAAAGTCTGCTGCTGTGAATTTTACACCTCTCCCGCTTAGCGGAGAGTGGGGTGTGGTAGAGGACCCCGAACGTGTGGGTATGTCCAGATAGTTGCCTCGCGGAGCCGTCTTTTGTCCAGTGTCCATTCTGGGTCCGGAAACGGTACTTTTTTCAGCATTGACCACAGTAGAAGGTCTGCTGCTGTGAATTTTACACCTCTCCCGCTTAGCGGAGAGTGGGGTGTGGTAGAGGACATCTCCCCGAACATGTGGGTATGTCCAGATAGTTGCCTCGCTGAGCCGTCTTTTGTCCAGTGTCCATTCTGGGTCCGGAAACGGTACTTTTTTCAGCATTGACCACAGTAGAAGGTCTGCTGCTGTGAATTTTACACCTCTCCCGCTTAGCGGAGAGTGGGGTGTGGTATAGGACATCTCCCCGAACGCGTGGGTATGTCCAGATAGTTGCCTCGCGGAGCCGTCTTTTGTCCAGTGTCCACTTTATAAAGTCCATGCACTCCAGTGAATAGCATTTATCCATTTAGATAACTTTATTATTATTATTATAATGATTTAATTACTTATTTTTACACAGAAACATAATGTGTGTCTTATAGCATCATATAGCATCATTTAAATGCTTAATTTGTAGTTTTAATGTGCAAATTAAACTTTTTTTCAATACTCTAGAGGGTACTCTTATTTTGAAGAGATCGTCCACCGGAAGCCTTAAATCTGTTCATTAGATCTGTTCACTAGACGCTGCCGGCGTCTATAGGCTTGCGCGACATGACCAGGCTGTCTGTGTTGTCCCCCCCCCCCCCCCCCCCCCCCATGTCATAACTGTCTTACTGTCTTACTATATGGCTCTGGGTGTAAGTACCTTGTCATGATAGTCCAATAGAGTGTATGCGCGTGACACCATCAACATACTCGGAAGTTATGCGGGAACGCCTACTGAGTGGCAAAAAATGGCTTCCTGGCCTCGGCAGCCTATACATCCAAACAGAGAAGTGCTATCTGATTGCACTAAGCAACATTAAATGACTTTAAAATCACTTTATGCATGCGAATACCCTCTATTGGTCAAGTATGTCCACACCCCTCACTTTATGCATGCGAATACCCTCTATTGGTCAAGTATGTCCACACCCCTCCGTGTTACAGCGACAGCTTGTGGCGCAGAAATAATGCAGTCACAGGATTACAGAGTTACATTCCAAATGCATAATTATAAATTTGGACTTTGCAATTCATATACAGTATAATACAAATGTTGCCTGTTTAATGTACTTCTGTAGTCCTAAATGTTTTGTTGGGGGTGGGGTGTCTGAGGTATATAGCCTACAATAAATGTCTCGTGCACTTCTTAACTCTTGCATGTTGAGGAATAAACTCCTACTGTGTTTTGCTCATATAGCCATACAGTATATCCTCCAATTCATATGAATTCTTGTATGACTGACTGTATACATTATTAATGGTTTTTAAGTTTGGTAATAAATGGACAGATATTCTGGCTGTGTCCTGCGACGCCTACAGGAAATTCTGTTGTATGCAAGCTGCTTTTATCTCGACTGATGGACATGTAGGCTACTGTATTCATACATGCATGCATGTGTGCGTTTGTGTGAGGCATTCGTTCAGTTTGCTTTAATTTCATGTAATTTAACCCATTTTGTATTCACATTGTTGTGGTCCAATGCGCACACAGTAGAATACCATCTCCGTGATTCAAACAATGTCGTGCTTATAAACGCACAGCAATACAACGTCCTCTGGAGTGTTCATTTCAGTATTTCACCCTGAAAATGTACAAATAGACCTGGTCCATGTTTATACCTTTTGTCTGTCTCTTTCTAAACTAAAGCAATGAGTCACATTCAGTTATTTCATGTAAATGTTTAGCAAGGAGGGCATTATTGTGAATGAACATATGACTGTATAATGTTTGGCATTTGATAGTCATCCAACGTACAATTATAAAGGCATTAACTACATTTTAGTAATGCCTTTTAATTGTACATTTCCAAGTTTACAGTATGTGCGTATGCTTGACAGTTCACTTTTACTATGATGTCTCAATAAGCCTATAGATTGTTCAATTAGACAGACTATTGATTGTTTTGTTTGTTTTTTAATGAATGTATTAGTTAGTCAGTTAGAAGCCCTCTTCTCATTCGAATGAATCACACTGCTGCCATGCTGTCATTTGATTTGGGGTTTGTCTTTCACTTAGCTGAGTAGCTCACGTCAATTTTACTTGATAAACCTTATATGGTTAAATATTTTGTTGTTGTGATCTTGATATAAACAAAATGTATTTATAACCGTGTTCCTGCAATTCCATTCATCCCTTTCTGACTGACTGACAACGACCTGTAAACACATTAAAGCACTTTAATACATGCTTGAAGCTGACTTATTTTTATTCACATCTCACTGCTTTACAGCAGTCAGTGGTGGAAAGTAACTATAGGACTATACCGTATTACCGTACTTACAATAGCTGATCTACTACAACAATTTAGGCATTTAGCAGACACTCTAATAACAAGCTCACATTGTGAGAGCTTGTAAGTGCTACACATTTTGAATTAAATCGTGTAATGGGGAATTCTGAATAACGAGTATACAGCTCCATCTCACTTAATTAGAATATATTGTAAAAGTTCATTTTCTTCTGTAATAAAATTCAAAAAGTGAAAGTTTTTTCCCCCCAGTATTTAAAACCTTTTTTTGTTTTAATCTCGATGATTATGGCGTACAGCTCATGAAAATCAAAAAATCCTATCTCAATGAATTAGAATATTTTACGAGACCACAAAAAAAATGTTTTTTTTTAAATGAGAAATGACGACCATCTGAAAAGTATATTAATGTATGCAGTTAATACTTGGTCTGGGCTACTTTTGAAGAAAGTATTTCATCAATGGGGCGTGGCATGGAGGTGATCAGTCTGTGGCACTGTTGAGGTGTTATGGGGTTATGAGGTTTGCTTTGATAACAGCCGTAAATGAATTTGTATTGTTCAGTCTCATGTCTCACACCTTCCCCTTGACAATACAACCTAGATTCTCTGTGGGGTTCAGGTCAGTTGGCTGGTCAGTTAAGCACAGTAATACTGTCAAAAGGCCCATTGAGACTCACAGCCAATCAAGCAATCTTGTGTGCGTCCAAGAGAAAACGTGAGTCATCAACTGTTTGTTCATCACCTCATCATGGACTCACTGCACTGCCCATGTGCTTTGTGTCAAATGTTTGTTCCAGTTTATTTGTGTACTATGGGATGACCAGCAGTTCAGCTTTCAGTTATTTCCTTTGGTTTATGGAAACTGGAATGTAGACTAAACAGACCTATAGTGTTCGGCCTGCCTAATTGGGCATCATGTATATGAATATAATATGTCAAATATATAAATACCATGGTCAGTAGACCAGTTACGAGTAGTTTTGGCTCTGTGGGCAGGTGCCAAATCGAGCTGGAAAGGAAAATTAGCATCTCCATGAAGCTTATCAACATACTGAAGCACAATGTACTCTGTGGCTGTGTTGAAACCATTGTTAAGTTTTCACTGTCAGTGGACCAACACCATGCAGCCTAAATCAGCACTGTGTTTTGTCATGTCCAGAGTCTCAACACAACCGTCTATTATGATATTTTAGTTTTACAGCACTGCAGGCCTCCGAACATTGACAAGCTTTATGTTGATGCTGATTTTCCTTTTTCCAGCAGCACTTGGCACCTGTCCACAGAGCCAAGACTACACAGTGATGATTTAGGCCATGTTATGTGCATGGTGTTGGTCCACTGACAGTGAAAAGTTAACAATGGTTTCAACACCTTTTTAGAATAGATTGTGCTTCAGTGTGTTGACAAGCTTCTTGGAGATGCTAAATTTCCTTTCCAGCTCGATTTGGCACCTGCCCACAGAGCCAAAACTACTAGTAACTGGTGTACTGACTGACCATGGTATTACTGTGCTTAACTGACCAGCCAACTGGCCTGACCTGAACCCCACAGAGAATCTAGGTTGTATTGTCAAGAGGAAGGTGTGAGACATAAGACTGAACAATACAAATTAATTTACGGCTGTTATCAAAGCAAATCTGGGCTTCCATAACACCTCAACAATGCCACAGGCTGATCACCTCCATGCCACGCCCCATTGATGAAATAATTTCTTCAAAAGTAGCCCAGACCAAGTATTAACTGGATACATTAATATACTTTTCAGATGGTCAACATTTCTCATTTAAAAAAAACATTTTTTTATCGGTCTCGTAAAATATTCTAATTCATTGAGATAGGATTTATTTTTATTTTTATGAGCTGTATGCCATAATCATCAAGATTAAAACAAAAAAAGGTTTTAAATATTAATGAATTGATAATATATGAAAGTTTCACTTTTTGAATTATATTACAGAAGAAAATTTACTTTTACAAAATAATGACAATACTTTTACTTTTACTACAATTTTGAATGCAGCTTTATTGCCACATCACAGTAAAAAAGTGAGTGAAGTTACCGGTATTGTGCATAATATAAGTTCCCATCGTGTCATTTTTCCAAGAAAAAACAAAGAAAGGGAAGAAGAGGGGGGGGGGGGGATCAAGGCAGAAAAGAAGAAAGCATTCTACAGGACTTTTACCTTTCACAGAGTAGGCTATTTCTACATTATTGGTACTTTTACTTGGTAAAGTGGTAGAGTATTTCTTCCACAACCTCCTTTGTGAAATGTTCACATTTCTTTAGTCATATCCATTCAGTGTAACTATGTGGCGCCATCTTCTGTCAAATGTAGATGCATACACATGGCCTTAAAAATTGCACAGTAAAGTTTTACTCCGGTTTGGTCAATACAGTATTACTCTTTCGTTAACACAGTTAACACCCTGGATTTTTACCCTGAGAGAGAGAGAGAGAGAGAGAGAGAGAGTGTAACAGAGTGGTCCTCTGTTACTTATTATGCACAGCATATTGGCACTTTATTAACTTGCACAGTTGTATTTTGCAGTCATGATTTTATTGTTGAATACCGTTTCCTGTTTAGCTGAGATGGCCACTCAGCCAACGAGTTCCACTTGGGGAAATGCTTGGTGATTAACAATAACAAACATGAGGGGCAAGTGCAATGTGGGTTATAGATTCAATATGTTTTGGAAGTGCAATAATGTGGAGTTCTATTGTTGAGGTTTGATTGAATGCCTAACAATTGCCTGTGATGTGTTTCAGTAAGGATTGGGCTGGACCATGTCAGGATAGCAGGGGGGGTTAAGATGTGCTATTGTGATTGATTATTTATGTTGTAGTGTGAAGGACTTATTATATAACTTGTATAGTTCATGTAGTTCACAGAAACTTGTAACATTTGTATGGTTTAAGGTTATTTATTTATATGTATTTATTGTATGCGTATGTATGTATTTATGGTATGTTCTCATTTGAGGACACCCCTGTAAACGGGATAGTCCATTCTCATTATCTCCAGCTGGGTATAAAAGGCTGCCATTTTGCCAGTGAACTGAAGTCTGTGCTGGGAGTAGAGAGCTTCCTGTATTAATGTTCGTAGTGCTCCTTTGGTGAATAAACATACCATTGGTTAATCTTTACCAATGCCTCTGTGCTGTTTCTTCAGCCACTAACACGGTCATTCAGAGAGAGAGAGAGAGAGATAACTCAACTCAACTCACTGTGTGGTTGGACCATGTGAAGACCTGTATTATGTGGGGTGCATGCCCTTATGCCTCATAGGCCAACAGCAGTGCTTTGTGGGCAGCAACAAAAGCATATAATAAGGAGAGAGTTGCAATAGTCAGCTTAGAGATAACTGAGTCTTGGATAAGGGGTTGGGCAGACTCATGGGTGGGGAAGTATCTAAAACGCTGCTATAAGTTTGTCTTCAAACAAATGAGCCAAGCACATTTGTTTTAGTTGTTGCTTAAATGTATAAATTTTTGTACTTGTTTTGTGCCCCTCCTATATACAGGTTTAATGTTTGTTTTTTTAGTTCAATGTTTGTTTTAAAAACACATTAACAATGACTGGAAAATGTACGTTATCTTGTCCTTAACACAAACATAAAATGCCATTAACAATAAAGAGTATTTAATGTTTGGTTTTAGTTCAATGTTTGTTTTAAAAACGCCATTGACAATGACGGCAAAATTTCCGTCATCTTGTCCCTAACACAAACATTAAATGCCCTTAATAATTGTTTGTATGATTTTTGTGTGCGGATGAAATTTAGCATCCTTTGGATGTTGTAACTTGTAAACTTAGGGCTGATTCATACTCCTATTTTACCGCTGTTTCGGCGCTGTAGTGCCGAAATGATTTTGGCTCGTCAGAAATGTTCAGTAGCACCGAAGAGCCGACTTTAGGACGGTACCCGCCCCCCCCCCCCCCCCCCCCCCCGAACCTCAAATGACGTCACATTGTAGGCTCTACAGCACCAAACCGACTTTTATTCTGCTCTAAAATAGGAGTATGAATCGGCCCTTACAGGATCGGTGATCGCTGCAATGTGTGCCTGGCTTAAAGTAATGTGCTGCATGCACCGCAGTGGTAGGAGAGCTTGTGAGAACAAATGACAGAGCCAAGAGATTTGTTGAAGAGGGTAAAAAAGGAGGGCGGCCAAGTACAGACGCCTGTGTCACCCAGTCAAGAGGGTATGGGGCAATGAAAGCAAACCATTCCTTCTCAGCTTAAGTGATTAAAACCAGGAAAAGACTAGACTTACTGTATGCCATATCAACATGTTACATTATTCAAAATTCCAGGTGATATTCATATCGATATATCGCTCAAATCTATTGTGACGTCATTACAGTCTATGTCCAATCGACTTCCAGCCGTGACAGCTGTAAGTTTGGGGATATAAAAGCAGGAGTTTACCTGGCTTCAATTCATAGCGATGCTGTTGACCAAACAGCTCACCATTATAACTGTGCTGCTCTTTACTTTCCTCAACATCCTGCCGGTAGAGGCAGGCATCGCTGCTTACACCAACAAAGAAAAGCAGGAGGACTTTCTACACCTTCCGGCACTTTTCAGCAGATACATACCGGGCGGCGATGGGCTAAGCAGCCGTCTGGTTGTGGCAGAGCCAGAGGATGCCTGTGGGGACATTGCCAAAGCCTCCGTCAGTGGCATCTCCGTCCTCATAAGGAGCTTTGACTGTGACTTCGATGTCAAGGTCAGCAATGCTATGGCAGCCGGGTATGAGGCAGCCATTATTCACAACGTGGGCTCCAACGAATTAATCCTAATGGGATCATACTGGGATGTTCTGAAATGGATCAGGATAACCATCCCAGCAGTGTTTGTGGGTGAAGGCACCGCCACCGCACTGAAAGAGAACTACACTCATGAGAGAAATCATATTGTCCTCACATCAGCTTACCTTGGTCAGACTATCCTCACTGAAGTCATCGATGTGTTCTTGGCCTTAGTCTTCATGAGTTTCATGGCAGGACTCCTCGGGTTGATGGTCCACACTCTTTTATATCTGAAAGTGTTTCTCCAAAGACGCCGTCGGGCTCGAAGAGTCAAGGAACAGCTCAAAAAACTTCCCGTCCACAATTACCAGGAAGGAGACACGTATGATATGTGTGCCGTCTGCCTGGAGGACTACCAGGCAGGAGACAGGCTGTGGGTCCTGCCATGTTCTCATGCCTACCACAAGAAGTGTGTGGACCACTGGCTGAGCAAGATGATGAAGAACACATGTCCCACGTGCATGCAGAAGGTGTGCTCTGAGCAGGCGTAGTTGTCACAGCGTGGCACCTCTATGGGATAAGCTGTCTACACCAGTGATTCTCAACCCGTTCAATTTTAAGGACCCCAGTTTTGTTTGCATTACACCACAGACCCCCAGTTGACAGGAGTTTTTGAGGGGCGCTAGCTAGCCCCTCCTATATACTGTACAGCTTCTGTCCCCACATGTCTCATATTTGCCATTGACAATGAAAGGAGAAATTAGGCCATTATGTCCGTAAAATTTAGCCTGGGTAATAAGCCTAATATCACACAACACTGTCGCGGGAGGCATTTTTTTTGCCAACGGCTGATTCGGTCTGGCTTATTAGCCAGGCTACGTCAAATTATGATGTAAATTCGTGGCAACACAAACACTAAATGCCTTTGACAATGAAGGGAAGATTTACGTCATATCTCATATGTAGACGAGCAAATCGGCTAACCAATCACATATACAGCTTTTGTCCCCACACGTCTCATTTACCATTGACAATGAAAGGTCAAATTAGGTCATATGTGCCTCAAATATGATGTGCATTTGTGGCAACACGAACAGTAAATGCCACTGACAATGAAGGGAAAATTTACGTCATATGTAGACAAACAATTTAGCTCCGAGATGAGGTGCCGTCCCGTGATATCCCTCGAGCCCGTCCATAAACAGTGGCAAAAACCCTTTTTGCAGTATCGTTTCCAAAAAGTAAAGGTAGAACCGAGATACAGAAACCTATAAGGCCGGCACGTAATTATTTTTGAGCGGATTGAAACAACTGCTTAAATCAGGCTTAAATACAAATGTAGTCCAGTCAACCCCCGTTCGCATGCGCAGTATTGAGAAAACATGGTAGGCTACTGGCTGACAAACAACCGCTTGGTAAGTTGTTTCACCCTTAACTTACAATTTACCTGCCAGCGTTAAGTTTATCAACTGTATCTCGGTTCTGATACCTTTACCTTTTGGGAAACGATAAAAGACTCCCTCTTTCACAACGGCATTTGCTTTGGCAATATGAAAGTTTGTTTCCTCGTGCCAATAAAGCTCGCTTGGATTTAATTGATAAGTTCAATTCAATTCAATTCAATTTTATTATAGTGTCAAATCACAACGAGTTGTCTCAAGACACTTTACAACCAACAAAGATCCACCCAGAGCAAGCAATATTGCGAATTTGCGACAGTGGCAACGAAAAACTCCCCTTTTAGGAGAGGAGAAAAGAACGTCAGTTCGGTGATTGGCCAGTAGTTCCGCATGACTTCCGACTTCGCTGCTAGGAAGTTCCTATAGCTTCGCTGGAGACACATCGCTCCAATGAACTGCAGCGGCCAATGAGGCATCTATTTCTTTTTAGCTCATCAGTTTAGCAGAGCTGGGAGGCAGCACACTGTTGGCCAGGTGTAGCTAATCAGTGCTGATTACACCTCAGTAATGGGCCTGGCTGTGCACAGGGCACCCCTCCATGGATTCATCTACCGGTATATGTATTGGCTGCAGACCCTCATCTGTAAAGAGTTTGTGCCACAGTGCCAGGGACCCACATAAGAGAAGATTTATGTTATTCTTTCAAAATTATTCGAAAATAGAGTCACCTTGTTGTGTTGTGAGCTTAGATCAGCTATTTTCGAATAACCAAAGTATAAAATACGGTTGAAGTGGTTAAACTGACTTTCATGCTATATATTAAGTAATTTAGCTGGAGACCCCCTGGAACCACCACGTTGAGAACCACTATTGTAAGCAGTATTTATGTAATGTTCTGAACTACAAGCCGGATAGCAGCCCAGCCTAGTTAGGGACCGGCCTTTTACTTATATGTCAGCTAGTATAGCCCCAGTGGGAGCCGCTATTATTTTGACAAGACTTCTATTTGCGTCTGTTTTGTTCTCAATAAAAGCCCCTGGTCATTGTCCAGTGTGGGGGACTGCAACCACACTGCTCCTTCCACCAACTCCTTCCTGTTGCCTTTAGTTTTGTTACAAAAACAAACAAAGACAGTCTACATTTCCCAAAAGGAAATGTGTGTATTAAATACAGTCTGACCAGGAGCAAGGATAAAACATATCCCCCCACCGGCCATAAAAATATATGACCAGAGGGGGGGGGAGCAGAGACATTGAACCCCATCCCCCGCAGCAAATCCAACTCTGCATGACGTTGATGAGAGGTGGAAGTCACACTGATGTACACTTCCTCTTGCTCTCATTTACCTGCTGCTCTCTCTTTTCTACAGTGTCGGACAACAACAAAAAGCATACCTCCCCTCCCTACTCAACATTTTTTTTCTTTTTTTTTACGAGGACGTGGAAAGAAACGAGGAACAACATCTGGGGAAAACGTGCGTTTTTTTAAGGGACTCAAACAAGCCAGGTTTTGTGGGACTTTGGGTAATAGGTCAGGGAGGCTTAGCTCAGGGAAACTTTGGGCAAATATAAATGGAGCCTTCAAGCAGAGAGAGAGCGAGAGAGAGAGAGAGAGAGAGGATGGAGATGAACTAGTGTTGCTGTTCGTTCTGTAGGAATGGAAAGACAAGCTGCTGAAAAGTAGCTACTTTATTTGTCTTAATTATAGGTACTCTTTAATAGCATCAGTATTAATTTAACTCAGAGAAGGGTAACCAAGTAGACTCGAAAGGATCCTATAGGGCAGGCCTCCATTTGGCCCTAACACTAGACGGGCCTGCCCCAAAGTTATTAGTGCAGCCGCAGCCGGCGAAAACTACCCGGCCCTGTACACTCAAGACACGCTCCATATATGGTCAATACAGAATCGATTCCAATTATGTTGATCTGACCCCCCATGCCAAAGCACCAGCACTCACCCGGCAGTCTGCTGTCACCTAGGCGGATGCGTGTACGTGACCTCGCCGCTTCTCCCCCTCAGGCGTCTTACTGGTACTTGTAGGCTGGTGTACTTGCATGTACTATGCATGGGGAGTAAACTGCCATGGGTATCCCCTGGCCCATACCTTGAGCTGTTGAGTTAAAATATTTGTCACGGGGCATATATATATATATATATATATATATATACATATATATATATATATATAAATTAAAAACTGATGGTTTGCTAATTGTCTCTCCTGCACTGCTGCATTTCTCTTGATTAGGAAGGGGCCAAGTGCTGTGCAGGGGAGGGGTGTTCTTCTTATGCTGTGAGTAATGGTCATTGCGTTTTCATGCTTATTTATATTTGTTTAACTGTAACACATCTTTAGTATGAAAGGGAGTCTACCAACGCGCCTCAAGCCTGAAACGGCTGATCCGGTGCTTCACAGGTGCAGGGACATCAAAGTTGCATAAGGAGAAGAGACTGGAGCAGCACGGACATTTAGAGCCTTTTATTTAGGTGCTAAGTATACAAAACGACTAACGTTTCGACCTTGCGGTCTTCATCAGAGTCATGAGTGGTAGCATTTGGGCATGTCTTATATACAGGTTGGGCTCTCAATAAGCCAATGACAGGGTACCATATGACATGTAATAACCCGTTACTACCAGCAGTCTAGATAATGTAAGAGGTGGCTATGGAGAAAATTCTGTTGAACAGTGAAATAAATAAAGTAAAACAGTGATTTAACCATAAAAAAGCCATCAAAATAAAAAAACAGTATTTAAGAACAACAGTGCACATACATATTTAAGGGCCTTGTGGCCAAATATATAGAAAAAATTATATAGAACAGAGGTACATCAGAAACAAGGCAATACAACACTCTCAGGGCATCTTTAGTATGTTTAGGTTACTTTTATACAATGGATTATTTATGGAAGTATGTATTTATAAGTAGTTATTGAGAAGAAATGTTGTTAATTGATTCTGTCCTGTGGTAGGATCCACTCCTATTTAAGGGAGGCTGCAGGGACAGGGACATGTTCTGGACACTTTTGTTTATTTGTGTAGTCTACAGCAGACTTGAGCCACAAGACACCGCCAAGCGAGCGTTTTGACGTGCTGAGTGTTGCAAAGTCCGCTTCAGCCGAGTTAATGTCCTGATAGGGACAGAATCGTAGTTGTGTGCCTTGAGGGGGTTCCGGGGGGTCCCAAGCAAAATGACTAAATATAGCATCAAAGTCAGCTAACCACTAACCCTATATACATTGGTTACTTGAAAATAATCAATCTACAAGCTCACAGTTGTGAACTTGCAGATAAGTGTACAGTAGGTCTGCTATTTTTTTTAATAATCTTGAAAAACAGACACATTTGGAATATTTGTATGGGGTTCCTGGCACAAAATGTATCCAATTGCCAAAATATTTATGGCCAAAATGCCAAATACATAATACACATACATATACATAAAATTGGGGGTCCTTGATATGAAAAGGTTACAACAGATTACATATTTCTTCCTTCTCTCTTGATGGAAGCTCTCTACCTAAGACTCCAGTAAGACATGTGCATGCTTAACACAAAACGTACAGCAATTTATTAAACTTAAAACCAGCTTTTAAGTGGCCGAAACATGCTAGCAAAGTGACTGTACTATATAAAAGTGGAACGACTTTGATGAATCTGTTCAAAAAGTTAAATAATTGCAGAATTACTTAGTATACATGATGAGTTTCTAGCACGTTGCAGAACCACACAGACAGCTGTCCTGTTTTTCCACTGACCTCACACACCTCAGATGCTTTATAATTATAAAACACAGTTGTTGTTGTTATTGTTTCGGGCCTTGGAGCCGAGACGTGTTGCGGACAGATTCTAAATGAAGGAGAAATTATGGTCCAATGTACCGTGATGTATGACCTCACGTTATGTCTCTCCTGAGGACTGTAAGTAACTCCTCTGCTTTTCGTTGTAATTGCCATTTTTAAGAGTTATAATACACAATAAAATCCTCATTGTTACCCTTGTGGATCCATTTGGTCCAGTTTGTACACTCCTACGAACGAATTAACACTTAGGATTTTACCGTGTAGTTTATGAGGGGTCGGCAACCTTTTTGACATGAAGTGCCATGTTTTTATTTTCTTGATAGTCAGTGTGCCATGTCAACATTATGTTAAAAATAACAGAATAAACAGAATAAAAATCTAAACAATTCCAACAGATGTTGATTGTCCATAAATATAACAACATTTCTTTCTTCTTCTGGACTATGTTCTCTCACATCAGGACATTGTAATGATCGTTAGAAATAATGTGCTGTAGTGTGGACGATTAAGCAATTTACACTTCTGCGTTGCTTTCGGACAGCATCGCAGGCATGCATTAATGACGTTAAACCACCCCCTCTCGTGTAATATTGCAATTATACAACAGTTACCCTCAAAACTAAGAAAATCGCTGAAAAAACATATTTTTTTAACGACAGATGTAGCCACTATACGACCCCAAATGTCCCAAGAAACTAGCTAGCCTATCCACCGAGTATGCAGCGCTCTGGGAGAACAGAGCAGCTGAATTCTTTGTTTTGATTAGCCGTTCCATGATGCTCGTTTGAAGCATGGCTACAAGGCTGTTTCAACCAATCAGATTCTCAGTCAGTCTATGAGTGAAGATGGACAAAAAATAATTTTGTTGAGTGGGATGTCGGTCGGACTATCAGTTGTCCAGAAGCAAAAATAAAAACCTCTCTGAAATTGTCTATCTACTCTGACAACGGGTAGCCTACAACAGTCAGATATTGCGTAACCAGATGAGTTATATCATCAGGGGAATGAAGCCTTTGAACCAGATGGTTATGGGACAGATTCACTAACCACTAGACCTCCCACACAGTCAAATGACTTCATCACATTGTATGGACTTACATGGCATCGGGATGATTATAAAACTCACCACGAGAATGACATGCAAATGCCTCATTCACTTATTATTATTAATTTAGTTTTTTATTTATTTTAAACCTTATTTAGGACCTGAGGTCTCGTTCTCAACATACCTGCTTCAGACAGCAGCAACAGCGCTGCAACGATCAACAAAGTTACATACAAAACTGCAGTTCATTCAATACAGAGACAAGATAAAGAACACTTAATCAAAATTAAAGTGTAAGTGCTCACAAAAGTAAAACAGCTAAAGTACCAGTGCAAACTTCCTGCTTTTGCTAAATAATTTTAAATGTTAATAAAATGCTATTGCCTTATTCACTCCTCATTGCCATATTCATGCCTCATCGCTTTCGAAAACATCATATGATGTAATCTCCTGTCACTGGCGTCTAAAGATGGAGGGAACATTATTGTTGGAAAAGGGGGGAAACTAGTTAAGCCAATAAGCCGTAAAATCGTGTTTGAGGTGCTGTGGTTGCATGTGGAAGCGCGCTGGTTTTACATGGGGACAGCGAGGGGACACACAGGGAGGAAGTTAGGAGGATACATGACACCGTCCTGTTGGACTTTGAATAAAGGCAAAGCTTTGTTCTCGGGGTCTGTAAACGGTTTGGATCTGGTCCGGGCCAGGCCTGCCCGAGCAGATCCAGGACTTGGAGGCAGAATATTCTCAGTGGAGCGTGGCGGTAGCGACAGTAACCCTAAACACTGCTGCCTCTGTCTTGGAAAACAGAGTCGTAGCTGGACCGTGAGGGGTTTGGAAAACAACGGAGATGATGACTTCAATTTTACTCTCTTTCAGACTCTCACACACACGCACTTGCCTAGGGCATGTGTGTGCCGTGCGTACGTGCGCATACACAGTACACACGTCACGTGTATACTGTATGTGTGTGTTAAGCAGAGAGCACAGGAAAGTCCTGTTTGACTCTGATGGGCCCATTCTCAACCATGTGGATTTCACAGTGTGGGAAGGTCTCTCGGGCATTGGAGTGATAGCGTGTAATTTGTAGGCTTTGGACAAACCAATGGAACAAGCAAAGTTTAGCATCGGAGTAAATTAAATTATTATAAAGGATTTTTATTGAATGCAGCATTTTCCACAACGGCCAGTTTGTAGCTACAGCCTACAGTATCTTAAGCTGCAAGCAGGGAAAATTTAACTATTTACATAAAACCTCAAGTGTCGAATTATCTTTTGTGCACCTGGTCCTCTGGCCAGCTCACAACAGCACACATTAAGTCAACTCCGACACAGGCAGGATTACTCTCTGGCCTTCTCTTGTCAATGAGTAACGGCTATTTTTTCATTCTTTTTATGTGCTGTTATGTGCATTACAAAGTGCTTTGGAACAGGAAATGTATTATGTTGGCGTTGCTCAAGTAAATACATACTGTTTCTGATTACATTATTGTTGCTTTCAAACATATTTTCTGCTCTCTGACTCTGACCATGCTTTATTTGTTTCAGGAACAGTGCTTCCAAGGAACACTAGTTCCTTGGAAGCACTGGAATTCTGGAAATCACAGTTCAAACAGATGCTGAAATGTAGAATATACATGTATATGAATGAAAGATACATCATAGGACCTACCTAGAAGAAGTATGATTACTTGGTTACAATGGCTTTAATAGTTTTACAAGTATGATCAACTCAACTGTATGCAACGGTAACCGGAAGGCTTACCCCAAAGCACAAATTGCCCCCATTCTTTTCCAGAGACTGCATGCCCCCCAGCGGTTCTTGTAGGCCTATTCTTGTATTTGTTTTACTGCAGGTTAGGAATAAGGTTAGGGTTAGGCATATAGTTTTACTGAGGTTACGTTTAGGAATAAGGTTAGGTTTATGCATAGTTTTACTGAGATTACGTTTAGGAATACATGGTGGCGAGCGTGTTTTGGGGCAACTTGCTGTTTCAGACATTAAAACTGAACAGTTACTGTCGATGGACAATGGAGCAGCTATAGTCTGTTTTTAACGTAATGGGGAAATCTAGAGGCAAATTGAGTGGCAAAGTAAGTTTAACATTTAACATTTAACGTTTAATGCAATCAGATACCTAGGACTGTATTGTTATTGACCTGTGGCTTCTGATTGGTCTGTAGTGCGGGTTGGGAAAAAACCCAGTTTGACGTCGTATCAATGCACACTGCGTAGCTACTGTTGTTGCCCTGCAACGTAGGTATCAGTCACTAAACTCACCCCACAATGCCCACAGCCGTCAGTTTTTTTGTACTACTGATTACTGAATGAAGCTGACATAGTGCACTACTGAATCGATCTAGTGTGTGGGCCCAGGTAGGGCCTTAATTTTCGGGCCTGTTGAGAACTCTAGTTATCGCAGGGTGCGGCTGCACTTATAACTTTGGGGCAGGCCCGTCCAGAGTTTGAATGGACAGGTATCATTAAAAAGGGAGACATTGAGGAGGAAGGACGGGTGGGGAAGGATCAACATATGGAATGCCAGAACAGGTCAGCTCATGGAGATCTAAAGGTCTGAGTTGCTGGCCGGCTCCATATATGCAGATCTAGGTCTTCTCCATGTATGGCTATCCAGGGTTTGATGAGGTCCGTGTCGTGAACTTCATACTGTACTGTCATTTCTCAACCGTTTCAGATGTGTGGCGGCTCGCCCGAACCAGGCCAGCACCCTGGGCGCGTTTCTGTGGGTCTGGATGTTTCGGGGACCCCCACACAGAGTTGCACCACTCACTTCACACGGGTGTGATTTTTGTTTTTTGTCTGACTTGGTCATTCTAATCAATGGGGGGAAGGGGAGGACGACGATGACGACAAACCACCACTAACTCCACAACTTGGTTTGGCCGACAGTTTGAGATGGATTTAGGAGGTTTTCATTTGTAAAACCCACACACAGACGTAAGCTGGTTTCTGCCCGACAACAACGATATGTTTTATTATCAATAAAGAAATGAAAGTCAATGTGTTCATGTAATTCTGAGAGTTTATTTAGCTAGAACATTTAGGTCACATCTCTTCTTGTCGTTCTCTTAGCTAAAGCCTTTGATTGTCTTGATCCGTGTATTTCTGTTGTGTTTTCTAGTATTCCTTGTTCCAGTTTTAGTTAGTGATTTACTTTTCTGTTGTGTTCCTCTGTAGTTACTGTTACCTGTCTTGTCTCACCTGTGATTATTAGTTTTCTCCACCTGTGTCCTGTTAGTTTCCTACCCAATCCCAGAGTATGGAAGCGTAGGGGCACGGTGGCACAGTTGGTAGTGCTGTCGCCTCACAGCTAGAAGGTCCTGGGTTCGATTCCCGCTCGGGGTGCTGTGGGTGCTGGCGGTGTGTTTCCTCCTCCACGTCATCAGTGCCCATACCCGAGGCGGTGTTGGCGAAAGGGCCTTTCTGTGTGGAGTTTGCATGTTCTCCCCGTGTCCCCTAGGGTAGGTACCCTCACAAAAACATGCAGTAATCCTGGTCTCTAAACTGCCTCCCCCTGGCCAGCCGGGGCGCCTGATGGAGGGGAATGGAACTGGTTGGAATAACGTGTTCCTTCCACGCGCTACGTCCAACCAGGGAAACTCCCCCCTGTCAGGTGTAAAGGAGCAACTTGGACACTCAAGCATGAAGGAAGCATGAGTTCAAGTCCGTTGCTCTCCCCAGGTTGGTGGAGGGTGTGTAGAGCCCAGGATCACATTAGATAATTGACACAGGGGTGAAAAATGGGTTACAAAATCGTGGGATAAAAATTATAAAATTAAAAAAGAGTATGGAAGCGCTCATTATCAGTAAAGCAACCTCCTGCTGCCTCCTCCTGCATTATGTTCACATTCAAAACAGGTGGTACGCATGGGCCGTTGAGTGATAGTCAACGAGCACTTCCAAACTCCAGCACTTACAGTACATGTCTACGGTGGATTTTTATGAAACAAACACTTTACAGATTGAAAGAGGATAATTCAAGCTTTCCCTACAGCTGCAATGTTGGTGATTTTTGGCCATCACGTGGTATTGTATCATTGGATGTGTAATTTGTTTGATTTGTGTCATGCTGAAAGAAATCTGCCTGTTCGATTTTGAGATATCTAGTGTGCATTTAGTATTTTGGCCTGAAGATGGCACTAGAGCAAAGGTCAAGGAATCACTCAAATCAGTGGGGTTCAGGCGCCTGCTGGCCTAGTGGTCCAGGCGCATGCCACATACATTATAGGCTCTGGCCTGCTGCGTGTTCGAGTCCTGTTCATGACGACCTTTGCTGCATGTCTCTCCCCTTCTCTTCCCCTCTTTCCTGCCCGTCTTCACTGTAACTATCAATAAAGGCACAAAAAGCTAAAAAAAACGAAAGAAATATCTTGAAATCAGTGGGGTTCATCCCCCTGAGGAGCATGAGGTAAATCCAGCAAGTGAATTTTCATAATAATATTAAATATAGTTGGACTAAATTGTTGGATTGACAACTGGACCGTCCAACATTCTTAGATCCTGCCCAAACAAAATCAATGTACACAGTGGAACGAACCCCCAAGCTCTATATTGTGATAGTAATCATTTCACAATCGATATTTGTATTTAACATATACACGTACACCACCTTTAAAGTAATAGTAAAGTAATGTAGTTTTTTGCTACTTTGTAACATTTAGTACACATACAGTATATACTGCATGCACACAAACCTCTCAATCTCTCTCAGCCACTGTACAGACTTGACCACAGAGACACTCACACACACACACACACACACACACACACACACACACACAAAAGCCACAAACTGCCCTTGAATAGGAATCTACAAAGGCTCTCCACAACTGTGCCAAGTATGAATCACAGTCCCTGAATACTAGCAGGTCTGTGTGGATGTAGAACCCTAATCCATCAAATAGGATGAGACTAGGCTACTACTGAAACTACAAGCCAGACGACGTGCAATCGTGCATTAGACTTATGGCCGGGAGGGGGGGGGGGGGGGGGGGGGGGGGGGGTGTGTGTGTGTGTGTGTGTGTGTGTGTGTGTGTGTGTGTGTGTGTGTGTGTGTGTGTGTGTGTGTGTGTGTGTGTGTGTGTGTGTGTGTGAAGGGGATGAGCAGTTCACTGAGAGTTTTGTTTTGTTTACAGACTTATTAAGAACCTGTTGCATAATTCTTGGAGGCGTCTTATGTTTTTCTTTTTACTTTTTTTCTCAGTGTATTTCATCTTGTTATTGGTACAATGAATGAGAGGGAACAAAAATGGACAGTTGGCAAACATGCCATGTGCCCCAAGGCAAACAGGGTTGGGTTTGACACTGTTTGCTCAAAGTGGCAATATGTTCCATCTATTTTCAAGATCTTACAATTTTAGCTTACTTTGGCTTCATATTTACATGCAGTCTATAGATACGTATAGGCCTATAGAGTGACAAATTAAGTCCTGACGTCAGACGCTCATCCCCTGGTTCCAAGGGGTTCGCAGAGGTTTTTCTTAGGTTAGGTGTCAAAAGCGCAAGGTTTCATAGTTAACTTACCGTTGGTCGCAAAAACACCCACTGGATATTATGATGATGTGTTTCTCAAAACATCTTTTAAACACATCAACATCATGTTTACCACACATCATCAAAATGCTATTCTTTTTTCTTTCTTTTTTGGGGCCTTTACCTATTTTTGAGGGGCGCTATATACAGGTTTAATGTTTGTTTTTAGTTCAATGTTTGTTTTAAAAACGCCATTGATAATGAAGGGAAAATGTACATCATAATGTCCCTCATTACGTCATATTGTCTCTTTATTGTTAATGGCATTTAATGTTTGTGTTGGCACCGTTTGTTTTACATCACCATTACATCACCTAATCAGTAATCAACATGAGTTAGACTTTAATATATTAGCGCCCCTCACTTCACACGGGTGTGATTTTTCTCCACAATTTAGATGTTATGCCAATTGACTCTTCCCCACATACATTTGTGTGTGACACTACTGTTGTATCCTACTGACTCAGCTGCCAGTGAGGAGCTCCTGTTCTGTTCCACAAGCATCACGTTTATGCTATTTGGCTGACTCTGACAGACTCACTCAGCTGCCAGTGAGGAGCCCTCAGTGGGAGGACGTAGAGCCCCGGCCCATAGGATTCTTGTACAAGTGTGCAGTGATATCACCCTCCCTGCCCAGCTTTCCTCACCCGGACACAGGCCAATTGTGCTGGTATAGACTTTCGACAAAGAGAGAAGCATCACGGTGGATGCAAACCCACAACCTCTGAAGTGGTGGGCCGGTACTTTACCACTGCGCCACCCGACTCCCAGAGGGCAGATCAAAAACATATTCTGATGTTGCCATTCTCCTAGTAATTGCATAGCCAGATTGATATGCCTTCAAAATACAGATACAGTACAATACAACGGGTGACATTTACATTCAATGAACGGGCTTTGGACACCGGGGAAAAACCAGCAGTAACAAACCTACGCCCACTTAATTGAAAACCAATCCTGAGTGATATCATCTCATAGGAAGGAACAATCTAGCCGTTGCATTGGTTTTGTAAAGCCATTGATTTCCCCCGCT